>NW_017729024.1:133221086-133224798 GCF_001723915.1 Gavialis gangeticus
CAAAGGAAGGCGTGGCGGCAGAGCCTCCTCCTTCCAATCTAGGGGATACAGAGACCCTGGGGCTCACCCCGGTGAGTTCTGAGGGAGGAGATCCCTTTTCCCAGGACCTCAAGGCAGATGCCAGAGCTATCCTGGTGCCTGGTTGGTAGGTCTCTTCCCTCCCTCTCCCAGGAAAACCTCACCTGCATCCTGCCCCATAGTCCTGCACCAGAGGAGGTCACAGTGGGGTCCCCTAATCAATGGGATGATCTCATCGGGGACGCTGCACAGACCCTCCAGGGCTCTAGCTCTACCCCACCATTTTGTGAAAGAGCCCCACCCCAACCCTTACCCCCACCCCTGTCCCGGGAGATGCAGAGCTCTTCCAATCCCAACCAGAGTCCAAGGTCTTAGTGGACCAGGGGGTTCAGATGGTGTGGGAAGAGCCCTCTGAGCTCCAAGACCAGAATGAGGACCCCCGAGAGCCTGCAGACCTCTTGGTCCCAGCAGTCCCCAGGGATGAGCTACTTGCATTTCTTGACCGTGACTACACCTGCCAGTCCACCAGCAAGGTACAGCTAGCCTTGGACTGTTGGGGAGATTTTGACAGCATCCTCGCCACTGCAAGGGTGCTGGCGGAGGAAGGCAAGGGCCCCAAAAGCTGCAATGCCTGAATCTATCAGCGTGCCTGCAGTGTCATAGATGCCCTCTATGCATATGGGAAAGCGCTACGTGAACTGGTGGGCCCCACACTGTACATTGAGATGTGAGGTCGCTGTTGAACCATCTATTCCATCCCCCTCAGCCATGGGGCCATTTAAGATCATGACCCTTAATGTCCACAGCTGCAGAAAGGGTCTCCAGAGGTGCCGGGTGCTCTCCTTCCTTCAAGAGCGGGGGTTACCCCATGGTACTCTTGCAGGAGACCCTGATGACTCCAGCTGATGAACCAAATTGGTGGCTGGAGTGGGGAGGCAGGGTCTTTTTAGTCACCTCTTAGCCGCCTCATCTGGGGTGGCCACCCTGTTCTCCCTGGGCCTGCAGCTGGAGGTTCTACAGGGTGCTGAGGTGGTGCCGGGCCACCTGCTGCACCTCCAGGTCCAGGTGCAGGAGCTGGCCCTGAACCTTCCAAATGTGTAAGCCCCTGTGAAGGACCCGGAATTGGCAGATTTCTTCCACCACGAGGCCACATGCATTGGCACCCTCAACCCTCGTGAGTGCCTGGTCCTTGGTGGGGACTTGAACGTCACCCTAGATGCATGAGACTGGTCAGACAAGGAGCAGAACCAGGCCGCCCTGGGTGTCCTTGGGGAGATCCTGATAGACTACTCTCTGATGGACATCTGGCATGCCCGTCACCCCACTGAGCCCTCTGCCTTCACTTATGTGAGGGTGGGGGAGGACCAGGCATGCCACTCCCAGTTAGACCGGGTTTATATCTCTTTGCTGCACTTTGCCTGGGCCCACTCCTCTGGCATCCAGCTGACCCCTTTCAGTGATCACCACCTTGTCTAGGCCCAGGCCACACCAGGGCCTCGGTTTCTGGGACTGGCCTACTGGCATTTCAATGCCAGCCTTCTGTAGGATGTGGGCTTCAGGGAGGCTTTCCAGGAGTTCTGGCTGGCCTGTTAGGAGCAATGGGCAGCTTTCCTCTTGGCTTGGAGATGGTGGGATGTGGGGAAGGTGCACATCTGGCTTTTTTGCTGCAGCTACACTTGGGGGCACACCCAGCAGAGGGAGGCAGTCCAGGAGCAGCTCAAGCGGGAAGTGCTAGAGCTGGAGAGGTGCCTGGTCACTGACTCAACCAACCCATCCCTCTGCGGAGAGTGTCAGTAGAGGCAGGAAGGGCTTCATGCTCTGGACAACCACCACGCCTGCAGTGCATTTGTCCGCTTGCGTGTCCAGCTCCTTTGGGAGATGGACCGCAGCTCCTACTTCTTCTATGCCCTGGAGAGGAGGCGGGGGCCAAGAAGTACATCACCTGCCATGTCATGCCAGAGGGCCATGCTGACCCTCCTGCTGAAGAAGGGAGATCCCCAGGACCTCAGGAATTGGCGTCCCGTGTCCCTCCTCTGCACAGACTACGACGTGGTAGTGAAGGCCATCTTGCTGCACCTGTGGTTCGTGCTGACGGAGGTGATCCATCCCGATCAGACGTACATGGTGCCCGGACATTACATCTTCGACAACCTGTACCTGGTTCAGGACCTCCTGAAGCTAGCACGCTGGGAGGGCCTGTCTTTTGCCCTCCTATCCCTGGACAAGGAAAAGGCGTTTGACAGAGTGGATCATGAGTACCTCACAGGCACACTGTGGGCCTTTGGCTTTGGGCCCCACTTTGTGTGGGCTCTCCAGGTGCTGTATGCCTCTGCAGAATGTTTGGTCAAGCTCAACTGGACCCTGATGGAGCCCATTCCATTCAGGAGAGGGGTGCATCAAGGCTGCCTGCTGTCAGGCCAGCTGTACACCTTGGCCCTGGAGCTCTTCCTCGTTCTCCTGCAGAAGCGAGTGGTGGGGTTGATGCTCTGGGAGCCGGCAGTGTAGCTGGTCCTGTCGGCGTATGCTGACGATGTACTACTCATGATCTAGGACTCGGGTGACCAGGTGTGAGTGGAGGCCTGCCAGGCATTGTACTCGGTGGCCTCCTCTGCCCAGGTTAACTGTGTCAAGAGCTTTGGCCTGGCGGTGATGGGTGGCAGGTGGGTTCACTCCCATCTGTGCTTCTCAGGATTGGCTGGGGCATGGGCTCACTGCTCTACTTGGAGGTCTACCTGTCTGCCACAGACCCCTCCCTTCCAGAGAACTGGCACCAGCTGAAGGCAAGGGTGGTGGAGTGGCTCCAGGCATGGGCAGGGCTCCTGCGATGTCTTTCCCTGGCACTGGAGTTTTTTTGGTTGGGATGGCACTGGGTCACTCTTGTGGGCCTCCCCTTGTGGGAGGGCGGCCAGGGCCTGATTTTGCCTGCACAGCCGGGTCTTGGCATTCTACTTTCAGGCCCGGCAGCGACTACTATATGGTGTCGGCAGCCCTCTGTGCTGGCCTGGCTCATGGGTCTACCCATGACACATGCAACCTGATGTCTGGTCCAGGAGGTGAAATCTGCCCTACCTCCCAATGCCTTTGCCTTTATTGACCAAGTTCTGTGTGGTGGCAGTCCCCCCCCTCCCCTGTGTCTTCCAGCCCACCAGAATTTGTCATGAGGCTAGCGCCTTGCCTGGCTTCATTGTGCTCCATGCTTCACCATCTGAGCTGGCTGGAGGACACTAGACCGGTCCACTTTTCCATTGTTCATCTACACACTCTACACACTTGTGCACTGCATTGTCCATCATGCTGCCCTCGCATCCCACCCCCCCCACACACCCTAGAGAGAGAGAGACGGCAATCAGTTGGGCAATGCTATATTGGTATATTTACAATGTTAAAGCAATGTAGAAGCCTACCAGTGTCTCTATCATCATGATAAAATAAATTCTAAATACCTATATGTGTTGATGTGTACTTTTGGTTTTCGCACATGATGGGTGTGTGATGGGGGGGATGTGGTGTTTGCAGGAAGGGGTGTGGGGGAAGGTGGGTGTGGGTGTGTGTGTGGAGGGATGTAGGTTGGTGTGTGGGTAGGTATGGAGAGATTGCTGGGTGAACTGTGGGTGTTGGGGATGTTGTGGGGGGCTGCTGAGGAGAGGTGGGTCCCCTGGCTCCCAAAGGGTGCAGCCCCCCCCACAGCACAAGC
>NW_017729024.1:133224854-133236628 GCF_001723915.1 Gavialis gangeticus
AACGGCGCCGCCCCCACCACAGCACAAGCAATGCCCCCCCACAGCCCCTATCCCCCACAGAGCCACAGCCCCTCCCCATCCAGGATCCCTGGGTCCCAGCTCCCCCCCTGCAGGGCCCCAGCCCTGCCCCTGCCCAGGGTCCTAGGCACCCTGAAGGGCTCCAGCCCCCCCACCCAGGGTTCCAGGCACCCTGGAGGGCCCGAGCCCCTCTGCCCAGGGCCATAACTTACCTTTAGCAGCGGCAGTGGGGGGCTCTGAGCCATGGTGGCAGAACCTGGCATGGCACACAGGGACCATGTGCTGGGCCCAGATGGGTCCCGCCAGCCCTGGGGCCTCTCTAGTGCCTGGCCAGGCTGAGTCATGGTGGCAGGACCCAACACGGCATGCAGGGACCACGTGCCGGACCCAGCTGGGTCCTACCGGCCCTGGGGATTGTCTGCCGCCTGGCTGGGCCAGGACCCTAGTGGCAGGACCTGGCGCGGCATGCGGGGACCGTGTGCCAGGCCCAGACAGTTCCTGCTGCCCTCAGGGCCCCTCTGCCACCTGGCCAGGGCCCTGGTGACAGGTCCCGGGCCAGCCAGGTGGCAGACGCAGCCCCAGAGCCAGCAGGACCCATCTGGGCATGGTGTGTGGTCCCCACGCACCGCACCAGCTCCTGCCACCATGGGCCCAGCCCAGCTGGGTAGCAGAGGGGCCCTGAGGGTGGCAGGACCTGCCTGGGCAGGGATTGGGGGGGATCTGGGGGGCTGGCCCATGGTACCCGCCCCCCTCCTCCAGCCCCCCCCAACCCCTTACTCAGCAGCACTGGAGCCCTGGTGCTAAACACGTGGCCTGGCCGGCCGTGTGTTTCAGCACCAGGGTGAGGGGCCAACCACGGAGACGTTCTGGCAGCCAGAGTGTCTCCCTGGAGGACCCAGCCTCTGGTTGCCTCAGGGCACAGTCTGGGACCATGCCCTGCCCTGCCCTGCTTTTTTTTGTGTTTTTTATTAGACCCCTGGATACCCAGGGGTCTAATTTTCTCCCCACGCTGCAAACTTGCAAACATTTTTTCATTCCCGCATGTGCCTCTTGCTCTACCTCAAAGGGGTTTGAGGTAGGGCAAGAGGCACATGTGCTCATCTGGACGTATCCATAAGGGCAGAATTTCATAAGGGGCATAACTTAGCCTGGCTACATCATGTTAAGTGTGAGGTTATGCAGATACCCTGGCTCTGCTTCATCATGGTGATCAGTATGTTGCATATATGTCCCCTTCCTTTTATCTGATTTTTATTTTCATAAGCTTTTAGGCTTTTAGGAGCCAGAATGTTATTTCTTTGTCCATTTGAACAGTGTGTAATCACTGAGGATATCGTGGTTTTGAAGCTTTCTGATAGTTCTGCTTCCAAGTTATTAATTGATTACAACCAGCACAATGAATGAATTATCACATTTTGTATCTTTTCAGTGACTCAATAGATGTCCTGCAAATACAGAAAAATCTATTTTTGCCTGAAGGAACTCAGTTGCACACATGATCTTTTAACCTAAAAGGACACAGATGTAGGTGGCACAAAATGTCCACGAAACACTTAATTTTTGAGACCGTATAGATCATCCACTGATATTGTCTGTACTTTAAATACTACACCCAACTACACATTTTCATCTCTTCACTAGAGAAAAGAACAAGGATATTTTTGTATCCCTTCTATGAAATATTGTGATGTTCTTTCCTTAAAACCCATTCCCCTGTGCGCTATTTTAGATGCCAGCTGCTCTGTTTTTGCTTACGAACAGTAAAAAATAGAAAAAAAAGCACTCTCAAGATTCAGTTCTGGCCTGTCAAAGCTTTCTGTTCTTGCAAAAAGCATTATCATTAACATTGTAACCAAGTGAGGAAATGATATGGACTTCCTGACGGAGGTGGAAATCATCAGGAAAATTATCTTTGAAAGTCAGATGGATTTAGATACAAAATTTAGGTTTTATAAAATCAAGAATATTAGATTAGAGGTGACTGCTAGACAAAATATGAAGCTGACCAAGTAACTATGTTAACATAGTGTGACACCTTGAAAGGTTTCAGTCACAAGATGGAATAATACTGTGTGTTTTGAAGGTTATTTTTTCAAAACACCCTTCGTCTAAATGCACCCTTCCTTCTGCTGTAATCTGTAATTGTTGTCCAAGGATTCTTCAAAGAAGATGAAACATTGTTCTCTCCTGCATTTCACGTTTATTAAAAGATTTCATCTTCTCCTGTGTAATGTTTGCATCACAAAACAAATCATCAGCTTGCTTTGACCCTGACACCATTTTATAGGCTTAATAATAATAAATCTATGTCTTGAAATAGTTTCTGCAGATTACAGCAATCAATCAAAATTCAGGGAGCCTTAAACCATTAATGTCATCGGCAATGATCCAGCACCCTGGGAATCCATCTAAATCAGCCATTATTACTGAAAATGTTCCTTAAGAGCCTTAAGATAAAGGTAGTATTTGGGAGCATAAATTGCCATTCTATTTTTATCAGCTGTTGAGGCATGATTTTCAGAGAGATTTTTTTAGTTGTTTTGAACACGACACAGATGAAACAACACCTTGTCTTGCTACATGCAGCTGTTCTGACTGTTATAACAGGAAAAAAATCTGTTGACACGGGATATTTTTACTAAAATGAGATGATTTATTGCATATCTAGAATGATCTATAGATGTGCTACAGAAAAGAAGTGGAAACATCCAAATCCCACAAGCTCTGTAAGTTGTAGGACCTCCAGTGACGTTAAAAACTCAACACATGCTCCAACAGGAGGCTGTACTAAGATACTGTGCTGTTCATTCATACAATTTTTCAAACAGTTTCATGCTTAGGCATTTTGAGATGTGGATAAACATCATACAGAGCCCAGATCAAATAAATTCCTTCACAGACTTCTTAGAGTGATAAATAGATATGCATAGGGTTCTCCGGCTGTCTATCTCGGGGTCTGAAACTGCCACCCATTCCTAGTCTATCTGAATGCCCTCTATGTAAAACCAAAGGCAGGGACAGTATACATGGTGGAATTCAGAGACTCCAGGACACTTGTCCCTTTTCTGGTAAAACTCAGGGGAGGTTGTGGTTTTAATGTTTTAGGTATTATTCATTTTACTTTTTTATTTAAGTTAATTTTGTTCAGAATTTTTTAATTGGTTAGTGGGGCGTTTTGGATCAAAGGGTGCCAGTGTTGTGTATTCCATTTACATGGGTGTGTGGCCTTTTCAGAGAGGGAGGGTTTGAAGCAATTAGATGCTGGACTCATCTAATCTCCTCTGGAAAGTGTTTCATACTGTACCCCCACCCCCCTCCACCCCGGCCAACACACAACATTTTGTCCTCGTTTCATTCACTTCATCCTGGGCTTTCTGACCAACTTTGTCCCAGTGAAGACAGTACTCATGACTGTTTATAGGTCACAGTTCTGGCTTTACTATAACTGGGACCAAACCCGTAAGATTTGAAAGTAATGAGGATCAGTGTCATTCAGGTCTCTTAGGACAAGGATTTCCATAGCAGACTGTCCCCAACAATGAAGGCCTAAGCCCTGAACTCAGAAGTTTTGTCCAATGTGTTGTGTCTCACTCTTTAAGGGGATGACTGTGAAGACCACACAGAAACTTTACAATTTAGCACTCAGCTCTTGGATAAGAATAAGCCAAGATAACTCACTATGGTGAAAAGAAATTACAATGTCAGGTACAAAAAGAAAACTTCCAGGTGCCCCTTTTCTCATCTGTAATGTGAATTAATAACAGAAAAATGTATGAAAACAATAATGAAAGGAGCCTCAACAATTCACCCTTCTGTTCTTCTCCCCCTATAGTCATTTTCAAAAAGGGCACGTATGGCCCTTTTTATCTTTTATATTTGAACGCTATATTAAAAAAAAAGAGACAGGAAGCCGTGACCTTGAGAATGTCAAATAATTCTGTAAACCATTAGATGTCAGTCCTTCTCATTTAACTGATTTGCATTCAGTATGCCTGCTCTAGTTGAACTAGATGGCTGTTAATGAAGTCCACTGCTGAAACTGGTGGTGCAATAAGCTGCAAATGCACTCTTTTATTTAAGGTGCATCTCTACCATGCCTTTGGCCTTACTTTTTACTGTTTAGATAAAATCTGTTACGGTAAAAATCTAGAGCTGTTTGGGATGCATAAAACATTTGTGAGTGATGAAGGTTCTTAGCGTGGCTGAAGTCTTGCTAAAGGAATCACATTAAAAGATGCTTTCAAGTTAGGAAGTCCGGGACTTAGGAGTTTGATGGGTAAATGTATTCTACAGAGCAGAAAGTCAAGAACTAGCAACAGAATCTTTATTATGTTGTTTTTGAGGAAAGTTTTCCAGACTTGCTGAAGGTGAATGCAGCAGGAGAGAGCGAGCACACAGATGGTTATTTCTCTTTACACCTTGTCTAGTTTCTTCCAAAATAATCATTTTAATGGACCTTTCATTTTGGCAGGCATTATGGCAGCCCTCAAGAAGCCTGGATTTTACGATTACCTTTACAACTACGCACTGGTAGTTTGCCTTGCCTATTTAGACCATGAGCTATTTGGGGCAAGGACAGTCTCATACTGGGTGCATCTACACAAGATACTTACTGTGCAGTAGCCTAATACCACTGGACAGTAGTGTGCCAGTCAAAAAACATGCTAATATGCTACTGTGAAGTGTTATTAAGCTGCTGAGCAGTAAGCATAACTGCACCCCCCCACCCCCTGTGCACCATCAATACTGCGCAGTAGCAACAGTTACTGAACATTGAATTAGTACTTGGTTAACCAAGTACTAAACTTAATGTGCAGTAACTAGGGTGCATTAATGAATGTGTAGATGTGCCCACTGTGTGCCTGTTTGGTTCCTAGCACAGTCAGATCTTGACCTCATCTGAGGAATCTAGGGACTCTAGAAATTAAAATAACTGCCCCAAGCCCATCAAGATCCTTGAGCTGCTACACAGTGTAGGGAATATAACACCTCCCAGATCCAAAGAAAATCAGAAAGAAGAAAGGATTGGTCCTATGCAGTGTTCAAAGTCAATTAAAACAGAGAAAATCTCTGAAAAAATAGTGCTTAGTTCTTGCATACAAGATGGGATGAGCTAGCTGCCATGGAATGGGAATAAGACCCATATTTGAATATTCCTAGGTTTGATCCTGTTTTATCTTTGGGCAGTGATGAAAACTCTAAAATATATTAGTTTTAGAACTCAAGAACCTGTAGGGTACCAACTTAATCCTCAAATGCAGATAAATCTAGCTTCCTTCCAAATTACTTTTTACCTTTGGCAGAGGTCAATGAATTCCTGAGGTCAAAGGTGAAGGGATTCTTCAGTTCTCCAAACTGTATTAAAATTCAAATCCTTTGGAGCTACTGGGAAAAGGACTTGTACTTCCAGTCATTTTGGCCATCATATCCTTGTTCTAACAATGTGTCACCCAGGAGCATTATCTTATCTGCATGAACAGTTAAGTGTTAATTCCATTGAGCAGTATCATTGAACAGTTTAAACAAGAGGAGGGCATTCATTTCAGGTCCTACCTGTATGTGGATTATGTGGTCTGTGGATGATGTGCACTTATGTACATTTAGTCTTTCACTTGATTTCTGACCTGCAACCTGATACATTGACACCATCACAGCAGCTGAAAGACACTCTACCTGAGGGAATCCTAAAGCAAGCGGCTGTGGGCAGAATGTCCAGATGTACCTAGAAAAGGCCACCAAACCTGGACAACAGGGTTCTGGTGAATTACTACAGGCCTGATGGAAATGTTTCTTAGTTCTTATGGTAGTAACTATGTCATTTCAAATAAGCAGGTTACATCCAAATGAAATGTCAATGGTATTTTTGTTGTGTCAGTGACAAATACGTCATAGTAGGCAGTTAGACCACAATCTTTCAAGCACTTACATGTGTTCAATAGAGATTTTAATAGGACACCTCAAAGATATAGTTCAGCGCATGCCTGTAAGATCAGAGCCTTCAATGTATGTCTGTCTTTGTTTATTTCAAGGACAATATCATTGAAAACTGTTAAGCATAATGTGTCCTGGCTAGGGATTGGTAATGCAGAATGAGTAAATAAGACCTTGCTTAAGCTTTTTCTTCCCTCTCCAAATGAACCAAACTAACTTTTTCTGGGACTGGATGAATTCCTTCCTAAGAGGTTCCTTGTTGCCTCCTTTCCAGGCTGCACCACCCCTTGTTTATTTTTAGCATCTAGTGGTAAAGTCCAGCAGACTCAAAGCCTCTTTTAGGGTCCAGTACCTTCTCTTTTGGCTCTACCATTAGCCTGGTCCACCCCTAAATGCACAGGTCTCAGACTTGCTGAAGGCTCTTTAGCACCTGAATTCAGGAGTGAAAAGTGCTCCTGTGGACCCACTGGAGAAGTCTCAGCTTTCAGAGTGGCACGAGCTTTACCATCTCAGTGCTCCGCTGTGGTTAACAATTAAACTATTGGATTCCTTGAGGAAGGGACTTAATATCTCAAAAGACCACAAGGGTAGGCAGTGGGTGAAGTGAGATCTGTATGAGCATGGACATGGCTTTAATTTTTTTTCCAAGTTTTTTCAGTTGTAAGAGAAAGAAGCCTCAAGAAGTTACTGCTCTGAAGCTTCCAAAAACATTTTTGAGTCATATAATTTACAAGTTGGAATGTCTTCCTTCTAGATGAAACAAAGTGGGAACCTCTGCCTATTTTAGGTGATAATTGGAGTTCAGTGAAGATCAGAGCCCTGACTGTTGCAGGGGAGGGTTATTGAAAAAAGATGTAGTCATGAAGTCACTGACTCTAGAGCATCCCTGTGCTTTTTATATAGTCACTAGTGAGGGGCATAACTGAAGATATATATCAGATTTAGGGTTTCCTCTCTTTGGATCTGACTGCCAGGTACTGAGCACTTCTGAGTTCACAATGAGTCCAATGGGATCCAAAAGTACTTCACATCCCTCAGGAGCTGTTCAGCATCCAGTAGGATTGATCCTTCGGGCTTTTTGCAGTAACTTCCCAATGAATTGCACAGAGAGTTATCAATTAGGCTTCCACTGACTTCAGTGGAAGATGTATGAATAAACCTTCCAGCATCACCTGAAAAATGGAAAGGCTTTAGTGTCATAGTATGTGATATCTCTACTTAAAATTCCATTATAAAGTTGGAAAACATTTTGTTTGGGTGTCCTATGTGGGTTTGTTTGGGGGGTTGGAGCTGAAGGGGTATGGGAATTAGAGAGGAGAATGTATACAGATAGTACTCACACAGCACAACAAAACTATTCTGAATGTGATTATACTTAAGCCCTTTCCAGAGATTTGTTTTTATTGTTATTAAGAAAAGATTTGATGCAAGAATATGCCAGAGCTTTGATGTGTGTGTTTGGCTGTGTTGGCTGCAGCTAATGCATTTGAGGGCATGTTGGTTGGCCAGTATTTAGCCTAGGGAGTGTCTAGGCACATTAACACACTTATAAATGTGTCAGCTGGTTGTTGCTTCTTTGCTCTTTGTACTGCATTAATAGCCACACAGGAAACCACACAGACACAGCTGGCTTCCAAAGAACCATGTTTACATGTTATATACAAACATACAAGGCTTAATGACACAGACATATACACTGCTCCTCCGGCAGGGTTCTGGCAGCTTCTTCCCCTCTATAACAAAGAGGCCCAAAGAGGGCTCCCAACCTATTTGCAAGGTACTACCCAACTCCTTTATACTGATCTGGTTTCTTGATTGTGTCTGGGAGTTTTTGGCCACTTTAAGGTAACTCATGTGCACATTTTTTTTTACTATTTTGAGAAGACTAGACGTCCATACCTCAATCACTTTAGAATCATGGTCTGAAACTAATGAGGTAGCAGCCAGGCTAAATCAGAAGAGCATCTGTGGTAAGACTGAATGTTTGTGACATATATTTTCCTGTTGTTCCTAATGCCCAGGACAGTGTAGTGTACATCAGTTAAATGTGTGGATGTTACTCACTGGTACTTTAGTTACAAAGCTGTTAAATTAGAGTTCCTATCTAGATGCAAACTTCAGATTTCAGGGAACTGGATTCAATCCATTGGAAAGAGAGGGAGTTGTAACAAATTTCAGGTCCAATCCAGGTTCTTTGGACATACTATTATATTAAAATACTGTTTATGATTTGGGTCCTCTCTACCCAAACTCCATAAGCAGAATGGGGATTTTCTGCTTCCTGAATCTGTCTCTCTGATTTTTCTTTTTCCCTGTGGTTCTGTTTCTGTACTTAGAAAAATGCTATGTATTGTTCATTATTAACAATGTGAGAAAATGTTCCATTTCCATACATTGGATGTCTCATATAAACTAAATAGGTCCCAAACCAACCTTAGTGCTGTCCCATTTCCATATAGAGATGTTATCATTTATTGGGAATTGTTGCTTCCTGCATCTGAGCCTGCTATGTATCCCCCATCTATTTAACTCCCTTACTATCATTTCTTATGCTATGCAATAATATGCACTGGAGAAACTTATCAAACATTCTTTGAAAGTATGACTAATATCCACTGAATATCCCTCATCTACCATAGCATTAGCATCTTTACAAAAATCCAAACAAGTTATTTCAAGCCACTCCTACATTTTATAATTCCATGCCTCTAATCAAATTATACTTCTGCTAGCTGTTTTCTCAGTAATCCTTAAAAAATTATTTCATAGCTAAGCTGATTGCAACAAATTCTCCTCCACAGAATCAGGTCCTGGGCCAGAGCTTTTAGTCCCTCCATTCCAATGCCCATCCTTTACAATTTTCAATCCTTTCCCCCTGAAACCTCAAGAGATGTTCAAATTCGGGAAAAGAGGTAGCATAGTACTAAAAGTCCTTCTGCAAGTAAATCTATTGCCAGCTGCAGGTAAGTACAACCTGCTGCAAGTAAGTCTATTGACAGCTTTTTCAAAAGGACTTTTTCTTTTATTCCAAAGCTCACCAGAAAGGTAATCATTGAGCATTGAAAGCATCCCTTCTATCTTAGACTGAGTGCAGTTGCCACCTCACTCTCAGAGCACTGTAAGACATGGTTTTCTTGTTCCATGAAGTTTTTTTTTTGAGATTTCGATCTGTTTCTGTTATGCACTGGTACAAAGAAAAGATTGTTTTTTCTTTTGTTGTTGTTGTTGAAAGAGACCAATCCCATGTACTCCAGAATAGCCAACAGTCCAGTGACTAGATCTCATACTGTGTCTTCCTGATTGAGGACAAAAGCTACAACTTAGGTTTTCCTCATGGCATCTCATCACCCTAGCCACCAGGCTGTTGGCTGATCTGGGGCAGGTCTTTCTCAGTCTCCCCTCTTGGAGCAGCTCCACTGTTTAGAAATAATTAAATATTCATTGGAGCAAGGACTTGAATCTTGGCCTTCTAACAGTCCACATAAGTAACCCAGGCACTGCACTATAGAGTCAGTGTTCAGACCACTTTCTCTCTGACCCAAAGAATGTTTAATAATTATTTTTACAAAGTGGAACAGCTGCAACAAGGGAGATTGATTGCTGGTGGGGTCCAGTAGTAGTCTTAACATTCAGTTATAAACAGGGATCTTGGTTTTCTCTGATAAAAAGGAAATCCTCAATTTTCAGGTTAAAAAAGTCACTCAAAATCCACATTTTTCCATGATTAAAATTAAACACCACTAATATAGAGAGAGAGATATAGTGGTGTTTCATTTTAATCAAGGAAAAATGTGGATTTTGGGTTACTTTTTTTAACCCCAAAAAAGTGTGTGGGGGGGTGTTGTTAATCAGAGAAAACCAGAATCCTTGGTTATAATATTACACTGTTCTGCTAGAAGGTATAGATGGGCCTTTCCTTCGTAACACCAGGAGCCCCTCTGGCTGATCTGTAGTGGAGATTTTAGAATCAGCAGAGGCTGTAGATATGAGTCCCATTAACTTTTTCCTTTTTAATTTTCCAGTTTTCATTATATACAGATGAAGTGTTCCCTCCCCCTGACCCTCACCTCAAATAAGCTTGTGTCAGTGAACTGAGGAGATAAGACTTTGCTGAGACAGAATAAAAGGAGGAATGTGACCAATTGCAATGACAAGCTTCCACTGGGTAATTTACCACACAGTCAAACGAATTCCCTGTCCAAGATGTTTGCGCAACACACAGTCCTAGGCAGTCACAGGAGCCCCTGCTTGACTCCAAAATGATTGTGTGTATGGAAAAGCTTGTCAATATACCCCCAAACCAAACTGGACTAAACCCGCCATTGGTGTCAGTACCTCTAACCTTCACAGATGAATCATGTCCACTTATACTAGTACAAACTCTGATCCAAGAGCTGTGCTAATGAGGATTGCAAAGATTAGGCACCATTTTAACACTATGGCAGTGAACATGCTAATGAGACCATTAAACATCTGAGCATGCCCATTGTAAAGTAGATGCTTCTTACAAATGCATGCAGAGCATTTCTAATCTGGGTTCTCATATGGGAATAAAATAGCTGTGTATTCTCATTAATCTACTGTCCCAAGTGATTACCATGATTTAATTCCAAAGGCCTCTCTTTCTCCGACAGAGATAAAGCAAAATGGCTCTGAAGCTGTCAGTAAAATTCAGGTTAAATAGGGTGGGACCTGGAATAGATCAAAAACAGTTAAGGTGGCAAACTCCCTCTTGTGATAGATGTTCAGTTAGTGACCTGAATAAGTTTCTATTATCTTCCTTGCTTCGAAGTGCCTCAGAACTGTTTTGCTTGGGTCTGGATCTGGTCTCTTGCTCAAAGCTTGGGGTTATTCAATCGAAGTCCATCTGTGGCAGAGTACTTTTGGTTCCTGCCACTTTAAGGTTTGAAAGCAGGCAGCAGGACAGCCTACAGGTGTGGGATAGCCTTAATCAGGTAGCCACATGACCCCAGGAGGGCCCTGGGATTGGAGGAGGGGGCAGAGCAGCCTCCATTTTAACCCAGGCCCTTATTGTTGGGGCAGCAGTCTGCTGCTGGCAGTTGAAAGAGCAACATCTGGCTGAGCTGCTGCTCAGTATATCCTGGAAGCTAAGGGCAGGAGCTACAGGGATGGCAGGAAGGTCCTGGTCCTGGTCGTGGGTATGACTGAAAACTGCACCCTACCAGGGAAGGGTGATCTGGTGGGACTGTCTGTGGCAGGGCAGTCCCAGAAAAATGCCAGGCCAGTTACCTCCCTGGTAAAAGGCGAGGAAGGGCACCTTAAAACCTCAGCCCCAAGAGCCTGATGGGTTACCCTGAGCTAAGGACGGGCATGGGGCCAGGCACAATGAGAGAGAGGCACCTGAGCCCATAGGATGAAAGACCCTTCTGGCTTCAGTGAGAGGGGCAGAGAGAGAGCGGCCCCAGTGAGGGGGCAGGGTATGTGGAGGCCTGCATAGAGTAGGGCATGTGCTGGCAGCCCAAAGTGCTGTGTGTGAGAGGGGCCAGCAACTGAGTTCAGCCCAGAGTAAGGCATAAGGCCATGGGGCATGTATAGTAGGGTCTGTGAGAGGATGGCCTGAAGTGCTATGTGTATCCCTGCCGGAGAGTGAGTGAGTAAGCCCTAAGTGCTGTGTAGAGTAGGGTCCAAGGAAGACCTGAAATGCTTCATGGAGTAAGGCAGGTTGCCCCCTGCTGCCCCCCCACTGCCCTACACTGTGGGGGGGCTCTGTCATGAGCCCCTCAACCTCCTCCCACTCTTCCAGCCCCCCTCACCCCACCACTGTACCACCTGCCCCAGCTCTAGCCCCTTAAGAAAAATAAGAA
>NW_017729024.1:133241628-133260866 GCF_001723915.1 Gavialis gangeticus
ACTGCACCACCTGCCCCAGCTCTAGCCCCTTAAGAAAAATAAGAAACAAAAAAACCCTGGACTCACCAGCTTCTGCAGTGGCCTCAGGGCTTTGGGGGAATTGTGGAAGGGCCCTCCACGTGGCATGGGGCAGTGGGGATTTCCCCCTGCCAGGCAGGAACTGGTGAGTCAAGGGTTTTTTTGGGGGGGGTTTCCCCTTAAGGGGCCAGAGCTGGGAAGGCTGGGGCAGCCATGAGGGAGGCTGGGACAGTGGGGGGGTTGGGGGGCTCATACAGAGCCCCCCTATGCAGTGAGGGGCAACAGGGATCACCCCCTACCTGGCAGCACCTGGTGAGTCGGGGGGTTTTTTCCCACCCCCCAAATGCTAGGAGCTGGTGTGGGCAGGGAAGCCATTGCTGGGGCTCAGTGGGTGGGGGATGGGCCTGTGTGATTCAGAGGTTCAGCAGCAAGCAGCTGAATCAATTTGGTCGAATCACTGTCCTGAATTGATCTGAATCACCAAATTGAACTGCTGTCCCCCGAACTGGTCAAATCCAAAGCAAATACTGGCTGTTTTGCACAGGCCAAATTTAAATTAGATTGGGATCATTTTACTATTAATTGGTAATGCCTAGAAATTTTAACCGAGTTTAGGCCCAGTGTGCTAAGTGCTGCACAAATACATGGTAGGATACTCAAAGAGCTTAAACTCTAATAAACAAGGTAGGCGAAAAAATGCGTGTTCTTTTCAGGTGAGATAATGTGCATGAGGAGATTAAGCCCCTCATACTCAGGAAGCTGGTGACAAAATTAGGACTAGAGTCTGCTGCATCCTAGGCTCTCAGCATCAGACCAAAACTTCCCCTGAATAAAGGGAACATGTCTCCCTTTTTCTGTTATCTCTAGAAAATAATTTAAACTCCTGCTCCAAAAATAAGGTAAGATTCTGTTGAAATAACTGGGAGTTGCTGGGACTATGATATTTTTAACAAGGACTAAGTTATTTCCTTTCAGTTTGAACTCTGCATATGTGGATAGGCAATTAACTAATCTATTATAGGCTGCCACATACTGGATGACAGCTACTGAACTCTTTCAAATTGCTTAGAGAGATACCTTCATTCTTCTTCTCCACTCTGTTAATGGGAAGAACAGCAGCTGGGAGGAACATTTGCTCTGGGTATAGTGTAGGCTGCATTAGGGATCAAACATTTAAGTACACCATTTCAATATTTATGAAGAACCCATTTAGATTTCAGCTGTGAACATGTTTAATCTTGTTTTAAATTGAGCCTCTTAGAATGTAGCTGCAAAAGCTGAGAAATATTAGAAATTAAACTTGCATTTACCTCTGAAGCACAAGGTCACTGGAATTTGGGAATAATACCCCCTTATTGGTTGTATTGACAAATACATAGCACAATTCTAGTACATGAGGTATTGGTAGGACTGTTGTTTTTACTATGTGCCCATGCTTCCAGGAATTCATTACTTTAAGAGGGGAAGGAAACAATAAGATTGGAATTCTTCAGATTTATTCTTAGCACAGTGATTAAGTTCTGACATTTTACAAAATATTTCATCTGAAAGCTAGTGAAGTGTGGAAAAAAATATTTTTTGATACAGACTATTCAAAATTCTGAAGGATACAAAATCTACCCAGGGATTTGGGTTTGAATATTATAAGGAGTCTGTAGAGATTTCATGCCTCATGAAACTGAGGATTTCTGAATCCAGAACTGAATTCTGTAATTTAGGCTATCTCTTGTCACCAGTAAGTAACCTTTTTTTCACGTGACAGAATAATAGCTAATACTAGCATAGTAAAGGGCCCTCCCCATTTTAATACTTACCAAAACACCTCTCAAAATATATGAACCTCTAGAGCAGGGGTGGGCAATTATTTTGACTAGAGGGCTGCTTAACAACTTTTGATGAGCTGTCAAGGGCCACGGGGGTAGCCCCACCCTTTGACAGATGTCCTGATTCCTGATTGCCATTTTGGGACTGGAAGTCCCACCCCTAACTCCTGACCTTTGCCATTGGAAGTCTCCACCTCTGATCCCCTGGAAGTACTCCTTTTGGGAGGTGGGGTTTGCCAGCTTGGAACCAAAAATCTTAAGATTGTATACTAAAAATCAAACATCTACTATAATATATTTTAGTATTATTTAAAAAAATATTTTGTCCTGATTTGCATGTCTGTGCGTGTGCGCGCGCGCGCGTGTGTGTATATCTCAAAATGAAGTCTTATTCTTGTATATTGTGTGTTGGGTTTTTGAAAGTATGGGGGTGTGGATCAGGTTTTTGGGCAGTTTGTGGGGGGTGGGGAGCTTGTGGAAGGGTGTGTGTGTGTGGATAGATATGGGGTTTGTGGGGAAATATATGTGTGTGTGTGTGTGTGTGTGTGTGTGTGTGTGTGTATGGGGGGGGTGTACCTGCCTGCCACATGCCCCTCCCTCCCCTGCCTCTCAGCCCTCACTGTTAGTGGCAGCAGCAGGCAGGCAGTGGGCTCTTGGGGTGCTCCTGGTCCATGGTAGGTAGGGCCCCCTGGCAGTGTGCAGCTCCAGCTGAATCCTGGGAGCTGCGTATGGCAGCACAGAGCCAGCCTGGCCTGCTGGTGTACACCTTCAATCCAGACAGAGTTGGCTCCATGCCAGCACGTGGGACTCCCAGCACTGCAGGCAGGATCTGTGCACCATTGGGCCAGGCTGGGCAAACTCTATGCCTCCACATGGGGCTTCTAACACTCCAGCAGGGAGCCACACATGGAGGCATGGAGCCCACCTGGCCTGATGGTTCACTGACTGGGAGCTGCAGGGAGTTGCATACCATTGGGTCAGGTGGGCTCCATGGTGCAGTGCTGGAAGCCCCACATGAGGGACAGAGCTGGCCCGGTCTGCTGGTGTGTGCCTTCAAGCCAGATGGAGCTGGCTCTGTGCCAGTAAGTGGGGCTTCCAACACTCCAGTGGGGAGCCACATGTGAGGCATGGCACCCTGCAGCCCAATGGCACATGAAATGGGTGCTGCAGGGAGTCCTGTACCATAGGGCCAGGCCAGGTGGGGTCCATGCCACCACATGCAGTTGCTGTGCGCTGCAGGGGGGCTCTGCCTGCCATGCACCCAGAAGGCCCAGTGCCTGCTGCTATTTCTGCCACTGGTGGTGAGGGCTGTGCACTGTAGTGGGAGGCCCCATGCTCTAGAGCTAGTATGCCTGACTTTGAAGACACGAGAGGCTGTGTGGAAAAATGTGTGTGCATGCATTTTTGGTTTTTGGGGTTTTTTTTTTTTTACCATCAACAGGCACAACGTTGGTGTGCACCACATTTGTATCCATTATTTATTGATTTATACAACATACCCTACCAAGGTGTTAAAATTTGCCTTTTTTTTTCACAAAAGGAAATGGACTCCTCCCCAGCCCTTATAACACTGACAAATAAACCACTTCCTCCCCCCTCTCCCCTGCTAACCTCACCTACGTATACTTGAGACGGAGAGGTACCTTGTGTTATAAGAAAAGTTAGTTGACATTGACTCTATTAAGCAAGTTTGGTCTTGAAGCAACCTTCACAAAAATGTCCTTATGCCAGTCTCCATGTGATTGACTCTAAAAACTAGGAGCTAGTTATCTGAAGTCATTTTAAGGAGCTCTGTGACTCATGCCATATTGCATGTGTACATGTAAATAAGCCTAATCAAAAGTAGCCAAATTTATTTGAACCACATATCATATTCATAGGACAGAAATTTGAATGTATAACCATTGAATATTCTGCTTAAAATTTAAAAAGAAAAGGGGACAATGATGGGCAAACAATATTAAAATTGAGTTATATTAGTAATTGTGATTTTTTTTTTTTTCTTATGCACAACATTCTGAAAATTTGTTATGTCTCTAGACATTCAGGAATGATTTTCACTACGTGTGTGTTTTGGTCACATGTCTTGTGTATGGTAAGGCAAACTAAAAGCATACACATTACATTAATAAAACAACCTTAATTTGAGCAAGAAATCTGAGTTGCATTTGAAGAGAGACCCATAACTTGGATTTCTTTACAAAACATTCACGCAAACGTCAAATATATAGTACCAAAGCATTAAGTAGAGAACTTTGTCAACTGAATTACTTAATGAAAGCTGCTACTTGGCAAATGCTCTGTGAGCTGAGTAAGATTTGAACTGCAGGTGTTTAAATATACCAAAAAGGATGTATGGAATGAAATATTAACCTAAAATTTTATTTCCTCACTTTGTTCCAATGAATATTCTTCAAACAATTCTCCCATCATCAACTTAGGACTCTCACATCGTGGATCTATTCCAGTTCTAGTCAAATATAGGGATGTCAGACTGAATTTTTAATATTGTGTATTTCTTTAAGGGTAGAAGGAAAATGGCTGTGGTTTATGAACAATTAAACCAGTAAATGCTAAACAAGAAAATAGAAACCAACTGGAAGTATATTAACTCAGCAAGTAGGAGGCCAAATAAATCACCTTAACAATAATAAAACCTTTAGAAATCTGGCTGACATCCAACTCTGACTACAGGGACAGAAAATAATTCTTACAAGATTTTTGTGTAGAGATTTAGGGGGATTTAGTGACCCCAGAGAAATTCCTGGCTGATACTGAAACATACATGAGAAGTGTCTGTGTCTGTTTATCAGTCCATTTTCAATGCACATATGATTGGACTATAGGAGCTTGGGGCGGGGGTGTTAATTCTTAAACTAAAGTTCCTAGAAGACTTTGTTTTCAGAGTTGGCATCATTAATCAGTTTACCATAGTTAGTATACATTGTGGTATGCTACACATTTCAGAACCATATTCCTAGAGCCATATAGGTGTGGTCCTGGTTTTATAACTGAACTCACACACTTTTTTTCATTTCTGATGTAGATTTTAGTGTACATTTTTTTATTTTGTTTTGTTTTTCTTTTTAGAAAAGATAAGCCAAAACTAGCTTGAATCCAGCCCTTTGATTTTTTTCAGTATGCTCATTCAAATCCCCAAATATGACAAGACTTATTTAGTTTGAGTTCTGGTTTAGAGTCAAATCTGGAATTGTTTGATTTCCTGGTCTGTTTTGAAAGTTATTGAGTTTTTCTGTGAAAGCTCATGATTTCTGCCATCTCTCACAAAAAACAAAAACAAACAAACAAAAAAAAACCCACCAAACCCAAAACCCTCATGAAAACCTCCCATGATTTTTCTGTTTTATAATCCAAGTCTGAAGCCAAGCCCTAGCCTTGATTAGAGCTTGAACCTGAGCATCCAGATCCAGGCATCACTTCCAGCAGAGCTCTAATATACAGAAAAGAATGAAGGTATCAGATTGGTTGATGGAGTTATAACCTCTTTATCAGCTGCATGAGCACCCAACTCAGACTGAACCTACTTAAAGTTTTTCCATCTTCAAGAATAACTACAAAAGGAAGGTTAAACAAAGGAGCTAGACTGACTAATGTGTAGCTAAAGGCAATCACCTGAGATGCGAAGAACAAATTAAATAAATCACTAGAATTAGGCACTGCAGGGACTTGAACTGGATCATCTTCTTGGGTCTCCTGCATTCTCATGAGTGCAATAACCCTGAGCTACATGTGAAAGCACTCCCTTTTTTGAGAAGAAATTCTTCCTTAGAGCTGAAAGAGCTCCATGAATCACAAGAAAAGTTTGATGCATTGGCATTTTCTGACACCCTCCATCCCTGCGGTTTTGTTGGGAAAAATCCTCACCACCAACAACAGAATGCCTAACAGTGCATCACCTCTTTCTAATTTTCAAAGTCTATACCTGAACTGAGCAGCATTACTAGGAATGGATGGAAAGTCAATAGTAACCTATTACTAAATGTCATTTGTGCAACCATACAATGTATCCCTGAGTAAATAATGCATCTACCTAATAAGATTTATTGATAACTCAAGATACAAGATTAGAAAACAAAGGGTCTTAGAAGAGTGCAATACCTGAGAAAACTTTAAAAACCCTCCAAACTTAGGCTTTATGAGAAGGTGGAAACAAACATGCTATCCTATCACTCTATGCTGCAGATCTCTGTTCTTTGGCTCCACTCCCTCTTCCATTTTCAGATGGATCTCCCACTAATATGATTTATAGATAATGGAACAAAACACTGCAGGCCATTTGCTCTCCAACAGCTCATTACCCCTTTGATGGGGAGGCTCATTCTCAGAGCTGAAGAACCAGATTAATTTGAATCCACTGAGGTGAAAAGCTGGAAGAGAGCTGCTAGGGCTGACAAGAAACATAGCGATTCAGCAATCTCCTGTGACTCAACAGTGGGGCTGGGATTTTCAAAGAAGCCCAAGGAAGTTAAGGTGCCCAGTTCCTACTAATAAGAGCTAGCACTTAATGTCCATGAGATTATTTAAAAATCCCATCCCAAATTTGCTTCTTATTGGTTGAGGCTTGGAGAAAACAATGCGGTTGTTGAGGGAGAACGTAGATGTCATTTGAACAGTAAAACATTACAGGTTTCCCTTGCTTTATGCTGGACATGCGTTCCTGGAAAATGGCGCATAACTCAAATCGGCATAAAGAGAACCCACTTTACAATGCAACAAATATGGATATGTTCCAAGATGTTGACTGTACTGACCACCAGACCCATTTCTACCACTTTTACAGGACAAATTTGGTACTCACCAACAGCAGACAGTACACACAAGCACAGGGTGGTGGTGAATGTTTACTTGGTGTGAAGAGAGCGGGGTGAAGGGTCTCCAGCATCAGACTCCACATCACAGGTAGGAGGTACAGGATTAGGGAGAGGGATAGGAGATAAGCTAGTGGGATGCTTAGAAGCCATAATGGAGATGGCAACTACAGAAACACGTATTGCAGACAATGAGGGAGGAGCACAGATCCACACAGGAGACTATATTTCGGTGCTCATCACTCCCACAATGCGCCACACAAAGCAGCTGATGGTGGGCTTCCATCACACTGATCTCATAAGAATGAATTTACCTTGCATATAAAGAATTTTTGGTATGAAAAGGATCATCACATAAGAGGTAATTCACACATACAGAACCCGCATAAAGCGAGGGAAACCTGTACAGCAGAACCCCGTTTTACATGTATTCGACTTACCCGAGTTTCGCATTTACGCAAATTAATGAGGGTGATATCTTGAAAAAAATAGCTTGTCATTCAGATCCAAGGCTCTTTTTTGTGAGGGGCTGCAGTCATACCGTGGAAGTCTGATTTAGAAATCAGAAAGTCATAATAAAGTTGAAACCCATTGGTGTTCTTCTTGCAGATTCATTTTCATATGGCAACATCTTCAAGTCCCTCCAACAGAAAATGGTCAGGAGTACTTAAATGCAGTGCAGTCCTGAGTAAGCCAGAACTGCCTATTTTGTGTACATGTAGCTCAGTTGCATCTCTTTTAAAAAGAATGTATTCTCCATTTCTAAGAATTATGAAGGCATCTAAAATCACCAGTGTTCTTTGCTAATTTTAAGTTATTTTAAGAGAGAAACTTAATTTTTACAAAAAGATGGTAGAAAGAATTTACAAGCTTTTTATAAAGCACTCTCCTGAAAAAGCAATCCAGGAAGGTGCCTTAATACTTGTATAGCTGGTCTGTATTAAGCTCCATGCTACTGTGTCTACTCTGCTACCAGTGCCTGAGTGAGGTTATTTAAGTTTTTCACAGTTCAGGTACAAGAAGCCCTGCTTGTTCTTGAAGGTTTGCTGTTACTTCCAAATGTGCATGTTTGTCAAGATTTTTTGTTAGGTAACAAGGCATTCCAAAGGATCTTCCTTAGATAACTTGAGGAGTCTAAGGTTATTATACTTGATGGCATGTTTTTAAAAATAATCTTTTTCTTGTGCACATTATCCCTTGTCAGCAGAGCAGCAGCCACTTGCTTGGCCGCTTCGTGCCATTTCTTTCAAATCTTCCTAAAATTCTCTACAGAATTTTACAGTTTTACCCCTAAGACTCAATTCTGCAATTCAGTGCATCTGCCCAGAGACCCACTGAAGTCAGTACACCTGTACAAGTACAGGGCTTTCATTTTACTGGAGGACAAAGTGAAAGTCTCTCCCAATGCAGATTAATGAGATTTCTTTTCATTTCAACTGTGGTATGTGTACAGGGCTGTACTTTGAATATGCTGCAGGGTCTACAATCTTTTTGAATCATCCAAGGAAGGAGTGCGTAGGGAATATTGCTCAGCCAGGCTGAGCTGAGGTACAGATCAATCGGATTGACAAACTGTTTACCTGTAATAATATTCATATTGCTGTTATCTTCATTATTACCTCAGATTCCTACCCTGAATCCTTGGCCATAGGTCTACTGACAAGAAGGAGAAGCTGGGCAAGCAGGCAGCTGAAATTCCTTGGAGAAAGAAGGAAAACAGAGCTGTAGTGATTAACAGGTTGACCTTACAGAAAGAACCTGCCAACATTTCTTCCCATTCAGCCATCTTTCCTCAGTTGACTAGGATCACATGACCTGGCAAGAAGCTATATTATTAACTAACAAGTACCACAAAGGGTATTTGGTCCTACACCCTCGGGTGGCCATTATAGAGGACAATCTGGTTGTCCTCTGTCCTCTACTGATATGAAACTGGACACCTTCATGTCCTCTATTTTTTGAAGGGAGAAATGGAGGACATAAAGGCATTGCATTTCATATTAATAGAGGACAGAGTAGCAGAAAACTGGAATGTCATCTATGATGGCCACCCTACTACACCCTAAGACCTCAGCCAGACACAGGTGTGATAATACCATGACTTATTCTGGGAGCAGATATAGAAACTGAGATGCAAATATTCCTGTGTTATAATATTCATCTCTTGTTACCGTTAATGAAATAACTGGTATTAAGTCTGAGGAGGCTAAGTCATTTAGGCTCCAGGAGTGGCACGAGACATACGGGTGAAAACCTGCTGCACCCCTACACCACGGAGCGTCCTCGCCGACCCCCAGCAGCAGCCAGAGGTAAGTGGGGCCCTTTGTGGGAGGGACTAACTCCAGCCTAGCCATGGGGAGGCTACTAAGCTGGAGCCCCAGGGGGGTCTCGCCCCGCCCTGGCCCCTAATTGGCTCAGCCCCCCCCAGGGAGCCACGCGAACAGGCTGCATAAACAGGCATGCTTGTCTGCCTGGTGCGTGAGTTAGCACGGAGTTTGCGTGGAGTTTGCACAGGAGGGAGAGCGGAAGGGCCAGATGCCCTGCCTGTGCACCACCTTGGGCAGGCATTCCCAGCTGTAGCCGGCCAACCAGTGGCATGCCGCGGATGGGCACGCGCCGCACCCCAAGGGTCTCCTCTGGTGCCTCAGAGGCCTCTACCCAGACGGAGCCCATGGTTCTGGGCTCCACACAGATGGAGCCTCTGGCTCTCAGCTGCGGGGGCTGCCTGTTGCTTTTTCAGGCTCTGGGGCCCAGGAGCACGGCCACCTCCCCTTATGAGGTTTGCTCCCTTTTGGGGTCTCTGGTGCGCCAGCTGGAGGAGCTCCAGGCCACAGTCCAGAGACTGTGAGCCATCAGGGACTGAGAGCAGGAGATTGACTCCTACTGCCAGGCCCTTCTCCCCTGGGAGGCAGAGGGTAGACCACGGTCTCCTTCCAGTACAAGGGAGGACTCGGGGACCTCCCCTGCTGTCCAGCCAAGGGGTTGGACCAAGGTGGTCAAGGGCCGCAAGGCCTGCTGCACCAAGGTCCCTGCCCTGCTGGAGCTTTGCAACAAGTATGAACCTCTTGCAGCCCCAGAAGAGCCTGCTAAGTGCCAGCTCCTGCAGGCAACACAGGCTCAACTGTAGCTACCACCCCCGCTCTCCCCAAGACAAAACGCAAAGTGTTTGTCATGGGAGACTCCATCCTGAGAGGGACTGAGGGGACAGTCTGCCACCCCAACCCCTTAGCCCAGGAAGTCTGTTGCTTCCCAGGAGCCTGAATCCGAGATATTGTAGAGAAGATCCCTAAACTCCTCCAGCCCACTGACCACTATCCCATGCTGCAACTGGAGTACTGTGTCCAGTTTTGGGTTCCACAATTCAAAAAGGATGTGGAGAAGCTTGAGAGAGTCCAGAGAAGAGCCACGCACATGATCAGAGGTCAGGAAAACAGACCTTATGACGACAGGCTGAGCGCCATGGGGCTCTTTAGCCTGGAAAAGCGCAGGCTCAGGGGCGATCTGATGGCCACCTATAAGTTTATCAGGGGTGTTCACCAGGATCTGGGGGAACGATTGTTCACCAGGCCGCAGTTAGCCAGTTTAGCCAAGAGGTGACCACGGGATACCAGACTGAAGGCTTTTTTAAAGTCGAGGTATACAACATCGATCTCTTCCCCCTTGTCCAGGTGATAAGTCACCTGGTCATAAAGGGAAATGAGATTGGTCAAGCACGACCTACCCGCAACAAACCCATGCTGGGTATCCCTCAGGGTATTGCCTTCAGCTAGTCTGTTAAGGATGGCCTCCTTGATAATCTTTTCCAAGACCTTCCCCAGGATAGAGGTCAGGCTGATGGGCCTGTAGTTTGCCAGATCTACTTTCCTCCCTTTCTTGAAGATAGGCACGACATTGGCCCTCTTTCAAGCATCAGGCACTTCACCAGAGCACCAAGAGCTCTCAAAGATCCATGCCAGGGGCTGAGCTATGATGCTTGCCAGCTCCCTGAGTACCCTTGGGTGTAAATTGGTACAGCTCCATTAGTGTTTCAGAAGTAATGTTACCCAGCAGTAAATAAAAATACCAAACTTATAGTTTTGTAATAACTTTCTCCTGAGGTGCTGTAAGCTCCTTAGAACCCTTTATCCTCAGAGTATGCCAGGAAAATAGCTAAATGCTTCTGTACCCATTTCCTAGATGAGTAATAGGTATTATCTTACTCACTTGTATGAAATGATATGGCTAAGGTCAATCAATTAGATCTCCAGTTTTAACCATTAAATGCTACTTCCTTCAGGGACGTCACTAAAATACTTACTGTGGCTGGATTGACTGTCTTTCATGTTCTCATATCTGTCAAAGTACTTTGGGAACTTCAGATGCAACAAATTGCTTAATAGATATGGCAAGTACAAAATCTGCAGGCCTCAATAGTTGTATTTGTGTACAGAGCACAATTTTTTCCAAAATTGTGGAATGAAGTTTTGAAAAGCATGTGGATAAAACCCATGTGTGCAGAGAAAACATTTTCTCTATTTTGAACATATTTCCTGGTTTTGTTTGGGCTTAAACATCCATGTAAATAGTTGTTAGTAAAAGAGCTAAGTTTAGCATTTAACTGTGTTTATGCCCAATATTGTCATGAGCGAGCTTTTGTTTTCTTAGATGACTAGTGGAGGTAGGTATGTGGGTACTCCAGCTGTCAAATCTTCTTCCTTTGAGTATCTTCATGTGCTTAAATCAAGGCTTAAACTCCTGTGGTATGATATGGAAGGTTCATTCAATGTAGTTTTGACAATAGATAGATATGGCCAGGCACTTGCATGGTTAATGTTCCTAATTTTTCAAAGAAACATCAGCACTTTTCCAATCAGTTGGTTGATGACATCAATCCCCATTTTGAGGTTCAGGTGCTAATCTCCACATAGATCAGCCAAACTTTGGATAGTGGCTGATGGATCAACATATCTGTTTGAATAATGTAGGAAGAGCCCTTGCAGAGTTTTTATTTTGGCAGCTGTTTTGTTTGAGGGCATAGTTCCTTAAAAGATCATCACTATTCTTTATAAGAATTGTGTCCTCACCAGAGTTAAAAAAAGGAGTGTTTTGTTGTGCTAAAGTTATTATTAATGGCATAATATCTACAGTGAAATTCAAGTCCACCTGAGACCCCAATCAAGTCTGCTCTCCTGGACCTGAGGGAATACAGGACTGCTTATTGCACTGCTTTCAGCCAGGAAAGTGACAACAGCTTCCTGTATTCAGTGATTTCCTCTTCTACTATTTGTGATTCTAAATTAGCCCCACATTTAGATAGACTTTTGACTGAGGGTAAGATAATTAATCCTGTTCCTGGCTGAAGTCTAGAGTTCTACAGTGACTTTGTCCAAGACATTCAGTCTTTATAGGCTACAATCCTATAACGTGACCATCCATTTGTAGGAAGAGGTTTCTGTGACCCCAGCTACCCCACTGATGTATTAGGAAAATTCAGTTACATTAGTGTTTAAACCATGGAGGCTATTCATGCAACTTGCTAGATTCTGCTTGGGGGAAAAAAAGGGACCAGTAATAAGAGTTAAGGGGGAAGGGCCAACAGTAGCATCCTTCAGGATGTCACATTAAACCCATGCAGTTTCCAGAAATCCTGAACAGAATTTTTCATATGGTCTGAAGGAAGAACAAACTGAGGCGTTTTCTATTTCTTCTTTTTGGGTTCATGACCTCAGACAAAGCTGCTAGTATGGAAACTGGCTCACAAAAAAGAACCTCTAACCCCAAAAAAGGATTATTTTCATTGAAGGGAAATAATCAGTTCCTCAAAACTTAGCAGGAAAGGGGTAGCAGGGCAGGGCAAAGAGAGTGGGTGAATGCAATCAGTAGCATGAGATGGACCATCTGGATGTGTATGTAATCAACCAAAAGGGAATGACAACATTTCTGCAAATTGCTTTTTCTGTTCCCTGCCAAGGGTGTTTTCTACACATCTACTATGCAGTGCAGAAATATGCTTAACCAATCATATATTATTCCAATAACCAATACAAAATGTTTTTTAGTTCAATAGCACTCAAAAAAGTAAACTTTTATGGAAACTGGATCATGTAGACATTTCCTTGTTTTGAAGAGAAGAATGTATGTTGCTTAATATACAGTCTGGCAGGAAAAAAAAAGAGAGTTTCTATGCTTTAGTTTTAAAGCATCAACTAATTTCAATGACAACAATTGCAGCACATTATATTGGTTAGCGATCCACCCAAACTTGACATAAACTGGAATACAAAGTTAATAGCATCCTATAATAAATATTTTATATCTGAATGCCCCATACATTTTAACAACATCATTATCAACAATAATTATTTGCATTGCTGTGATACCAAGAACCCCCAGAGATAAGAGCTGTAGTATATTATACTATGCTATATTATATTATACAGCGCTCATGCAGATTCTAGAATGGACCATTTTCTGCATCTAGAACTGTCACCCTGCTTCCCCAAATAAAGTCCTGAACCTTCACATATTTTTCAGTGGGAAATAACAGAAAAGGAGATCCTGATGGTTTCCTCCAAGTTGTCTTTCACAAAGTTGGGAAATAAAAGACATGTTTTCTTCTAGGCATGGTAGGTAAACCAACACTAAAAATTATCCTCTCTCTCATATTAGTTTCTTCTGCTCCTTTAGTGAATTGTATACATGCTGCTAACTTCCATTTTGATAGAGATGAAAAACTTACATGGATTTCAGTAAAGCCAGGATCACACTTGGAATTTGAAGGCAGAAAGGACAAAATTTTAATTATAGTGATTCCTAGTTAAGCAAACTGCTATTTTTAGTATCAGTCCACACAGAAGACTCTCTCAGTTGTTCAACTCTTACTGTCCACTCAGTAAGTTAGTTTAAATCACATACTCAATGAGCACATTCATTTCTAGTTATAAAGAAAGGAGCAAAGATACAATAGAAGCAATGATGTGACCTGTGAAAATATTTTCTTAAACAGTCATTATTGAGGCTTCAACCAGTAAAGTGCAGTTTCAAAACAATCTTTATTCTGTTTGAAGACCTAATACAATTTTAAAGCAACTTAAAAACAAGACACAGCTCCATCAAATCTATAGCTTGAACAAAAATTTCAAGGAGGCACATTTTTAGTATTGCCTTGTAAAGGCAATTTACAAGACGTCTTATCTTTCACCTCCTCAAAGACCATTCTTAAAGTAAATTTAATGTTTTAAAGACATTTAACAGAACAGAGATTTATTTTTAAAACAAGAATAAAAAAATAGCAGCATCTTGGGCAGCTAATGCAGTCTCATAGGGACAAGTGCAATGTAACTAACAGCTCACACAGTCCAGTTTAGTCTTCTATTATAGCAATATTTCATTATTCTTTACAGAACGTTGCAGTTTGGAACCTTGTCCCATGGGAGGCATTGTGCTTCGAACTGCCCATTTCAAGTGACCCTGAAGAAAAACAGTATCAGGATACACTTTCCCAACTGAATACCATGCATAGCAAAAGCACTGTGTTAAAAATCAGCAGAAGTTTTCCCAATTAGAAGCATCTGAAGGTTTTCCCAAGCAATAATAGATCATTGCCAATTACAAGACAAAGCCATTTGTTTACTACAGAAGAGTTGACATCAAACAGAAATTTTGAAGATTTGGCTTTACAGATTTTTGACAAAAAAAAATTTTATAAGTGAACCAATAAGACAAGTTACTCGTTTTTAGAAACAGACACTCAGCCTTCTGTCAAACTTGCACTGACAAATGCTTAGTGTGTGCATGTGCGTGTATGCACGAGAGAAAGTGTGCAAGAGTGCATGAGCGAGAAAGTGTGTGTGCATGCGTGAGAGAGAGTGTTAGACAACCAAGCAAAATCATGTGGCTGATTCAGCAACATTTGTACATTTGGCAAAAACTGTACCTACATAATGATCCACTCAAACACAACCAAGGGCTCCAAATTCAAACCGCAATTTAAAGAATCAAAAACTTGCTTTGTCACACTGCTTATGATCACCACATTCTTTCTTTGTTGGTCATGTGAACAACCTTTTAAAAGCCCCACTGTGGCTCAGCAGAAACTTAGTTTATTTAAAAACACAAAAGCTTTTAACCAGAGTAGATGGAAAAAATATATCTGAATAAAAAGTTATATTAAAAGCACCATGTGTTTTCAGTATATCAACATATCTTTGTTTCATGTTCATATGAAGTTTAAGTTTCCAGGTATATTCATCTGTTTTAGCTCAACCAAGATTGGAGTGGAGTGTATAACATGAAGGGGTCGAAACTCAGCCGTCAGAAAGGTACAACACATTACAGAATTTCACCCTTGTGGAGAAAGACCACATGAAGCTTAGATACTATATAAATCCCACTGATGCACTATTTTGAGGTTTTAAAGTAGCCCTGAATGTGTATGGGAGGATTACATAGGCAGAATTTCACTTTAAGATGCCTTAATGAAAAATAGTCTCAGCTTTGTGCTCGTTTGTTGTTGTCTATGCAAGAAAAGTGAGGGCCAAATCTCACATATACTAGTTTTCCTCTCCTGTAATAACAGATATTCACGGCTAAGTACAGACAGTCAAAAAGCCCGAGGCAGAATTGATTTAATCTTCATAGGTTAGTTTAAGCTGTGTAGATTGAACCAATAAGAAAATGAACAGACATTCTCTTTTGATTCCAGAAATACAGCCACCTTCCTGCAGTGGTCCTGCTCAGAAGCCAAAGGGGTGCTAGAATACGCCTTTCCTGCTCAGCTGGAGCAGACAGTCTGGCCCAAGTCTAGCTGCTCACCCTGTGAAGGAGGAGTTGTGGGGGAGATGCAAAGCATCTTGGGATGCGGTGGGCCTGTGAGTTAACCTGAATCTGAAGGGGATCTGCGACAGGAGTTCAAGAAACTGATTTAACCTAAATCAGTTAAGTCTGACACTACATCCATACAGTTTATCTTAAAACTGGTTTCAGACCTATCAAAAGTGGTATACGTGCACTGGACTTCTGTTGTGTTACAAATGTGAACCAGTTTCCAATCACTTATACCAGTTTATGTGTAATTTCTGTCCCTAACCCAGGTGACAAACTGGTAAAGCACACCTGAGTCCATGGAATCGCACACCAAGCTGTGCCAGCTAAGAATTATACCAGTTGACTTCAGTAAAATTCCTCTGGGTCTGCAGTGGTATAAGTAAAAGGAAAATCAGGTTTCAACTGTCTAATTCTTATGTTATTTCCTGGAAAGTATTTTAAGTGAAACATTCCTATTACTCAGAGCACAAATTTAATATTTTACCTCAAACAGGTTAAATTTTTAAAAATTAATACACTTCAGAAATATATTTTGATGTACTGTGACAGTTATTGAATTGCTGTATACTGAATGGATTTATGATCGTGAGCCCTTCAGAATGACATTAAATCCAGAATAATTGACAACCTAAGGAAAGTCATTACAGAAACAAACTCAGCTTATCTTACTTTGAGAAGTCTGCCTGGGAAGAAGAGATGAGTTGCAGACTTCAGAAAGAAAAAAAAAAATCACAAGAAAAACATAAGAAAACAAAAAATGTTCAGCATGGTTTTGAAAGAACGATTTCTGATAAATTAATGGCAGTTGAACTTTGCTCTCTGACATGAAAAACTAGGTTCAAGTAAGAAAATTCCAGAGAAAAGCAAAGTCAATAAGCTTATAAAATAAAAATGAAAACCTCACAGCCTCAGAAATGAATGGTAATGTAGAAACCATGGGTGATAAACTAATTTTCTTATAATATTTCCTAAAAGTAAAAATTTCTAAATACAGACTTCATCTTAAGAGACAGTTTTCTAGCAGGGTCAGTACTCAAAGAACTCAGTGGGCTCTATTCTTTCAGGTAATAATGGATGTTCTACTTGCATCTTAACTGAAGAACAGACTCAGATATTCAGCTAGACTAAAAACCTTCAGGATTCCCCACATCCATCAACTGCCTTGTTAATCTATGATATGTGAAATAGCAGCACAAGTTTGTGTGTGTTGGTAGGGACAATAATGAGAAAACAATTGGAGGCCACCACAGAAAATAATTCTACATCCTTTTGGTTAGTGGGACTCTGAAATTTGTTTTTCACTGAATAGAAACCCTACAACTCTTTGGTACCTGAAATTTTATTTTTTTTCCTGAAGGTGAAAATACCTTTCAGTTCATAAATTTGTGAAAAACTACAGAATGTTAATTCTGGAAAGCCCAAAAACGTTTTTATAAAAAGCAAGGTTTCCTGCTCTTAATTAGCTTGCTGTTCTGCATAAACTTGGGAATCTTACACATATACTCTAGAGAAACTTCCTTCATATGAAAAGAAAAGTACCTTGACATGCCAACAAAAAGTCTACCAAGGTAGGTTAAGATGACATTTTACTTGCTATGAAGACTCTACATGTATTAATTTTGAAATTAAAATGGACTATTCTAGTATCCAATTTTTCATTTGTTTTTCTACAGTAACCATCAGAAATGGATACACGTTTTTCTTCTTCCAGACACAAAGACAATCTAGACTAAAGTCCAAAAACCTTTACAAAGCAAACAGCATGGTACCGTATTCTAAAGATATTCTTGAAACAATATTGTTGGACTCAATGATACTTTGTAATGTTCATATATTTTATTGAATAAAGCAGCTTTGAAGCTTATCAGGCACTGCCCAACAAATATTTAGTCAAAAAAATTATGAACTTTTTAAACATTGAGCCTGCAGCTCAATATTCTATACAAAGAAAACTGTAAAATATTTCATAGTTTCAATTTTGAGGCCAACTTTTCTGGCATCCTGTACACTTATAAAACAAACAAAAAAAAACAAACAAAAAACCCAACAAAGTGAATATTAACAAAATAATAATCAGGAAAACATTTTCAGGCAAAAAAAGAGAAAGAAAAAGAGAAAAAAGCTTAGCCTATAGGTACACTTGATAGAGAACTACAGCCTAAAAAAATTCAGTATTGCATAGCACAGGCTAAGGATTCAGCTTTCAGCAAACAGAAGAGAGAAAATAGAAGCAGTTTGGTATTGATATTTTCCACCAATGATAGTTAGTCATCCAGGATTATGTACATTATTATATACTGTATGCCATTGAAAGTCCTGTTTTCTTCAGTCTTAAATATGTTCTTAAAACAGGATTTTAAATGTCTAAAACACTTCCTGGCACTTTGTTATTACATCAATTCTTCTGAACAACATACTGTAACTGAAGTCCTTTTAAAGTGTCCCTTATAAACGAAAGTGCCATTCTGCTACATATCATTCATCAGAAACCAAAACTCCACAATGCTGCGTGTCTGGATCCACTGAGTACTGTAACACCAAATCCGAACCAGGTCACTGCCGAGAAATTCCGTTAACTGAATTACAAAGACCTGTTACACCGTGGCTCTGCAGAATCCAACATTTTAGCTGGTAAAGCTTCAAAGAGATCGTAAACAAGCACCATGGTTAAAGGCCTCTATGTCCCTGCAGGGAGACAGGTTTAGCATTTCTTTCTTTCGTGTTTTTCTCTTAATAAAAAGCACTTTAGATTAGAAACATTCATTCACAGCTTAATACTGTGATCTCTCCCTCTGCAGTTGCGAAGAAAGCTCTAGTTCCATCTGAAGACAGACAGCTTTGATACTGCAGCTCAACTTCATCACTTAAGTTGAAAGGAGCCTTCTCTCTCTCCTGAGGCCTCAATGTTGTTGCATTTTTTTTAAAAAAACCCAGGTATCAAGGTCTTCATCGCCTCTGCTGTGCATATACCGGGTAGGCTAGTGTGACATTGAGGGAGTCATTGTGCTGCACAAGGGATGTGTGCTGGTAATGTAGCACCAGTTCTTTGAGGGAGTTGTACAAATTATATGGCTCTGCAAATCCATACCCAGTTGGCGTTTTGTTTATCACACAGTGCTTTACTTCGCCATCCACCCTAAAGAGAAACAAGAAAACAAGAGGTGGTTTGTAGGTTGTCAGTAAAGTTGAAATATTATGAAACAAAGCTCAGGTTGAGAAAACTGGCAGGAAATAATAAAATGTTGGTAAATGTAGAGAGCAGCAGCGCTCTGGGTTAAGAATAATATCTTAATTTAACCAGAATCCTTATTGTAACATGCTTTAGCCTCTGCTTTGGTAGGCAGAAGGTACAAAGGACTGAATGACTCAGGATCCAGGAGCTGTTTCATGCCTTTATTCCTCTCCCTTGTCTACAAGGCCTCTCTGGGGGGGTCCACAGAACTGAGCTCTGCTGGAGAGAGATGAGCAGCAGTGAGGGGAGATGACCCTGCACCTGGTAGCCTGATCCACCCCCATGAAAGGCAATGGGGAATCTCTGTCCGTAGCCTAATTCAGTGCCTCACAGAAAATCTGAAGTCACAGTCACTGTGAACTTCAAAAACCATGCAAAAAATTATCAGGATACATACACCACAGAGCAGGCATAGCAGCCTTGTTTGCTGCTTTCCCGAACAAGGAATGTTCCATCCCGTTTTCCCCTCAGCAAATTTTCAGCTTGGCTTCTGTTGATATTTCCTACATTCCACGTTCGCTCATCATGATG
>NW_017729024.1:133265866-133288231 GCF_001723915.1 Gavialis gangeticus
TGTCCCTAGCCTAATTCAGTGCCTCACAGAAAATCTGAAGTCACAGTCACTGTGAACTTCAAAAACCATGCAAAAAATTATCAGGATACATACACCACAGAGCAGGCATAGCAGCCTTGTTTGCTGCTTTCCCGAACAAGGAATGTTCCATCCCGTTTTCCCCTCAGCAAATTTTCAGCTTGGCTTCTGTTGATATTTCCTACATTCCACGTTCGCTCATCATGATGGGGCAAGTCTTCATCATCTTCCACCATGGAGTATTGGCTGTACAAATAAAACAAGGATGATGCAGTGTTTTAGAGCAAAAACTAAGCATAAGCAACTCTTTCCCTCAAATCACTTTGTTCTAGATTTGAATTCCCATGTCCTTGGCCCCTGGCTTCTACCCTGGTGAGTGCAGAGATACGTCATAAAAAAAATCTGAAAACTGTAAACTTTAATAAAAAATGAAATGAAATGTCTAACCCTTATTGTGACAGCTACCCATGTGAATCTAAAAGCAATACAAATGGATGAAGTGCTATCTTCCAGAGGTTGCACTAAGTGTTTTAGTACAACTGCTGCTGCTCATACTTTTGGCAATCAGTGAATTCAATGCTGAAAGTTATAACTCTTTGGAATCAGTGGAACAATCAAGAATCACATCAAGATCACACGGCTGTTCGGGAAAGTTATGTGCACTACAAGACAGGCACTTTATTCATAGGCGCCTCTTGGTGCAAAAAGGGGAAACATCAGAGAATTCTCTTTCCTCTTTCTTAGAACATCACCTGGTTATAGTAAAGGCCAATAGAGGCCCTTCCCACCCCACACATTCCAGCAGCTGTAACAGAGGGCTCCTTCCCCCCCTCTCTCAGTGGTTTCATAGTCATGGCTAATAGTGGGTATGAAGTGTGAGCCCTCAAGTGGGCTCCAAGTGCAGTGCTTTGGGAGAAGTCTGAGAACCCGACCTCTTTCCCAGAAGCTGATGGCTTTAGAATAGTGGGAGTGATTTTTTTCCAAGGTGAGGCCACCTGGCTGCACAGGTGCTCCCCCCCCCATATATCTGGGTAGCAAATATCAGCTTTTCAATTTGGTGGACTCTTTTTTTTTTTTTTAAAGAGTAAATAGGGTGTTACCTTCATCCCCAATTCTATGTTTTTAAGGACCCTCAATCTGTCCCCTCGGTCTGGGACACAGATGCCAATGTCCACACCTAGAATACAAACTCCTAAGTTCTGCACTCTCCTTCCTGATGCATGCCATCTAGGCTCCCTTATCTCTTCACACACCATTTTCCTGAATTACATTCCTTCTGCTATAAAACTATAACCAGTTCTCAGAGATGGAGATTCTGGCTTTCTAGTTATGCTCATTTTGATTAAGTCTGGATTTTTTACTACAAAAAAATCCATGCTTGGAATTCAATTTGAACAAACTGAGCAGAAACCTGAGGTTTTACTAGCAAGGGAAACTTAAAGTTGTAGTGTAGTGCACTACACAGGTGAATCATATTTGAGTATAAAAGCAGAGCAGGAATACTTGCTGACTGACTATACTATTATATCCATTTCCGGTGGTAGTTGCTGACATAACACAGCTAACAGCATTCTGAAATTGAGAATTCTTTAGAGGTTCTTAGAGGTTTTAGCCACATAATACCCCTGTGAATTATCATAGTCTGCATTTTACAGATAGGTAAAACAAGGTAAAGAGTGGTTAGCTCCTTTCCGTACCCATCTGACCAAACACTTCTTGAAGGGTGTATGGAAGGTGATGCATCCTTTAGAAAAAGAGAAATAACTTTGTACTTTTCCCAACAGTCTCAATAAACAAGATGCCATGTGCAAAGCAGTTCCAACTACTACTGTGCCTAAAAAGATATGCTTAAGCTAATTTTGCTGGATAAAATTATTTGAGGTATTTGGAATATTCAATTCCTTCAGCACTTACTCTTCAGTATTTTCATTCCCAAGCCATTCATTTAACTTCTTTGGTCGAACACCTTTTTGAGTTAGCCACCTAAAAATAATTAAAAACAGGTTTATACAATTGTCTCTGGAAAAAAAAAAACTGAACATTGTTGAAAGAAGCCTTCTCTAAATTCTTTGTAATCCATAATTGTACTCACATCAAGTACTGGTCTCTTGTCTTTCTCAGTTGTATGAGGTCTGGTTTAATGCTGTTCATACGTTTGTCAATCTCTCTATATTCAGCTGCTTGTTTCTTTAAATCCTCTTCCAGTCTGCGTCTGCTGTCCACAATTTCACTTATTCGAGACTTCAGTTTTTCATAGTTGTGCATAATTCTGAAAGGAAGAATTAGGTTTAGTGTTTTTGTTGGATCCTGTTACCTCAACTAGCTTTGCTAATTTCACTTATGAGTATCCAACACAAAATTTATTTTCCAAGATTTAGCTACAAATTTTGCAAACTCTCACCCCATCCATCCCATTTGAGATTTATTTTGCTTAGGTCTGTTTAATTGTAAAGAATCTTGGTTTTGGTCTATACAATTACAAAGGTTGTACTTTTTTTTTTTTAACCAGATCCTGCACATTTTTAAAGGGCTAACTTTGGCACCAACCTTTGTATTTCTTTTTCATTTCCTTCCCGTTTAAATTTCTCAATGTACTCCTTGCTGTATCTTTCCTGTGTCTGGCACTGCTCTTCAAATATTTTTATGGTCTCATTAAATGCTTCAATAGCTGTTCTTTTCATCTGAATTTCCTGAAAATAAAATAATTACCATTACAGATCTGGGAAAACTGAAAGGGTGGTTTACTGGCCTGTATCACTGGAAAGGAGTAAGATACCTTGACTATACTTTAGTAACCCTAATGCAGACTATATATGGTTTGTAGACCTGTCTGATATAGGAAAAGAAGCTTTAATGAAACTACAATGAGGCTGCTTTCCAGGAAAGGATGTAGAGTTACTTGCAACCTTTCTTTTAAAGATGCATTAGTTTTATTTACATGACTGGAGCTTTCTGACCAAGTTCTTCATTTAGACTCAGTACAAACTAGGTCTTTAGAGATACAGTTGGCGCTCTTGAAATACCGAAGTGGCGCTACTCAGACCCCCCTCAGTACACCTCAAATTTCCCCCCTTTTTTTTTTAAAGATACAATTCATGTAGGTTTTAGAAGGTGATCATCATCCAGGAACTGTGGAGGAGTATCACACTTTTGGCACTGCAAGGCTCTGTTAGTTGTTGGTTAAGATAACAGAATGTAGGACAGAAAGGGTGTTTGCTGTCTATTTCTGTGCTGTTTCTAGGTGTCAGACACCCCCCCCAATATATGTGAAATCTCTTTTGCCCCAAATAAATCATAAAGTACTGTGCTTATCATGCCTTCAAAGCATGACAACCTGACCTCATAAGCAGCCAGTATGCAGAATTGCTGCCAAGCCAATGGGAGTTCTGTGTCTGAAGTGGATGCAGGAGTGGGCCCCAAAGGATGGGGTTATATTGCAGAGAGGGTGATGGTTCAGCCATGAGTAAGCAATTCCAACCTACTGAACTATTCTATCAGCCAATTTTTCTTCAAGGGGGTAGGTGAGTGGGGGAGGGGGGAGAAAATAACAGAACAAAGAAAGCAACTCAGAGTTACAAAGATGGTTTACATCAACATCTTTCTAAATCTTGCTCTTTTTCAGTTTTGTTTCAAGGATAATTCAGCTCACCTGAGATGTTCTGGTGTAGTCTTCATAGAGCCTGTCATATTCTCGGCTCTTTTCTTGGAACTGAGTGTTATATTCGTGTAATTTCTTTCCCACTGCTTCAATACTGTCTTCTTTTACAACTTGATCCTGAGACAATAAGCAGAATGAAATATATATAACTAAATCCAACAAACACACAATTACATATTACAAAATCTTAGAATAAAATCAGTTTACAAAAAAACTTGACATTTAGAGCATAACATAACACTATAACATAATATATCTTTTTGCAATATGGAGAAGCAATGGACTTAATGCATCTATAATATGGACAGTAGAAATGATGCTAAGCACAAAAAGCAGTTTTGCACTGCTAATATGCAACATTCTGCTGAAAATAATGTAATTCATCATTAATAGCTATGCTGTTTATTTACTCTAATACGTTTATTTTCTTATTTGCTAACTTCAGTATTTAGTGTTTTCGGTGTTTATGCACAATGTTATATAGTTATTTTTCTTGAAAAAACATGTTTTTTTAAATCCACTTTATTCCCCCAAATAGCAACTGACTTGCAGTCTTCCCATACTGAATGATTCTTCACCTTATAATGATTTTTCTTTAAAGTGAAAACCAAAAAACGTACCTGCTGATACTTGGATACAGGATAAAGTAATTTTACATCCAGTTTAGGATTATACTGGGCTAGAGACTCGTTCCGGTAGTGGTTTATTAGCTCAACCACAGAGTTGAAAGTTAATGGGTCAGAAAAGCCATACTTCCCATCTCGATGAAATATTTTGATTAATTTGTTATTTCCTCCTTTCCTGTAAATAAAGTTTGGGAACAGTCAGCTACACACAAGACACTTTAGTCTAAAGAACAGCATGCAGTGAAATATCAGAATCTGCCTGACCTTAGTGTGAGCGTATAGTCTCCATGCATCTTTGTAGAAGCATCTCGTACTAGAAAGGTGCCATCAGCAGTGTCTCGAAGCTTCTCATTTACTTCCTCCCTAAAATGAAAGCAAAAGTAACCAATGATTTTAGCAACCCTGCCAGTCATTTCTTCCTAATCATTTTTTTTCTTCTTCCTTATCATTTGATTTTTTAAAAAATGATATCCTTGCTGTATTTCAACAGCAGTCTCTAACTACAAATTAACAGTGACAGTCATAGTTCTGCTGGTGGACAAATGGAACATAAAATATGCTGCACCCAATACCCTCCCTCCCACTGCTAGAACAGATTTGTATTTATGAAAAGTTCTTCATACTTGTTCATACAAGCCTGAACAATTGGAGCATGCAGTGGCAGTCTAGTCTACCTATATATAGTAAGGTTAGAAATGTTGCTTATATATGGCACTTTGATTATCAAAGTAGTATTGTGCCCACTGTTTTGGTCTTGGACATAAGAGGGGGGAAAATTGCTGGTTCTTGATGTTATCCTTTCATTCTAGTGTTTCATACATGTCTTAAAATAACAGAATAATTACCAGAAAAAAATATTTTACACATATTACATTCTGACTGCCAATAACTTTTTAGTCATCTTTGGAACACGACCAATTATGGTATGTTGATGTTGGAAAGTGTCCTGAAAATGGCTCCCAATACCACAGTATTTTTTTCTATACTCAAGTGTAACATACAGAGAACATAGCAAATACAATCCTTTAGCAGGCTTACCTTGAGATATCTCCCCAGTACCATTCAGCATCTTGTAATGACATGTTGTTATTCATACCGTTGTTAGTTACAGTACTAGGTTTTGGGGGTTTAGGAGGCAATGCTGCAGATGAGAAAAAAAAATCTCTTTGTAATCCAGGTATAAATTAAACAGTATATACCTTAAAAGTATAAATTATTGTATGAATGAAAACAAAAATCACAGCATTGGAAGAAAATGGAATGACTGCAAAGTACAGGTTTCCCTTACTGGCAGCTGTGGAAGATACCAAATAAATCAAAGGTATTTAATTGAAAACAAACTTAATTGCATAATAAGGCTGTATTATACCAAAAGACTTGTTTGTTAGGCATAATTACAGTTCAAACAAAACACAACTCCTGAAAATATTTTCTGGCCAAAAACATTTAAACTAAAGTTTATTTTCACCTTATCCCACCTTCTACAGAGAATGACCATCTTCACCTATAATAAATTATGAAACGCGTAAATCTTCCTCTTTATTTTTTTCTTTCATTTAATGATGCAAAAGAACTTTTTTCTTTCTTTTTTGCACAAGAGCTGGTGTAGGTAACAAAAAGCAGCAAACCCACAGCAATACTGTATGTTGCAAGAGGAGGAACTGGGTTGCTCTGCTCCACAGCATTTTATACAATGATTTATCACAAACCACTTCAAGAAACCTATCTATGACCCAAATATTCTGTCTGTTAATCTTAGTATTCTACAGGATAAATGATGTTCCAAATGCCAAGGCTGATTGAAAACCACATCCCTTTTTCTCAATGTCAAAGCTGCATACATAGACCAGTGGGTGCCAAAGAAGATACTGCAGCATTTCTGACTTACTAGCAAAGAGGGGCAACACTGGAACAAGGATTAAAAATCCAGCAAGCTTTTTCAGCTTCATAGTAAGCACAACATTGTTTCTGTACACAACTGTGTGCTTGAATGCAAAACACAATGTCAGTACTGCAAAGTGTGTCGAGGCAGTAAAACAATTTAAATTTCCTATTATAAAGGATGCAACATCAGGAATTCAATTAATATTGGTAGATTTTAAAAGCCAGCCTGTACATTGATATGTAAATCACTGATATAGGAAATACAAAGTGTTATTATAGGATCTCCTGTTAATCATAACAGGAGAAGAAATAGAAAATATATGCAATACACTTAGTTTGTAAACAAACAAAACCAACTATATATACGAGAGAATAAAATCAAAACCAAAACACCTCAGTTCTGTTCAATTCTGATTAAGTTAGCAAAAAGGTATTACTACAGGTTATGATTCTATTTGCTACTCCCATGCACTAAAAAACAATTTAATCCCAATTTATGAAAAAAATGATACAAATATCATTCAAAGAAAGTAAATCTTAACCGTCTGAGGAGGATTTTGTAGCAGCTATCATAAAGACCCAAATGAACTAGTCTTCTGTAATAAGACTGCAGTTTTACCTGGTGGATCCATTTCTATGTAAAACATCAAGTCTGTGCCACAATTTATATCTGCCTTAGAATATTCTACATCCAGTTCTTCCATATTCCAAACAGTGTTGTACATTTCTATGAGTTTCAGTGAGTAAGCTCAGTTATAAGAAAAGAGTCAGGCTCTCTTTGTAATGGTGTCTTGGAATTCATTTTAAAACCTATAAGGGGCTGCACTGTAACCTATTACATCATAATCCTCAGCCAATCATGTCAAAATAATGTCACCAGACCACTCCTGTTTCATCATTTTGTTTTACACTAATTTTAAAACAATTTCAGTTTCAGAAAGAATCTACATTTACCAGAATTCCAGCGTAAAGCTGATGCTATATACAAAAAAACTGAGGATGTTCTCCTTAGCTTTCTATTTCATTTTTCTGGCTCTTTGCAGCATGGTACAGTCCACTGCTGGCAGGTTGACAAAGGCTGATATGCTGCAGCACGTAGCTCTTTAGCACACCCCCCCCCTCCCAATCTTGGTTTATAGATAGGCAGGTTGGCAAAAGATCACCAATCAAAATTCTTTAGAAGCTTTTTGTACTGACTGCACATTTTATACATTTAAAGAAAAAAAACACCTTGCACCCCAGACATGGAATGAAAAAAAAATTACATTTCTACCCAGCACAGAATTTAAACTTCTAAATAGTCACAATGATTTGATGCCATTATATAAACATACTGGAGTGAGGCATATTTCCAGTAGCATTTTATAGTTCAATACAATTGCTAATCAATTGGAATTAATTAATTTTCAAAGCTAGAAGCCAAATATTTTTTCCTTGCATTAAAGATGTTAATGAGGTTTTTTTTTTTTTAATTCAATGAAGTGATTCAAAACTAAGCAAGATCCTGAAAAAATGATTTTTCTGACTATATAAAGCTTGTCCAGAAGATTTAGTCTGCCTTTTCACATCCTCTCTCTGACCTTTTCTCATCAAGGTATTTGTGTTGGCTATTTTCTGAAGCACTGGCCCTTGTCAGTTTCTCTTTTTTTCAGTCTACTTTATATCATCAAAAGCCTTCTGTTATTTAAAAGTATTCCTTCCCAACCATACTTAAAAAATACTGGACTATTACTCTCTCAACCTCCACCAAAGAATCATCTGCTCTACATACTGTTCATCACACAGTGGGTTGCCATGCATAGTAATCATGAATACTTTCATATTTGTTATAGTCTATCTGGGCAAAAACAAACAAAAACCAAAATGGCAAAAAAGGGTAAGTGACTGTAGCAATTCACAATGCAACCATCTGAAGAAATTCTTTTGAGTTGGCAGGGTTAAACATGCATGCAGATTACAAAAGTACCTGTTATATAACTAAAAACGAAATATTTCATTTAGTTAAAAATTACTTCTCCCAAATATGGCATGCACATCTATCCCCAATCACAATAAGCCCCCCACTCCCCATAGTGTCATCCTTTTAGAGAAGTTAACATACAAGGAAATACCTACAGTGCCATCAACAGCAATAAATGTAAATAGTAGTTTCTCATTATGTGATTATGCCTTAACCCATTCTGAAGAAGACTCTCTCCCCACCCCATTTAGGTAGACATGCTCTTAAGATGCCTTCCATTTGCATAGTGTAACAAGATACTGAAGATGATCCCAGACACAAGTCCAAACATTGAACTTGAGGGTTTAGCCCATCTGTTATCCAAACAGTTGAGTTGCTGAAGTACAATGTTTAAATTAGCTTTTGAAAGATTTCTGACAGAGAATGCATTGTTACACGCAGGTCTACTAGTAGGTTAGTACAATTTTAACTATAAAATCTATTTAAAATATTGCTGCCACCAAAAATATGTGCCCAGGATTTACCACTGGCAAATTTTGGACTGTCACACTGGTACAATCAGGTTCTTGTTCAGCCCAAACTCGTCTAGCTGGCTGTGACACTATATGGCAAACCAGAACAGGCAGGACAGTGACAGACAGGTGATTTTCCATTGCTCCAGCATAACCCAGATTAGGTACTGACTTCCATTTAAACATGTTACAACTAGAAAGTTTCTACTGGCAGATTAACTGTAGTAAGGGAGAGAAAATATAATGATACTGCACTTTCATAAAGGGTTGGGGAGAAATACATACAAATTCAAAGCCACTTACTTTGTAAATTATGCATTGCAAATACTTGCCACCCTCCCCCGTAACCTTGTATGAATAACCTGAAAATTTTAGCAGTGCTTTCTCATAGAAACCGTTCTAAAATTCCTTTCAGAGACTTCTTCATATAAAATAGGTAAATTCAGTTCTAAAAAAGGTCTTCCAATTAATCCTCCATAAAATCCATTAGGAAGAGCTGAAACATGAAGTCAGAAACATCCAAGCCTCCTCTTCTATTCTTAACTGATTAATACTCTGTGCTGTGCAGAGGGTATCCACTCTTTTCTAGTTCATCATTAAAAAGTGAACCTGATTCCAGTACTGTAAAGAAAAAAACCAGAAAAAAACCCCAGTAGCTTGCACGTCTCTCAGATAAAGATCTCGGTTTCATGATTAACTCGGGCAGGTTCAAATATTTGCTGAGCCAGGGATTTCAGGTGGGGGAGGGGGAGCCAATGTCAAAGTAAAAGTTGTCATCAGCTAACAAGTGGCCAATGCAGGACTAACTTTCTCATTTTAGCCAAGTAAATGAGAAGACCATTGTAAGTAGACTTAAAATAGTCTCTGTAACTGGCTGCTGAGAGCAGTATTAAAGTAACTGACTGTCAAGAAAAGCACTATGAACAGCCAAATACAGGAAGTGGCTGAGCTACTTCAGAAAAAATAGAATCAAAGCCTTCCTTGTCGAATTCTGTACCTTTCAGAACAGCCCAGTGCAAAAGTAGTTTGCATGCATTGCATCACCTTCCACACACTTACACAGGACCACAAATACAGGTGTCACTTGATGACCCTTAGAATGAAGTTATAAACTGTTTAGTAGGATTAATATCAACCAATAACACTAGAAAAAAGTGCATCTATCTGTGCTGTTTTCCAATATGTAAAGTGCATTCTCTTCATTAGCTGATGGAAAAAAGGTAGTTGCAAAGAGCATGAAAGTGATTTGGTCAATTTTCTTTTTCTAATGTGGTGGAGTGTGTACTTGGTGATGAAAGAGAGAAAAGAAACCATTTCCCCCATCACTGACACTGACCAGCTACCTTTACCTTAAGTACTCCTGACTCATTTCAGTGCATGTAGAAGGAAAATCAGGGCTAAAGAATTGTTGAAAGGAAGGAGGAAAGTTGTTTATAGCTTTGTTTCTTTTAGCTTGAAATAATTCCTGTCTCCTAAATTAGCTGTTGTTCCTCAAGGTCAATTTAATCTCCTTTGCTTTTGAAACTGTTATTGCAAAATGTTGCTTCCTAAAATCCTAAACTAAACTAAAGAAAGTACACAAATTCCCTGCAACTAAATAGGGAAACACAACTCTCTTCTTCTGTCCCGTTTCTCCTCCCTCCCAAAAAATGGCTTGATCTTTTAGTTTATCAATTAAATGATTTCAGCTGCAAAAAAATTCCTTTACTTATTTTTTTTTTTCCTTTTCTTGCCACACAGTTACCAACTGAACAACTACCAATTCTGGGTGCCCTTTCAAGTAGCATTGCCTGGAAAAAATACAACATATTTCTAACTTGGATAGTAAACTGTCTTTCTGCACTACTGATCAAGCACAGTAACTAATATGCACACTATAACAGATTTAAACACAACAAACATGGAACCACAATAATTTATTGGACAATGCTGCACACAGCTGCAGTTTGAGGCATTATCAAAGAAGTCCTGGTCTTTGGGTTGACACAGAGAGCAGGAGATGACACTTTGGGCACATTCCCATATGCACAGGTGTGTGTTTGCATATTTGTACTGCTACTTTGTGCCCCAGGGCACACCCCTGCACATGCACTCTGACATGCCAAATTATCTGGGGTTGGGTAGGGGAGGCAGGGGTCAACACCTGTGCTGGTTCCAGCAGCCTTGCCGGGGGCACTGATTTAGCCACATGGAGCCTGGCTGGCAGCCAGAGTATGGCTCTGGATGGCCAGACTCTGTTTCTGGTGGTGCATACTGCTGCCATGTGCACTGCCCTGATTTTTGTGGCAGGTTTTTTGTTTTTTGGGGTTTTTTTGCTACTGGGACATCCCACTATCAAATTCTAGCACTGTACTGCACATTAGCAGCGTGGCGCACAGTTGCACATTTGCCATATGAGTTTTGCAGTGCCTCAAACTGCACGTGTGCACTCATCTGGAAACACCCTTTCACTCTTCAAAAGGAAAAACACAGCATGCAGTACACAAGCCCCATCAGTTGGCCACAGTATAGCACGGTATTCTCAAACAGGATTGGCTATAGCTGTGAAACATTTACCATTTTAAACATGTACTGCTACTTGCACACAGGCAAGATTAACCCGTCACACTTTTTCCTGGGGATAGACACTGATATGGCTAGTCTGTTTCATAGCAGGTAGGGTCAGGAGGGACCTCAACAGATCATCTAGCCTGACCCCCTGCCACAGGCAGGAATGAATGCTGGGTTCACAAGACCCCAGACAGGTGATCATCCAACCTCTTTTTTAATTTGCCCAAGGTAGGGGCGAGGACCACTTCCCTGGGAAGTTGGTTCCAGATTTTGGCCACCCTAACTGTAAAATATTGCCTTCTGATCTCTAACCTAAACCTATTCTCCATCAGCTTATTACCACTGTTCCTCGTCACCCCAGCTGGTGCTGGGGAGTAAAGGGCTATTCCTATTTGCTGTTGAGTTTTAAATAACCCATGCAAAGCTGAGTTCTCACCTGACCTCATTGATCAGACTGCAGTTTGCATACTGACATAAGTATATGCACATCAAGGTATTTGCACAAGATAGATGTCTTTGAGCCTTAGTTTTAAAAGCTGCATTAACTTGAGTTGCATTCATCAGACCTATAGCTTTACAAATTTACAGAAAAAAGTCAAATTTCTACTGCTTTTTGTGATCATACTAGTTATTACTTCCAAGAAGGTAAAGCAATTTGTGCCTCAAAAACGCTAATACAATGCAGGAAGTGGGAGACAGAAGAGACCAAAAGGTTGAGTAATTCATTGGTACAAACTCCTGATCATGTAGCACACACTTTGTTTTACCAAATAGCTTCAGCCAGGTATCGAGGAACAAACTCTGCACTAGCATCAAAATTTAAACAAGAGAACTTAGTATTGTCAAGGCTGGAGATTAATCAGTAACATTTTTTTCTTCTTTAATGAATGAAGCTTATGAAAAAAGCTCATGATTTTGATTAGCTTAGAAAGGGAGCCCCCTGCTGGATGAAGTGCAGAATGTAAAACAGCTATAACTGTGGGGAAAAAAAGGTCAAAAATAAATGTGCTATTACCACCTTCTCAGCATATGCCGAACTATTCTTAGGAATAGTGTCGAATTACCAGGAGTATTTAAGCTAAACTTGTGACACCATATACAAAATACTGACAGCTGATAGTACTCTTAAATATTATTTTATACAATGTAATACAGGTAAGAACTGTGGGGGTTATTCTGCACAGCTGATACCAAAGGGAGCTTTGCCACTGATTTCAAGGGAAACAGAATTGGGGTTTTTTATTACCTGCTCTATAATGGCACTAAACAGAAATAATTACCAGAATTTACAGCCTGACCTTTTTACTAATACATGCCAAAAGTCATGCTAATGTATTAACTGTTGAAAAATAGTATTTGGTATTTACCTGAACCCCTAACACTTTTATGACCAAAGTTTAAACAGGTGACCAACTATATATGGGAAAGAGAAGTAAAAGAAAGTGTCATTACCTCATCTCTGACCCTATAAATAGTAAAATCTGACCCTTCACACTTAAAGGCTGTAATATTTTACAATAGAAGACATCTTTTCTGATTGGTTATCTACAAGCTGGGATTTTAATTAAATTGAGATGAACAGCCTAGAATCAAAAGCCAGTCATTCCAAACTCACCAAACTGAACTGAAGAAATCATCAGGCCTTTACACCTGAAAACCCTTAAAGCACAAGTCCCACCTTCTCTTTTAAAATATGGAAATATCAAATAGTACATACTTGATGGTACTTTAATCTGTGCTATAGTTAAAGTATTTTTGTCCAAGCACTACTGTTTCATGCCTAAAGATCCCATACATTTTCCTGATCATATACTTAATTCAATACCAAAATTCCCAGAGACTTGAACAGCAATTTTCTCCTTGAAATCTTTTTTTATATTTGTTTAGTTCATCAAGCTCCAGTGTAAAAAAAAAAAAAAAAAAAAGCGACAGATAAACCATCCACGTTACCTACCAATTCGAATCAGAAAAAAGCAGATTGGTTAAGTAAAACTAGATAGGGACAATATAATACAGAAAACAGACCTAATTAATAATTACTCAAACCACCAACCATTTTTCTAATTGCCCTTCTGCAACACTACTTTGTCTTCACAAAATTTCAGTTTTACCCAAAATGTATTTAAATTTGGCACCTTTTGTGTGTAGTTAAACTGAGTTCTCAGAACACAAATAAAAACATCTCTGCTTTATGTTGGGTATCTTGACAGATTACAAGTCGTTACACAGTTGTGCAGCACACGGGCCTAGGAAGTAACCCTATGTTTGCTACAGAAGCCTTACATAAGCACACAAATAAGGCAACCAAGTTCTATTCTCCTTACTTCTCAATGCTGCATAAAAAGGAGCATCTGCATTAAAAAGCCCAGAGCAGTTAAAATATTTACATACTCTATGGCAGGGGTGGCCAAACTGCAGCATGTGCCACGAGTGGTCCAGGCAGTTTGTGTGTGGAATGTGGCAGAGTGAGAAGCGGACAGGCAGCACTGTGGCAGATATGGCAGGGAACAGAAAGCAGAGCAACAGATCAAGGAGGGAGCACACAACAAGAAGCAGAAAGCTATAGGGCAGGAAGCAGAAAGCAGAGGAGTAGATTGTGCAGGGGCACAGGGTGTGGAACAGAAAATAGAGCAGCAGATCAGACAGGGGAAGAGGATAAAAGAGTGACACTTGGGGAGGGTACAGGGCTAATTTATGGCAGTCTTCCTAAAAAGGAGCGGCACCCACTAACCCAGGGGTTGTTACAATCTGCTCAAAATACTTAGATTAAAACTAAAGTTGTTGAAAGTTATCCTTTATTTTTCTAAGAATCTTCCTTTATTTTAACATCTTGCATCATCCTGAGTTGGAAGCTCAAGCCAGTGATACACAGTATATTATGAAAGAGCCCCTTTAACTTGACTTTTTTGCAACATGGTGGGAGGGAGGGGCTGGACTCGATGATCTTCTGAGGTCCCTTACAGCAATAATGTCTATGAAATCTATGAAATTAGACATTAATTTTGGCAGTGGGTACAGTTTTCCATAGAAACAGAGAACTGGAAAGAGCTTCCTAGGACATCAAATCCAGTCCCCTGCATTCACAGACAAGTATTTACCCAACTGGTGAAAATATATTCAGTGGTTCCTAACAGAAGAACAGATATTTTAGCTGGGAACATCCTTTACAAAGGCTTGAGATAGGACATTTTTAGACTTCAACTCTGATGCAGTATACCTCTGAACATTATAAAAATGATGTTCCCCAGTTTTGTGTCTTCAGGAAGGAAAAATGTCCTCCAAATAAAGGAAATACAACCGGAGATGCCATCTTAAATACAGTCAGCACACCATGGAAACATTATTTGTATATAAATATAACAGAAGATAAATCCTGTGTTTTTATAGTTTCATTTTACAGAACATTTGTTTAAGCATTAGAAGCACTCTTAAATTAATATGTAAGCTAAAACTACCCACTCTGATAAGCTGCAAATATCTCCTCCCTATTTAATAACAAAATATAATTTTAACAGTTTCAACTTAGTATGTAGCAAGATATTTGCAATGTAGTTAAAAATCAACATTTTCTAATTTGGTTATAGGGAAGGTCACATTTTTAGAAGAGTTCAGTTCCTAAGTAGTCATCAGATTTTCCTAAGTGTTCAGAAACTCCCATTGAGATCAATATGGTGGAGACACTCTCGAAAAATTTAGTCTTCCATGCAAGCTTTGGAAAATTAGATCGTTCATTAAGCACAGAGTTGTATCCTGATCTTGCAAAGACATAGGCTTAACTTTTGAAAAATACTCATGCATGCAAATCAGCACCAGTACAGAAACAGCGATCTGGGAAACTAACCATAAACTACCAAGTTTGAAATTTTTGGTTTAAAAGCTTAACTACGCACTAAATACATAAACAGATCCATTAATGAATGGAACAATAATGTGTTGAATACCATCCACTGTATGAATTTTCCTGTTGCAAAGTGTGGACCTTGATGAATACAAGTAAGAACTTTTATTCTTATAACAAATCCTATTAAAAAGCACAGTTAAAGCCTTGCTGGACTTTCCAAATTAACACTGCTCTCCCAAAACATGAATTACCTCAAAAGATGTTTCTTAAATATGGTTTTACTAATTTGATGCAAGGTATTCGAGGGACAAACCCAAAGTGTCTGTGTTTCTTAAAGTCTTTTAATAAAATATTGTCGTATCCCAGCTTCTAAATCAAATTTGTCACTTGACTGCTAATTTCACTGTCCCTTCTCAGTTCTGGATGTTGACATTTTTCCATCAAAGTTTCTAAATGTTAAGTGCTAATAATGCAATGTAACAAAGTGATCTAAATAACTAACCTAAGATACTATCACTTTTTCTTGTCCCTATGCTATATGACGACCAGCCTTCCAGTTTAGAGCTGCCCACATTTCTATATCAAAAGTGCTTGCAAATTTACCAGTCTTAGCACACACTGCTACTGTTTCTGAGCCTTCATGAGATTTAATAATGTATTTTATTTGTCAAGGCTTCTAACATGGCAAGAACAAAATCGTTCTTTGATTCAATTAAACACAAGTTATTTTCGGATTTGGAACAAACTATGGCCAGCAGTTCTTAAGGTTCTGAGTCCTTCCATTTAATTCTCTTTGTACATGCCTAAAAGTAATGTAGACTTTTGACATTCCCCCCAAAATTTTAAGATCACATTAAAATAGAAATGCAAAAGAAAAAAAAAAAGGAGGATTTGGAATAATGCACTATTGTTCTGAGAAGCCTGCACCCAGGCACTCCTATTCTAATCCAGTCATGCAAACACCTACTTATGTAACCTTTTTATTGTACTTCAAAAGAAGAGAGGTAGGAACACCAGACCATGTGTAATATTTTGTCCATAATGGTCCTCCTCACCTTAAGTACCACTTGCTAATAAGTTGTAAAATGGATTACTTGAAGCCACTGCTTCCAGTTCTTTCATATCAAACACACATTTCTTTTGCTGAAGTGAGAAACAGCTTGCAGAGCAACAAAATCTCTTTTGCACAAGTCAAGCAATACTACCTCGGTTACATCAAGAAAAGAAAGAACATTTGATTTTAAATGCAGCCTGTTGCATAAAATACTGCTAGGCTCAAGTTTTAAGCGACTTTGAGCATGCAAATGTACTCCCACCTCTTGCATCAACTTTCTGCAGAATAAGAATTTGACAATATTTTCAGCGTATCTGGATTAAAAAGAATATAAACAACTATATAGAGAGACACATGGTCTTCAATAAATACAAGTCTTTTAGGGAAATTTCCCTTGGAAAGACTGAAAATTCAGTGAGAACTTCAGAACCTGGCCCACACTTAATAACACAGAGAAAAGGAAATATTTATTGCCTCACCAATATCTGACATTCCTGATTCTCTATGCAGTTTCTAAAAACAGTAAAGTTCCTAAGGTTAAAAAACACATCTGCAAAAATTATTCATTCTAAAACAATTTTTATTTAAAAGACAGTTTCCTGAAAACCAATTAGCCTCTAATGTGTATCTACTTAATTCCACAATCATTCTATTAAATGCACTTTTGCCCTTAAGCTTACTTTGAAGAAAATAAAATGTACATTTAATGTTTCCCGAACCTACTGTTATTTTAAAATTATCAATAAATGATAATATTTAAAATATAAACTTTTTTTTTTTTTACCTGGTACAGGTTGTCTTTCATTCCATTCACTTGTGATTAAAACATCTAGGATTTTTATGTGGTGCTCAGCATTATCAGAGCTGCAAGATATTGATTACACAGTAAGACTTGGAAAAAATATATAAGCTTACATTAGCACCCTCCAGAAAGCAGTTCGTAGGCAAGATCTAAATATTAATTCCATGCCCATTTATTAAGTTAACTTCTCTGTATTAAACAGTTACATTTAATGTTTATGGTATAGAACATAATCACGATATATCACATACCTTGATATCTGGAATTTGAAAAGTAGAGGGCTAAAAATTTCAGCGAGGGATCTTGCATTCAGAAGATTTTTGCTGGAGGCTTGACAAAGTCTGAGGAAATGTTTCAGTAAATACTGAAGGGTGAGCCAATACTGGGGAGGTGTATTTGGAGATCTGATGAGTCTCTTCAGCAACTGAACATAATCCTCTGAGCTCTGCACTTCTGCAAGCAAACAGATAAAAGTCTCTTGATATCAGCAGAGACTCATTCAACAAGTAAAATAAAGCCCATGAACAGTTCCCCTGGAAGCATAATTTTTACAGAGGAAAAAAAGGTCTGTCCTTCACAAGAAACAAGCTCCCATTTCTTCTTCTGAAAGTGAAGAACTCAAGTGAAAGAAAAAACAACTATTTAAAAGTCAAATGGAAACAGACAGTAGTTTGGTAAAAACCACAACATGTTCAGCATGTACTGGTGGAAGTCTGTCTTGTGTTTAGCGTCATACACGATTGGGTAATTCTGAGATGCAGTAGATAAAACTCACAGGTGCTATTCTAACTTTGAAGGTTACCAGCCACAATATCCTGCCCCCAGACCATGCAAGAGCAGAGTACTAGGCCAACAGTCTGAAAACTGTGAGGTGTGCTCATCTGAATTGACCATGACAGAAGGATGTTTGTGGCTCATCTGTTTCTGAAGCTTCATAGTCCATAACTGTCAATGGTCCCTTAGAACACCATGTTCTCTGATACATTTACTTTGCCAGAACTGATAAAAAGTTAAAAATTAGCTTCTTTCTACATATAGAGAAGTCCTTGATTTTTTTTTCAGCTGGCACTTGCTTAGTCATTTTTACTTGTTTTAAGGCATCAAACCATGTAATCTCTTACAGTTTTTTTTTTTATATTCATGTGGATATGTAATGCATCTCCTGGGCTGAATTTCAGCAGCTTTTATCACCTAAACAGTTCATACACTGTGAGTACAGAAAACCCCCTTTAATCTGGGAACTTCCTGTGGTATATAAAACATTTCCCTATATGATGTAGGGTGAACTGATGTGTGCTGCAGACTTCAGATTCTAAGAAATCTTTTTTTTCCTTGCTGCAAGTAAAAACACTTTTATATTCATACCTTGAGCTACAGAAATCATTTCACTGTACACAGATGCTGGAATGACTGGATTTGGCAGGTCCAGGAGATATCTCTTGAGAGCATCTGATAAGGTCTGCAAGTCAATTGTGTCAAAATCCAATGAAGACAGCTCTGAAGGAAAAATATAATATTTTCCAGACATAAGATATTTCTGAATTTTGTAGGGCCTTAAAATTATTTCATAGCAAAGTGAAACAACCACCCTAAATTTGATTTACAAAGAACGATTTGCATGAATTATCTTGAGGCATCTAACCATGCATCTTTGCTGAGACAATATACAATGTGCAGCATTTCCCATAGAAGACACAAAATTGTACAGCAGTATCGTAAAGTGCAGGGATTGGATCCTTCAGTCATACAGAAATTAACTAATAAATAGCAAAATATTAGACATTTGCATATGGTATTTAAAGTGCTCAAGCAAGGGATATATTGTGTGAAAATGTTGCAATACCTCAAATATTTATTAGCACTGTGTGGTCCAATAAATGGTTTTACAACACAAAAAAATGTAAGCCATGTCCCCCTCTAGTGGCTAGTCTCCATAGTGGATGATAGTAGATTATATCATTAGTAAAGAGGATCTGTAAATTGTTGATAAACATCCTGGTTTTGGACCCTACAGGCAGCCTATTCTGAGGGTTGCTATGACTTTACTGAAACAATTTCTGACGTAGCCATTTTTTCTAAACATATTTTGCTTTTTGCTTTTTTGTAAACCAATCATGTAAGTAATATAAGGAATACCTTTATAACATAATGCTGCAATTTATGCCTGTTGCAATAGAGGTAAATTGTTATAGTTCTGCAAAGTTATATGACACCTGGATATTTTTTAACAGGCCTATATTTTACATGTAAATATTATGCATATACAGAAATATAATAAGCAGCAACACACATCCTAGTTTGGTACAAATGTAGTTTTTCTACTGGTTTCTTAATTAGAGATTTGGGTTCCCAAATCTGGAAATATTTTTGTGAGTAAACTGAAGAACATGAACAAGCATTTTCAAAATGTGATACAGTGCATAGTATTTCACCTATTACATTATAGGTGAATACAAGAAGTCAAAAGGAGCAAGATGTAAAATTTGAGGTGCGCTTGGTCACTGCAAGCCAGGTTGGTTTTCCTGACAGACATAAAACCCTATAAAAATGCTTACGGGGGAAGAAATTTGCAGGAAAAGTCTGAATTTACTAATACTGGAAAAAAACAAGTAATTGTATTACTAATACTACTATACATACTGCTGTCATTAGCAATCATGATGCCAGTTAGATTTAAAGGAACAATCCATTTTTAATACCTTCTGTTATTAAAATTGAGTACAGAAAATTCCTGTTTTCATTTTGCATATTTTGTGCTCTTGGTAATACCAAGCATAATGTTTCATTTTCTAGACTTGTTCACTGGTAGGATGCCCTTGCAGTCTCATGCACATCTTGGTAAAAAGAAGCTCATGAGCACACTTCTGCAGACCTTGCAAGAGTGTTGAGTACTGCCATTGTAAAAGCAGAGCTACTGCTCTTCCACAGTTCAACTGGGTGTTGCTGTATGCTACTATTTTTCATCTAGATCGGCAATATGCTTAGCCTGTGGCTCTGAAGTTTAGCAGGGGCATGGACAGAAGTGCCAAGTTTTGTCTAATCTGGCCACAGACAGCAGTGTGTCTGACCAAACACAAGTACATGGCTGCAGACTGCTTAAAAATACCCAATGGGGGTAAAATTTGAATCCCCATTGCATGAGGGTTCAGAGGAAGATGTTTCAAAACAGAGCATCTTCTGTAACTTGTGTCTACTGTCTGCACTGCCTCCCAGCCTGTTACTGTTTTCAGAATGGGAGGGGAGAAAGCACGTGGAGGGAGTTTGGTCTGGGTTTTTTTTCAGCCCCTGCTGGAGGGTGGGATGAATGTATTAGAGCCCCCCCACCTCAGGGGAGGGTAGGGGAAGGAGGCTCCTGTACACCTGGCCCTACCCTCCGGTGCCAGCAAGAGAACTCCTAGAAGGAGCGCCTTCCGCTCCCTCCCATTCTGAAAACAGCACCGGCTGGGAGGGAGGAGGGGCTGTTGCTACAGAAAATCAGCTGTAGGCTGCAGCCAGCAGCTAGATTCTCCTACCCCCTGTAACCAACAGTGAGCTTCTGTTTGGTCCAGGGGATCACTGTAACTCAGAACAATTCCTGCAAAGCATTCTCAGTTACAGCGGAGAGCTGCACTTCTGTCTGCACCCCAGTTTATTACCTGTGGCTCTTCCCAGAAAATGTTAGCAATTTACTGGATTGGGGTTTTTTTGGATGCTTGCATCTTACTGTATAAAGTAGATCCACAACACTATACAACAGTGGGCCTATGCTGAGAATTTACCAAGATGTGCTACACGTTTTAAAAAAGTGATCAGTATTACTACAAGCCCTTCACAGTACTGTAAAATGGATAATGGTACTTACCACATTCAAGAATTTGTCTTAATTCTGCAGAGCTGCTTGACCCTTGAGTTCTGTACAAAGTGGAACACTCCAGACCTGAAAAACAGAATACATTAGCGATATGAACCTCAAGTCCCTGTGCCTTACTATATGAAACAATATTTTTTTTCCTTCAATAGCTTTTTACAGTATAATTTAGTGTAATTCTCCCACCCATCGTTCTTCTGCTTTATGATAAACTGTTGTGCATGACTGCCTGGATAGGGCAACTGCATACCATGCAGTATCCCACACCTGACGTATGCCTGAAAACTGCCAGGCCAGCAGAAGCTGTCAGCCAAGAAATAGTAGAAATCCAGTCAGTCCCACCTGCCCCCACAACTCTCCCAGCACTGGCTTTAGAAGGCCAAGACCAGCAAAAGGAGACATGGACACCAGCCAAAGAAAAGGTTTGTCTGCACTGGAGCAGAGTTCAGCAGTGAGGGACACTCAGACCTCCATGCCACTCCACATTCCTTTCCAGCTGAGAAGCAGATGGCCTTTAATGTCCTGGGAACTGCTGCTCCTTTGTGCTTTGCCTTGCCTAAGTGTTGTCATAACATGCAAAGAGATTGGATGGAAAAAAAAGACAAAGGCATGAGGTGAAGACAGATGCCCTTTGGGCTGCCACCCCAGGAACACAACTTAAACAGATGCAAGACCTATATATTCTGTGTTAAGGGGAAGGGTGCAGTTAAAAAAAAAAAATCCTTGACAGAATAATTCCTTAGCTAACAAAAGGACTGTTCGGAAGCTATTTCACTGCTCCTACTGCTGGAACAAATAGGCACCTATGTATTTGCATATGCCCTTTTATGTGCTCATACACAAAGGAGCACATATGCAAAAGAGCAGCTCTTAAAGCTGTCAGGCAAAGGTGGTGTTGCTATGTTTTCAACAGTTGCCCTATTTTAGCACAATTTCAGTGGTGAATGAAGCAATCCCCACGTATGTTTTGTGAAGAGCCTGTGAATCCCTCCGAATGAAAGATGCCATTATTAATCAAAAAGTGTTCTTCATCTTTTATATTAAAGATGTTGTTTGCTATTTCCTTAGTCCAGGGGAAAATATCCCACACCCAGGGATCCAGGCCACACCCAGGGATACAGGATGCATACCATTTAATGAGATGAATGTGGTCTCTTGAAAACAGTGGCCGCCTGTGCTAGTTACCACTAAACACTGGCTCTCCCTATTGGCATCCACAGGCACTCATCCATCCATTAAGGCTGGTCACAGTCATGCCAACAAAAGAGTAGTAGCCACCCACAAAACCTGTCTTTCTCTCCCACTCCCTAACTACAAGACCAGTGGGTGAGCAGGAGGTAGTAGGCAGTTAATTGGCATGCCACCCTGAGGAAAGTGACATCAGAGAATGTGGATAACGATACCAGGGATAAGGGAGACAGGAGATAGAGAAAGGGACACAGTGGGTTAGGCAAATAGGAGGAAGAAAGAAAGACAAAGGTGGGGATGCAGGTACTACAGAGAGTAAAAGGGGGAGAAGAGGAAGGGCGGAAAAAAAAAAAAAAAAATCAAAGCTCATAAAAAAAATCCTTGCTAACTGAGCAAAGAGTAGCAATACAAAACTGGATCTTGAA
>NW_017729024.1:133293231-133306199 GCF_001723915.1 Gavialis gangeticus
AAAAAATCAAAGCTCATAAAAAAAATCCTTGCTAACTGAGCAAAGAGTAGCAATACAAAACTGGATCTTGAAGAGTAAAATAATTTCTACATCTTAGCATACCAAGCAATTTTCCCTCTACCTTGGGACACTATGTTGCTGTTATTGTCCTAGTAGTCAGTTCATTTTATATTCACATATTTTAGTGTTTTGCCAGAATCTCACTAATTTTTGGATAATAGCTAACTCTGTAGTAGGTTGCCAAATGTCACTTGGTACAACCTATGACATTACCTTTATAACCTGAGTAACCTCTGTTGAGTAATACCAATAAAATAAGCCTTAGATTAGATTTACTTGAATACCAACTGATCAATGTGATATATAAGAAACCCTAGGAACGGGGATTCACAAACTCCACACGATGTGGGACTCTTACATATATTATACAAGTAACCAGAACATTAGTAGACTATTCATGTTTCTTACCTCTCTTTTCGATAGCCTCCACTATCTTGATAAGGAACGATGGAGCCACTTCAGGGGGTGAAAACTGCTCTGTGAGATCTGGAAGTGCAAAAGCTATAAAAGAGAAAAAAAATCTGGTAAGATGCAATTAAATGCAATTTCCAATTATGCAAGTCATGAGACATAATGTGACTAGTTAATTTTTAAACATTAAGCAAATTCATTTTATCAGCTATAAAATTCTGTGCTGACATTTTGCTTATCAGTCCCGCATGCAAATTAGGTCAATATGTAACCCTTTGGAAAGCAATTTCTAAAAAACGCATATGCTACATATCAGATTTGAACAAACAACAGATATCCAGACATAATTAGCAAAATCCTAATAACTCCCTAGCTGGTTGAGTATTGTTTCCCATTCCTTTTAACCATGGCTTCTGCAGCAATGCAAGCGCACACATTTTATTGCACTTTGCCTAAAGTATCTGGGTTTCAAAACTTTTTGAATTTCTATAGCTCTGCTCTCTTAGACTTAATGATGGTTATGACCATAATAGCTGCATAATAACTGCATTTTATAACAACATTTTCATTAAAAGAATTTCAGTGGTTTACAAACAACTAATCAGTTTTCAATCCTCTTTTTTCAAAAGAAATTAAACTAAAATTAACAAACTTAGAATTGATATTAAATACTCCAGGGATAAAATAAAATATAAAAGGAATGTTCTGGTTCTGTGAAAAGAAGGATGACACAACCCTAAATGCCTTATTTTTGCCAAAAAAGTACTTTCACCAAAGTTTAACAACAATCCTGTTTAATTCTTGGAAAGTAAGAAAGTTTATGAGAAGATATTTTCACTGTACAGCTGCCAGCAACATCTGGCATGATTGATTGATTATGATGGATAAAGCTGAATCAATCTCTGGACTGGAAGTTGGTATTTGCTTAGAACTAGCAATCGTAACTGGAGTAAATTCAACATGCACAAAAAGAAGACAATCCCAATCACTCATATACATATACTGGTGCTTCAAAATAACTGATTTCTGAAAACACAAGTAAAATTATGAGCATATCTGACTCAGAGAAAACATTTAAGAAAAAAAGTGAAAATTGGGGATTCTTTATGACAGACAAAAAACCATGAGAGGGGGACAGTTTATGCTGATAACTCACCCTGGTTCAGTGGTTAAAGGACCAGTTAGAAATAAAAAAGGAGTACACAACAGAAGTAAAAGCATTTGATATATAAATGAAAGCATGTGATATACACTGAAAGCAACGCAATGCAAAAAAAATTGTGAAGGGAAGCTAAAAAGGATAAATGTTCAATAGATATTTCTGTTCTGTATTCAGAAAGAAGAATGGTGAGGTACTCCTACAAGGATGATGAAATACTTTCCAGTCTATTTGAAGCTAAGGAGGGTGTTAGTAAATCTCGACACTGATAAACATTTTTAGCACTGCTGTAGCTAAACATGCTAATGTGATTCTTGGATTTACAAGCAGAGGAGTAGGATCAGACTTTATCCTTGTACAGGGCACTGGTGAGACCAACAGTGAAATACTACATACCATTCTGCTGTCCACATTTTAGAAAGGATGTTGAGAAATTGGAGATGGAACAGCAAAGGGCTCAAAAATAACTCAAGAAATAAAGAAAATGACTTACAGGGAATATTAAGAAGCTCAATCATAAGTTAGATAGTATATAATACCTTCAAGAGAAGAAAATACAAGCAACTAAAAGTTTCTTTGTGGTCATTTAGCTGAAAAAGGTGCAATAAGAACCAGATGCAGAAAGATGAAGCCAGGCATTTTCAACTTAGAAACAAGGCATCCATTTTTAACAATGAAAGTCAATTACCATTGGTACACAAACCAAGAGAAGTCATAGATACTGTATTTTCTCGCATACAACCTACACCTTTTCCCCCCAACATCAGAAAATCAAAATTAGGTTGCAAGTATTAAGCAGGGAAGCTGATTCTCTGGCTGGGATAGAAGCACTCAGCTTTGATTCCTGCTCCACAGTGCAGCAGCTGTGCTATTACTCTTCAGTCAGCTGAGGGAGTCATTTGACTTAGGCTTCATACAGACATTATAGCTAGCAGTTTGGGGAGTTTGATCAGGTAAAAAGGGGCCTATGATCCAAGGTAAATAAAGGTAGGGGGAGGAACAGGTGGGGCTAGTGGAGTCCACTGCGGGGGTTAGCAAGGATAGTGGTGTTTGTAGGGGAGTTGGTGAGATCTGGAGGGTTTGGTGGGATTGGCGAGGCTAGCACGGTCTGAAGGGGGGAAGCTGGGCAGTTAGTAGGACTGCAGAGCCTCTCCAATCTTGGCAATGCCCTTCCCCTCAATACCGCCAAATCACCCTGAATACTGCAAACCATTCTGAGGGCTGGTTTTACTAGCATTCACTGGTCCCAGGAACTGGATTCAAGTAAGTCGGGTGGGGGGGTTGGTGAGATTGGGCAGGGCTCGCAGCTCTGCAAGGTTGAAGGGCTCTATCTCCCTGGGGAACCAGGGGCCATTTTTAGCCTTTAGACCTATACCCCCACCTCCAGACGACCCCCCCCACAGTGAACCAATTCCCCCTGATCCTGCCTAGCCTTCTCCCCACCCAAACTTACTTCCATTGACTTCCAGCACTGGGAGCAGCTTACAGGATCAGGAGGGATTGATGGGCATGGGGGAAGGAGGCACAGGGCTGCTGACCATCTGGGGGTGGGGGCCTAAAAATAGCCCAGTGCTGGGGGTGCAGGGAGTAATAAAAATGCAGCCTCAGGGCTTAGGCCAGCAGCTAGGCTTTCCTAGCCCCAAGGCCATGCTTGGAATGTGTACACAAGTTCAGTTAGATTGGTTTAGCTGTAGCTGATCTTAGAGCACCTCCAAGATATAATTAAATTACATTGGGTTGGCCATTTTTTGACCAATCTAACCTTCCTGTCCCAAAGGGCATCTGTGCAGTTTGCACCAAGATTGACTTAACTAGGGATCTAAATGTAAGGTAGGCACATGGGTGAACTAAGTTAGATTGGGTAGTCATTTTTAATGTGATCTAACCTCCCTCTGACCTCCAAGAACACCTGTGCCTACCCTCAGTGGCTCATTGCTGTTTGTTCCACAGGTGTTAATGATAATCTCTCCTGCCTAATGATCTTAATGTTTCACTAATCAACGTTTTTTAGGGCAAATTTTGCTGTCTGCTCCTAATCCTTCTACTGTAGCTCTTTTTTAAATCATAGATCCACCCATGGAGACCAACAGCTACAGTTTCAACTTTAGATTGGCAGAAACTGGATGGTGAGTCAGCTGATTAGGTTCTCTCTCTGCATCCATAACTCTGTGTTTCTTTTTCCTTCATTCTACCTTTCAAAAATAAGGTATGTATTATATTTCAGGGTGTGTGGTATGCAAAAATATATGGTATTCCATCTCTGCATGTCTTCAGACCAAGGGTGAACATTATTCTTTAAGAGATGTCTTAGCCAAATATATTTCTATAAAGCATAAGTTGTAAGTCACTGTGTCTAAAAGCAGGCTAAAATGTACTAGCATCCAAGGGTAGACTAGACTTCTTTGTATGAAACATACTTATCATAAAATATATTAATCCAAAATAAGGCCAGAAGAGACTATTAGACAAAGATGTCAAATGACAGGCTCCTGCTAAGAACATACTGTATTCAAGATTTAATATATCACCTGATGCTGGGACAGTGAAAGGTAATTAATTTAATCCAGGGGTGACTAAGATGTGGCTCAGGGGCTGGATCTGGCCTGCAGACCTGGGTCATGTGGCCTGTATGACTCCCTTCAGGTCTGGAAATTTGGTGCCATGGCAAGTGGTGGCAACACTAATTGCCACATCTTCTGGAGCCATGGCAATTTATACTGCCACTATGCATCTTGCTGCCAAATTTCTGGACCCACAAGGAGTCCCAGGGGCCAGATCTGGACCATGGAGCCAGGTCATCTGGCCCACAGGGCTGGAAATTTGGTGGTGGGGAAAGTGGCAGCTGCCACAGCTCTGGAGGCATGACAATTAATGCTGCTGTGGCCAAATCCCAGGTCCATAATTCAGATGCACCATGGGCCCAAGATCCAGCCTACAGAGAAGGCTATTTCATGCTTTTTAACTGGTAGCGAGAGAGAGAGAGAGAGAGAGAGAATGGATGGATTTGTCAGTATTAAAGGACATTCAAACAGAAGGTGCTGAAGCATGAACAGGACAGCTCTGTTCTAACCCACTGTATCTTCTTTGGTTCATGCAAAAGAAAGAACTCCACACAGCTATTCTGTGTCAATTTAACAGAATGTGCTAGATACTGTAACAATAGGTACATTACAACTGCCTACTTGGAAAAAATCTCTAAGGTATCTGAGGAAAATAAATGTCCTTCAAATCTCTTCTAGCTAGAATTTTATTTCTCTGGGTGAAAGTTGTAGACCAGGAAGACCAAAGCTAAAAACCAATCTAGCTGATATGCTAGGAGAATGCCATGTCACAACAGGAAGCTGCTGTGAAGGGCAGAAAAGAATCTCAGAATACAGGTCTTCTTGCCAGGATGAAGGGCCATAAATTTTGGACAAAAGAAGTTTCTTTCTATATTCTACCTCAGCTCTCTTGCTTTTGATCTACATTTTAAGAAGGTGAGGTATAGCAACATATGTAAGCATGAAGGAGGGGAGCAAAATTCAAATAAAATCCTCTGTCATGTTACTCTTTGGAGAACAGAAGCAAAGGTTTGCTCTAGAACAGAGGTTGTCAACTAGGGGATATGCGTATCCCTGGGGGTACTCTGAAAGGTCCCAGGGAGTATGCGGGGGCAGGTGGGACAGAGCACTGCCACCTTACAGGAGCAGAGGTGGGGTGAGAGCATGGCCACTGCCACTCGCCCCCCAAACCGTTCCCCCCTGCTTGGCATCTGGCCACTTGCCACCCTCCCAGGGGTACTCTTATTAAAATGGGGGCTGCCAGGGGTACACTTATTAAAAAAGGTTGAAAACCCCTGCTCTAGAATCATTTCTCAAAAATAACCTGAAAAGCTAAAATGGCTAGAACAAAAAAAGCTGAAACCAATTTATGTCCATTTCTCATCTAAAATAAAAGCAATACTGACCACTCTCCTCTGCCTCCTTGCCCTGGGAAACAGTGCTGCCAACATCAATGCTGATTTTCAGTAGGCCTGTGCTCCCAATTTTGAAAGTTCCACCAAAAATCTCAGACACCTAAAGCTAACTAGTAAAATCCTAACTTTGTTCCTCCACCCCACAACACACACACACACACACTTCCCCTGCAAAGTTCTTAAGCTTCTGGAACTCTTACCATAATTGCTAGGAACTGCAAATGGTCAACACCTCTGTAAATGACGGTACCTACAAGCCAGGCATTTTACTTGCATAACTTAAGGCAACCATGACTGAAAATATAAGTTTTGAATTTTATAATGCAAATGTAAAACTACCAATAATGCCCTTTCAAGATACCTACACAGTATTTCTAAAAGCACAAGGCTAACTTACAAATTATTTGACCTGTCTACAGATCCTCTTTTTGATATATTTAGTGGATTAATAAGGGTTAATGAAAAGGAAACAATCTTTTAGAGTTGGTTACATGTGTACATATATAAAATATATTCATTTAGAACAAACTTATTTTTTTAAAGTGAAACTTCCTGTATTTTTCCACCAAAAGAAAAGAATTAAAGAAAATTACAGTGCATTATTATAGAGGGTGTAGAAAATTTTAATTTCATTTCTACAAAACATTCTATTACACCAGAGAAACTGAAAATAGTTCAGGTAAATACTGAAAATTGTTCAAGTGCTTTTGAAAATATCAATAATGCTACTCTAACTGCATGCACTATAAAATATTCCTGGATTCACAGGTGTTTAAGCTTTGAAATCCACATTTCAGTACAAAGTATAAAATATATTAGTTTTCTATCAAAATGCATACATATGGCAATTGTGAGACACTATGGTTATACTTTAATACCTTGTTAGAAAAGACTAGTGAGCAAAACTGATAAAACCAAATTTTGTGATAAGACAAAGTTTTGGCATGTTACATTTCAATATATATATTCTATAAATAAATAAATATATTTAACCAATTCTAGGATTTCCTAATCCCTGCTGTTACTTTTCTTATAAAATTCCCAAGAGTATTATACCATCATTCATACTTCATACTATAAACTTTCCACCCTTGGCACAAAACAGAAAATTATGGTCTTTTAAAGTTGAAAAACCTGAGGAAATATACGCCTGCCAGAATAAAGACTTTACAACATGCTCAGAACTAAATGCCAGTTTATAACATTTACACAGAAGGAAGCCAGGTTTCTTCATGGTGCCCTTCATTTTTTAAATGCTGACAGGAAATGGCAAGCACTGATCAAATATGACCAACTTTGGAAAAAGTTGGTATTTTGACTTCAAGCCAGAAAACAAGGTATAGTTAAAAAACCCTCCTGAATATTGATTTGATGTTTTAGAGCAAAGCACAGTACGCACACTCAGACATCTACTGAGAAAGGAAGAACACTTTTAAACATAGCACTTCAGTCAAAGCACAACAAATAAAAACCTACATGCAACCTGCATTTAGTACCTGATTTTAAAATTATCTGTTGTTTTGAAGACTGCTGTAGCACAGCACAGAGATTTGAAGAACTAAATCCACTTTTAATAATCTGAGCAACTTTGTAGATTCCTTTGCTACAATCCAAAATCAGTTTTTCACTTAAATTAATCATTTTGCTTTGAATGAAACAAAATCTGTGATTTATATTTTTAATCCACTGTCTCCAAATTATCAAGGCTTTCAGGAGTTGTTATATTCTACTGGTGCTTTCTTTGCCAGTCATTAGGTCTGGGGATCAGTACATATCCCAGATAGTAGAAAGGCTTCTGATGACACGTTGTAAATGCTGGATTTTCCACTAGATCTATTTTTATCTTGTCACCATGATAACCAATCAAAATCAGGCAGAAGTCAGGATTCCCTCCAATCTGAGAGCTCTTCTCTTTCGCCAATACAGACAGGCCTGAACAGCACTAAAGCAACAGCAATGCGTGGGAGAGCATACCTTAATGTTTAAACGCTGCCAACATAGTTACAAAGTGCAAGATGAAACCAGCACACAGCTGCACCTTTCAGGGAAGTTCTCAGTAAAAAGAGATATTTAAGAGTTAGTACCTGGCAAGGACAAGTGGAAATTTAAAGCTGGAATATTGGCTCCACAATTTTCTGAGCCAAAGCTTTCATTACTGCTGGAAGAAACATGAAAGTGGATAGAAAAAAATTATAACCTAAAATGTAATAAGACACGCCATGGAAAAAAGGTTGATTTAAAAGTATTTTAGAGACCATACACTAATGATTGAATTTGGTCCTGAACCAAGACTAGCCACACATTCTTTTTCAGAGTTTAGAAATAAGTGTGCATAATTGCATATGCCTAAAAACCGCATACAATAATACCACAGTTGTATAAGACTAGTATTTGACTGTAGGCCTTTTATTTTTATAAAGGGTTAAGTATGTGCACAGATATTCAGTTACTGCATGCATATGTGAATTGTACGTACCCATTCTTCTTGAAAATCATACTTCACACTCAAACATAAAAGTTCATCAGATGATGAATGCTAACATTAAATACAACTAATAAGCAAATTGAGACAATACTTCCAACAAGATAAGTCAACAAAATACTAGGAAATAATGAACATTAGGGCAATAAGAAAATTAGGCCTCTAACAGCCAGTACCTATACATCAACAACCTCAAAGAATATTGATAGTTACAGTATAACCTGTGATGTTGTATGGGCATTAAAATGAAGTGTCCATACTATTAGTTGAAAATTTATGGGAAATATAGCCTTTCCTAGTTGCTTCCAGGGTTGTTCTAGAAAAGAAATGGTTACATATTTGGTAGGGGGGAAAAAAGGAATGTAAAAATAGTTTCTCTTTACCATCCATCTTCCCTGAAGTAGTTTCTAAATTTAAATCAGAATCCATAATAACTGAATTTAGATGGCTGTGAAGCAGGTTATGTAAAATTTAAAATAAACATGCAAATTAGAGACAAGGCAATCTCTGCACATCTGATATGTGGTTTGCCTATCAAAGGCATAAGGTAGCTTGCAAGACAGTTTATTAAAAGTAATTACTCTGATGCAAGGTAAGACAGTCCACATATTTGTACAAGAAATAGCACTGCCCAAATACAGAAAGCACAAGACTCAAGAAGAGGGAGATCCTTTGAGTATTTTGCACTCTCCATACTATAGCCACAGTCCACCTGAGCCTAGGAGGCCCATCAGGCTAGTATGGCCAAGGCTGTGGTTCTCAACCTTGTAGACTCAAAGTACCCCTTGGAAAATGCCAGCTCTTCACTATCACATATTTTTAACTATGGAAAAAATAAAAGAGCAATTCGTTTGTTGCAAAGAACTTGGAAAAATCACAATAGGTTCAAGAATGTTTTAAACACTATGATTTCTATTTGAAATCTCTGAGTTTATCTACTGCAAATCACGTGCGAGTATTTCCACGTCTATTAGCGCTAATAGTGAGCAGGAACAGATGTCATCCTTAAAAAGATTTCATGGCACCCTGGCTGAGAATCACTGGGAAAAGGCGTGCTAGTTTGCCATTAGTTATGGCAGCAAGGAAGTGCCATTTACATCTACAAGCATGTATTTACAGCTGGGTTAACTGGACAACAATCATATCACAAATCTAAAGAAAGGGCTTGGACTTGCTTCTGGAGCCATAGTATAGCACTGCACCACTGCATACCTTCATGCTAACAGATTCTACAATGCTTGGTGGGTGAGCTCTGTAATCACTTCATGAAGTCTTTCATTCAGACTATTAGTTGCTATTGCACAGTGAGCCTGAACATTTTGTTTTGTTTTTTTAAATATGTACCTTATTGAATTTTGGAAGAAGAGCAATACAAGTTACTATCACAAAATTCACACGTTTTACTAAAATATCACTTCATAGCTCAATGTAGCCGTTTCTTTTTATTTTTAGGAGGAAAAAATACAAAAGGACAGTCCCTTGTACAAAGTTTGCAGTGAAATATTTTAAAATAACACCACCAAAAAAAATCTCCAATTTTTGTAAATTACCAGGTGGCACAGGCACCAAAAAACAATTTTCCCACCCCTTAGAAATGAAAGAAACCGCCTTAAGTGTTAATATCCTTAAGAAAGCAGAAAGCAAGGTTTCAAAAAGAAGATTACATGGATATCTGACTCAGGTTCAAATTCCAGACCAGGACAGCATTAGCGACAGAAGAATCTGGGATTACAAATAGCTACTCCAGTTAACTCTGAGAATTGAGAGCTACAACCTTGCCTTGGCATTAATAATTTTAAAGATCTTAATGGCAAAAATCAAGCAAATGAGGTATCTATAGTCGCCAATCTCTTGTAAAGAAAAGTTTTACCTGGATTATGGATAAAAAGAAAGTGGGGAACAAAGGGAGAGAGACAAGGGGGAAGGATGGGTGAAGTCCATCATAAATTAATCCAGTACTATAGCTGCCAGTAAACTGTTTGGAACAGTTGTGGGGGGAAAGTAGGCTATTCCTTAAGACTCTCACTCTCATTATCCAGGAGATTGGGCTAACTATATATATGTCTACAAGAGTGCAAGTGCCATCCAGAACCACTGGAAACACGCATTTAACATTCTAGAGATTATTATGATGGAGTTAACCAACATTTTAGTCAAATGTTTTAAAAGGAAACACTGATCCTGGAAATAACGTGGTGGAGAGGACTCAAGCGTCAGTGTCACATGTGATTATAGATAGCTTAATAAGGTTGGTCTACTATATTTGTCTTTTTATTTTTATCAAATGTTGTCATCTGGGCAGTCTGTATTGCCACAGGCCACCACAAAAGCTTTGAGAGTGAGGGAGGTCAGGGGAAATGAGGAAAAAAAAATGTCTCTAAAGTAGAGAAAGAAGCACATAGGCCATCAAAGCCAAAAGACTTTAGATTAATGAAGTTTTTTGTTTGAACAGGGAGAAGTTGCAAATAAGATCAAAGCCATAAGCACTACTGAAAAGAAAAAGTGGTAGAAGAATGTCTGCTTCTCTCCTTGCCTGAGAAAGGTGCAACTAGGAAGCTTGGGAAAGATGAAGCGGTAGCATAATTCACACCAGAAATGCCTTCAGTAATAGGCTGCAAACCAAATTTTTCTTTTCAGTCAGCCACTGGCACAAATAAGTTATTAAGTTATGATGATGATGAACTTGAAGACAGAACCATCAACTCCATTCAGACATTCCATATAGACATTACTGCAGAAGATTTTAGCCACAGTAAGTGATACATATGTGTATTAGCAAGACAATTTGCTATAACAGAATGTCAGCCCTCCTCTTCCTTCAAATGGAATGAAGAAAGCACTGAATGAACTAACAATGCCTTTCCTATGGCATCTCAATGACCCATTACTGGTCATGGATAAACAACATCCTATTAGTGCATACCTTGGATTTTAACCTTCTGAAAAAGCCCATACACAGAAATATAGTAAGAATTCTTTCAAGGACCAAAAAAGGTTGTTTGTTAAGAGGGATCCATGGAAGCAAAGAGGGGAAGCCCTTATTCACTTGACCTTCTGAACTGTAATTAATCTATAATACTGCTCAAAAAGCTTAGCGAACTTCTGCAGAATCCTGTGAATAAGGTAGGAGTTTATAAAAGGAAAGTGTAAAAATATTTTTGTATAAATATCCACAGAAAACCATGCACATAGCTTTATAATGCATGTAATATTTAACACAATGTTGCTATCTGTTTTTTTTCCAAGCGTGTAAACACATGTACAATATGACCAAATTATTCATTCTAATCAACATACTCTAGGAAAGACAGTAAAAACTGTCCGTTACTTCATTCACCATTGGCTATTCAAATTTATTGCAAACAAAGTCCCTATGTAAATTACTGCTGTAAGTGTGCCAACTCAAATATTTTCTTAGAAATAGTTTTAGCAATACCAATGAAACTAAATAAGCAAAGATCTGATTAATATCAGGCTTCAGATAAATGGAAGAAACTAATGCAGAAGATAATCTCTCCTCTAGCTGCATAAAAGATATTGCATAGCTGAGGGCGGATGTAGGATTTTGAAAAGGAAGGTGCAGATGGTGTGGAACATCATCACGTACAACACAAGACATATTTTCTCCAGTTAAATTGAAACTAGAAGTGTTACTAATATGGTAGGGGGTTTGCACTATATTATTCAGTTTAAGATCAAAGCAAACAACAAATATAACTATTGGCACGTGTCTTAATTTGCTAGAGTATATAAAACAGTTTTAAAAAACAACAGGCTAGTAAAAATAGTCAATGGGTATTGAATCATTTGTCCTGTAGTCATCATAGTTAAATGAAAATTTCTTATTCAGACTCATAAAATAAAATCTAGCCTTGAGCATTCTCACAGTGCCTCCAGTACTAACTTGTCAGCCATTTTTCCACCTGAGTTAGTATTACCAGCGATAAGGGTTTTAGGTAGAGCTAAAAACATCTGAAGGGCTGTAAAACACAAGAGAGACATTACCAGAAATGGCTATTAGAACAAAATTGCAGAAGGGATACTCTGAATTGTGCAATATCAAGGTCATTAAAAAGGGTAGAGGGTTCTTAACACCTCTGTAGTGAAGAGAGATTAACAGGAATTAGGGAGATAAGGAGCCATAAAGTCAATTGACTCCTTCGCTGCTACCTGAATAGAGATGCCACTGCCCCTTCCAGGAAGTTAGTTTTAAAGTTTGGGTGGAGCACAAATTAAAGGAGGGGGGTGGGTTGCAAGTGCACCCTCCCCCCAGATCTGCCCCTGTGCACAGCTGTCTAACGATATTTGGGCGAAGGGCAACAGGGGTAGGTGTGACTGTGAAGTAATAAAGGAAGCAAAGCTTAGGGGAAAGTTTTCCATGAAAAATAATATTATGGTATGGGCACATGAACAAATTAGTGGGAAGGAAGCTCAAGTGTGAAAATAGAGTAAACTACTTTGCATTTACCGTGGGGTAAGAGCATGTGCATAGGCAGTGACTGAGGAGCAGACAAAGATTATACTACAAACTGAGCAAGGGTGTGAAAGTATCTTCTTACAATGCATGTGCCCATATGGCTAGATCCAAAGGAACATGTATGCTTCCAGGCTGAACACTATAGTGTCTAACTTCTAAATTGCTAGCTCCCTGGAGTGGGATCCAGGCACTTAGGGCCAGATCTAGACACATCCAGCACCTAAACTGAGACCTAGGCAACACGCCCCAATCCCTCCTATCCTTCTCCCTTCTCAGTCTTACCTTAGATCAGGTTCCTGGCACCTATCTAATCACTGAGTTAGACTGGGCAGCCATTTTTAACACAATCTAATCACCTGAACTTCTCTGTGTAACTTCACATATATTCTTTTTGTTTAATGTTCTTATACGTACCCATAGGGCA
>NW_017729024.1:133311199-133311808 GCF_001723915.1 Gavialis gangeticus
CCCTCCCCCCGAAAAACCCCAACAGCTTAGAAAACCTCCATGACATGCACTTAAATTCATGCAAATGCTGTACTTTTGACTGCGAAGTTCCATGAAGCCTATTCATAGGGTCCTGCACATACACAGAAGTGCTCCTTTTTGAACATGGAGCCCTTGCTTAAGCTTTGCTGTGATCTACGTATGAGGCAGAGCAACATCTAATCTCCCTGAGCAGCCCAGTTGTTACAGCATCTTTGCATTCAACTCACATAGACATCACCAAGTCTAGCTACTGTCACTTCACTCAAAAGCATGCTAGAGAAGGTAGTGCTAGTGTTGGTGCCCACTTTTTTTACAATTGCTTAACTAGCGTAGCTTAGCTCCCCCAGGAAGTGGAAGACTTGGGTTCTAGGATCTGCTCAGCCTCAAAGGATTCTCAAACCCATACATCTTACTTCCCAGGACAATGCCCTAATCACCAGACTACAGTGCAGCCTTGGAAGTTAAGAACACAAGTCAGAAGCAGAGCAAGTAAGATGCCCAAAAATCAGGGCAGTCATAGATTCATAGAACAGTTGGGTTGGAAAGGAAATACAGGCATACCTCGTTTTATTGCGCTTCGCAGATATT
>NW_017729024.1:133311819-133312370 GCF_001723915.1 Gavialis gangeticus
GAACTGAACCTGCAATATCTCCAAGGTATGCCTGTACTGCAGAATACTGTCAGCAGGTCCTCTAGTCCAATGCCTACTGCTCAAGGCAGGATCTTCCCTGACTAAACCATTCCAAGCAAGTGTCCGTCTAGCCTGCTCTTAGAAATTTTAGAAGATGCTTTTTCAAATCTCTTCCAAGGATGTCAATTCCTCATCTCTGGGTAACCTGTTCCAGTGCTTAACCACTCTCATAGTGAGAAGTTCTTCCTAATATCCAGCCAGAATTTCCCTTGCTGCAATTTAAGAAAATTGCTCCTTGTCGTACCTCTAGAGGCCACAGGAAATAGTTTATCAACATCTGAAAAACTCCCCTTCAGGTATCTGAAGACTGTGATCAAATCCCACCTCAGTCTTCTCTTCTTCAAAGTAGATAATCCAATTTATTTCAGTTTATGCTTGTAAACCGTGTTTCCCAGGCCTCTAATAATTTGTGTTGCTGTTACCTGGGGAGGAGAATATCTGGGTTCTGGTTCCTACTTTCAGGATTATCTTAATTTCTTATCCAGTAACTG
>NW_017729024.1:133317370-133328854 GCF_001723915.1 Gavialis gangeticus
TAACCCCTGCTAGCTCCCTCAACACTCTGGGCTGGAGAGCATCTGGACCTGCTGATTTGAAGGTAAACTGTATTAATAGCCCAAGAAGCAGGGCCCAGAAACCCAAGTCAAGCCCTGCCCAACTGAGTTCTCTAAACAGTAAATAGAGCCAAGCCCTCTCTTGCTTGCTTTCCTTCTAGCCCTGTAATTTTTTACTTCTTTTCACCCAGTGGCTCAATTTAAACCGCAGGGGTAGAGAATGACTCTAGCCAGCCTAGAAAACAGACTACTGCTTAGGGCACTTATAGGAAATGGGAAATACAGGCTTGAATACTAAAAGGTGAAATAAGACCCAGAATCCAGATCTCATATCCTGCACGGGGCATGTCTGAATGTGCAATTAATGCGCAGAAAGCTTACTAAATTGTCCCCTGCCCTAGCAGCAGGCAGCTGCCAGGGCTGGAGCTGGCTCTGATCCTTGAGCCGTGGCTGGGACATTGTCCCCTACCCCAGCAGCTGCTTGCTGCTAGGGCCTGGCTCTGATCTCGGACAATGTCCCAGCCCCAGCTGCCACTCAGAGCTGCAGCTGGGAAGCAGGCAGCCGCCTGGGGGAAGGAATTGTTCTCTTGCCCTCGAGACTGACCAGGAGGAATTTGCTCCTGGTCAGCTATGTAACTGTGCGCTACTGTGCATTAGCTTTTTCATCGTAAATCTACTACCTGTAAAACTGTGCATTAGCCTATTTTAAATGTGCAGCAGCTGCTGCACATGGTTACATATTGATGCTTTACTGCACAGTAAAGTAGTCTACTGTGCATAAAGCATCTCGCCTAGATGCACCCAGAGGTTCTCTAACCACTAGGCGATTACAGGTGGATAGCTCCTCTAGCTGTGTTTTTGAATGAAAGCAGCTGCAACTGCTGCACTTTGTGCTGACCTCAATGCTGGTTAGGTGTGTGTTAGGTATGCTCACAGCTCACCTAATAGATTGGGTCCCTCAGCAGACACAGGGCATTTGTAGATGACACTTTAAAGCAGATTAACTGCCTTTTGCACCGCTTTAATGGCGTTGCTGTTTGCACATTGGGTGGTGTATTCCAGCTGCTGTAGCACATTTGGCGGCATAACATGCCTTAAATGACTTTGGGATGCTGCAAAGTAAAACATCTCAGAGGAGTTTTAGTTTCTTACCCTTACAGCCACAGAGGGAAACACAGGGCTCCAAACAGCTCAGGGGCTGTGCAGGCAGCCTGGCAGCAGCCCAGGAAGGCAGGCTCCATAGAAGGAAAAAAAAAAATAAAGCAGCAAGCCTGATAATTTCTCCCTCCCCACCCCAGCCTGCCTGAGCTGCGTGGGTTTACTTCGCCATAATTGAAGTGGTGTTTTTTAAAGAAAACACTGCTTGAATTTAGGGAGAATTAAACCCCCATGTCGTGCACAAATGCCCACAGATACCACATAAGCACTACTGGAGTGTAGAACTAGGGAGCTAGATACCTACCTGATTGGACCAGAGCAGTTAATGGCCCAGGGAACTTTCAGGTCTAAAAGGGAAGCATCTAGTGAGTTCCAGCTGTTCCAAAAATTGTCAATTAGTGAGCGAGGCTGCTTTTGATGGTGATTTTGAACTTGGGTGCCTAGAATCTGCCTGAAGTCTGTTTTAGCAGCCTATGTCCTTCTTTGGAATTAGACCTTATACACTATTAAAATCTTGAACAGAATACAGAACTAGACAAACCAATGTCCTGATCTGATAGGGCAAGTCATACATAATGTACTGATTTCTGGCAAACCTTCTGACTAAACATGATGCTGTTGCTCTTTGAATCCTAGAAAAAAATATCCTTAAAAACTATAAAAGAAAGTTAAAAAATATGGTGTCGTGGTTTGGAAAATGGTTGGCTGTAAATAGGCAGGCAAAGTGAGTCTCTCCGATACAACGCTCTGGTTTAAAGCCAAGAGGTGACAGCAATTGTGGAATACTATTTTTCTTCATTAAGTTTTAATACCCTTAACAACTGCTTCTAATTATATTTCACACCTATTAATTCAACATTTCATAAAGCCTTGTTTCTATCAACTGTTGAAAGGGAAATGATAGTGTCTGTGGTGGGAAAGACTTTTGTACATAATGTTCTATCAGATTAGACCTCAGTAACTTTATGAATTATGAGCTGTCAAGCACTTTTCTTGTCTGCTATAGAATATACTTCTTAGAAATAGAAGCTATAAATAAAACAACAGATGTTTTTTGTTGGCTTCAATTGGAGCATAGATAATTTCAAAAAGTAGTCTGTCGTTAAGAGCCTGTTATAAAGACAGTATTCTGCTTCCCTCTATGGGTGAGCTATTGTAGTACTTCTTTAAAATCTGATTACATTTAGCTTTTGAAATCTCTGCCACCATTCTCGAACAGCGCTTTCTACAGGATATATGCAAACATAAAACTAAAGAAACAAAGTTTCACGGGGGGGAGGGGATAAAAACATGCAAGCTTAAAAAAAATATTACATGCAAACATATCATGTATCCCAAAGCTAAAATCATAGTGATGATTAATTTAATAATTTAACAACCTATTTATTATTATTCTTGTTATTAACAGAAGTATAATAAACAGAATCCACTAAATAAAAAGTAAATGAGAATTAGTTTAAAGCAGAATTTAAAAAAACAAAACAACCCCCCCCCCCCAAACAACCCACCTGCTTCTGAGGTCCCCTCTACACATTATAGGTATTCCACAATTAACTGGCTAATTGTGCAATCACCTTGAGACCAGTCTTTCTTTTACTTTTTCATGTCCTTGTGACAAAGTATTTAGCAGAATTTGCAGATTCTTAGAATCAGAAACGGCCACACTGTGAGTGCTTCTGCTGGGGCCTTACACTTGAGATCTCAGGGCTGTCAACCATGCACCTTCATTTCCCTTGTCCTCTTTGAGACCAGCCATGTGTGCAAAGTACCTATCACACCTCAGCTGTAAAGTTAGACCTCAAAAACGTGTACTAACTTTATAGCTGCTTGCTATCGAGCTTTCATTTCCACGTGTAGCAGGGTCTTCTCTGAGACTGGGAGTCCTGTCCGCTAACACCATGTTCATTTTGTACACTATGCCAAACCAGGGCTGGGAGTCCCACAACCAAGAAGATTTTCAGCCCTAGCAACTGCTGACTCTGAATCCTGGCAGCAACCCACAGAGGCCAGGAGCCAGCTGGATCCTGGCAGTTGTGGGGCATGGCTGTGATCTCCCAGGCTCAGGAGTGTGTGAAACCCCTGAGGCTGGAAGATTGTGGCTGCTGCAGTCTCCCTACACTGGGGTTTCATGTACCCTTGAGGCTGGAAGATTGCAACAGCTGCCTCTTCCAGCCATGGGAGTGCATGGGGTGCCCCCCACAGCTGTGAGCCTCTCAGCCGAGGGTGCTCCCAACTGCAGGAGATTGCTTGCTGGTACTGGGGGAACCCAGGACTGGGCTCCTCCCGTACCAGTGATTAGCATAGATCCTGGTCTTCTCTGTTTAAAAATTGCACATTCACCGATTTAAAACACCCTGCAAATTCTCTGATAAATCCCTCCCCCACCAATTCATGATTAAAATGCAACGCCATTACATATCAGTTGAATACAATGTTTTATTGATATATTTACAATTTGAAAGCCTACCAGTGCCTCACAATCACTATAAGAAAATAAATTCTGAATACCTATAAATTCTGACATTTGATTTTGGGTTTTTTTATAATGGTGCAGGGGAAAATCAGAGCTCCCCCTGCCCCCTTCACTCATCAGGATGCAGGTACAGCTGTGACTGTCCCTTGCCACTGCTTTGTGGCGTTGAGCAGCCCTGACATGCCACTGCCCTGCCCATGCCATTACTGCTCTCTCCCCACCCACAGCCCTCCACCCTCGCTGAAGTGGGCCCCCAGCTGCTAGGGACCCAGGTCTGCAGCCCCCTGACCCCTGCAGAAGTGCCCAAGCCCTGTCTGCCACCTGTGGGAGGCAGCAGCGGCTGCTATGGCAGAGCAGAGCCCAGCTCCCCCCTTTATGGGGAACACAGCCCATGGGAGGGTGGGGCACGTACAGGCTGCCTGTTGTGAACTGATCACTATGGGCTTGGGCTCCCTGCCCTGCTGCCCACCCCCAAGGGCCTCCGTGGCCCAGCAGGTGGGACCCAGCACAGCAGGGCAGAATGGGGCCAGGTAAGGAGGTTCGTGCTCCCACTGGGAACTGCATGCTGCCATAGCAAGGCAACCCCTGCCCACCTGGCAGTAGCAGAGGGCACAAACCCATACTGCCACCCCTGATGCTGCCAGGTGTGCATGGGGCACCTTGCCATGGCAGCATGTACAAGCCAGTGGTACAAGCCTCTCCACCTGGCCCTGGTCTACCTTGTTGGGACAGGTCCCACCCATTAGGCTGCGGAGGCCCTGGGGGGTGGGCAGCAGGGCGGGGAGCCCCAAACTCAGTGGGAAGTCTGCCCCTGCCTAGTGCACAAATATGGGGGTACATGCCCCACATACCTCCCTGGAAGTACAAACAGTGGTGAGGAGCCAGTCCCCTCCCCAACTCCCCCCCCAGACAAACTGCCTGTGGCCCTGTCCCACTCCCCACCCGGGCCTTGAGGCCACATACAGCTCTGGGCCCCAAGCCCCATTCACAGACCAGACTGGACAGCAGCCGCCCTAGCTCCTGCCCTGCCCACCTCCCTCTCTCACTATGGGGGCCTCAATCCCTTCCCTCTTGTTAGACTTACCTGCGGGAGCTGCTCTCCAGGCTGCTTGGTAGCCATGTGCATATGTGAACACACATTCACATGGTGTCCCCTGCCTGACTGCCCTCCTCCCTCTCTTCCCAGCCACTTGCAGGCTGGAACTCTGCCAGCCTGCTTGGGGAAACCCACCATTTCCTGGGCATTCCTTCTTTAAAGGAGAAAATCTGGGTTTTACTCCGCTTTCCCATGGTGAACAGAAAACCTGGATCTTTGGTGATAAGGCATGATGGGATCCAATGCATGATCCCACTATCATACCTTCTGCCATGCACATGTAGCATAATGGCAGGAGGTGTGATTGTGTGATCTCATTGTGCCTTTCCCTGCACATATAGCAAGCCCCTAATGAGGGGAAAGTGACCAGGGAAAGCTGAGAACAGGAACACCTTGACAGGATATCACTGCTGCTGCAATGGGAGCATAATCATACCCTTTATTTCCACTGCTGTGTCTGTATCAAGAATGGATGTTATCTCTTCACTGCAGATTGGCAGAGGTACGCACCTATAAAATGCTGGTTCAGCAGTTCCCACGCTTTTTCTAACTGATCCCCAGTTAGAAGCCAATGGACGTTTCAACGTCTGGCTTATTTCAAGTCCATCATCCAAAGCATCTGAGTGCACAACATACAGCAAGATGCCCACAAGTCATGATGATTTCTTTAAATGGTAAATCTGGGTAACCAGGTTGACGTACCTTTGTGATCTTTAGCATATGGTATTTGGTACTGGGGGAATATTTTCTGACCATCAATATTCACTGGGTAAGGGTTTGTTTGTTTTTTTTTAAACAGTATTCACTTTTCATTTCCTGTTGACATTCTGCGTGTTCTGAGGCACACTATCTCCCCCTGTTGGTTAGGATACCTGTTCCAGAATTAAAGCAATGTTGCGCTCAAAAGTACTTGAGTAATCCTATTCAGTTCCCTTCTAAGTAGGCACCAGTGAATAGGACAACAGAAACACTGCTATATTTTAATGTTCTAGATTTTTTTTTAAAAGTAGCAAAAGGTAGTAGGGGAGGAAAATGGCTATCAACACAAATGTGTGTTCCACCAAAGGCTCTGTCTTGTGATTTAATTACAAGTCTGTTTCATAACTTGAAAAATTACTGTTGATATTAAACAATTATATTAAAATAGTAGTCAACAGCCTTTACCAGATTAAGGCATTAATATAGCTCAATTACTTTCACAGCAGCCATCTCAATTACCTTATCACTTAGTATGTAGGTTCTTGGAATGTTACCTTTCTATCGAAATTAAAATAATTTTTTCTAGCATTACTTTGAATGGGACCATGAAATATAGAAGTAAACTGTAAAATTTTAATAACAGCAAACTTTATTTTAAATATATTGTATGTAGGCAGCTGACATCATTCAAGTAAGTTACACAGGTTTTCATTAGGAAATTAGACCTGAGGAAAGTGCAGTTTGTGACAAAAAGCTTCTCTAGCTTCTCCCCAACTGTACAGTTGGTCCAATAACAGACATCACCAAAAAAACCCTTCCTCCTCATACATTTTCTAGAATACCATAGCTACACCAGTAACCCCACTACATTATGAAAGAAGAAAATAAGGCAGTGATGCTCAACCGTTTTCTTAGACTCGTGGTGCCCCTCAGAACATATCAGCTCTTGGCACTCATTTTTGATTATAGAAAAATAATAGAGCAATTACTTTATTGGAAAGAACTCAGAAATCACAACAGGTGATCTGAAATCTCAAGCTTTATTCAGAAAGAATGCTTTATTAAGTGGCCACCAACGGGGAAGTAAAAAAGAAAAGGAGGGTGGGGAAGAAAGGGGGGAACAACCCAAGAAAATAAAATAGTCGCTCTCAAAGTATCCACCAGATGAAGCTGAACACAATCTTCTGTACTGCAACAGCAACCTACCGTACACTATTATACTTGAGAAGTTAAATTGTTTAGGTTTGGAAGATTTATATAAAAAACACTGACAGAAGCATTTGACAGGCAAAAGCCAAAACAACTACTTCATCTGGGGAATTATGGAAAACATTTATAAGTATCTCTCCAAAGTACAGAGGAAGTTAAAAATAATGAGTGTTAAGCAGTCACCCAGCAACAAAAGCTAATAACTGTAACAGAATTCCAGTTTTAGGATGGCTTTCTAAAGGGCAACATATTTCAATTTAGGGTTTTTTCTCTCCCCTAACCCTCGTTGCCCTGGAAGAGAAAAAGTGAGCTGCAGTTACTGCTCTAGAAATCTAGAAGTACAGAACAACATGAGAAGGAAGGTAAATCAATCAAATAAAGAGACAAATCTGCATTTAATCCATGTTCTTGTGAACTCAAATTAAACTAAAGTAAGTTAAGCATACAAAGTCATTAAACTATGGCCTGATCTGACATGAATATATCATCACAATAAGAATTAGCACTGGAACTTTCCAGAGATGAAACTGTCTCTTAAATTTATGATCTTAACTGAGGTTAAATCTAATAGTAATAATCTAATTAGTTTGAGATTTTAAAAAAGATTTTTGTATTTGAATGCAGTAATACCCTTGAACCCTAACACTTTGCTACCTAAATGTCACATGTTGCATGGAATAGCATTTGGTATCAGTATACATCATTTCAGAGTACTTCACATTTTTAAATACTGTACATTCCTTAGGGTACTCTCCACATGACTTTTTTTTTACAGAATATGAAATACTAACATTTATTCTGCAGGAGTGCCAAGTGATCTATACCAACACCTTCCTAAAGGTGCTATAAAATTTGGTCAAATGGTCCTGTCTTTCTCCTCCCCTACGCTCACCAGTGAACTTCTGTTTGGTCTGGGGTAACCTTGTAACTCTGAACCCTTTGTAGAAATTGTTTTCAGTTACAGCTGGGAGCTGTACTTCTCTGTCTGCACCCTCAATGACTGCTAGGAACTTGGCATTTCTTATTCAGGGCTTATTTGCTAAGTTAGCAATTTGATTTCACAAAACTTTATGAACTCAAAGCAGTAGGCATCTTAACTGATTTCCCATTTGACAAGAAACCTTCTTTTATACACTGAATAGCTCTGTTCAAGTATATGCTCGAGTATATTCATAGAATGAATTACAAAATGAATAACTGAAAAGATCAACCACACTGGAGGTAGCAAAAAGTTAACACTAACATCTTGAGTTCTGAATCTCTATATCTGTAGGTAAAATCCTGACCATGTTGAAGTCAGTGAGAGTTTGCTATTGACTCCAGTGGAGATGGAATTTCACCCTAGGCAGCTTGGTGGTATTAAGTTGAAGAGAGACTAGGAAAATATGCAAAAGTTCCTTCTTTAAGAATATCCACATTTAAACTAGTTCCTTGAGCCTCTGAGATGAGTTCTTCCTTTGTTTCCTTTCCATACAATCCTTGTGTGCTCATTGAGATTTCCTGACATAAATCAAAACAGATTTTGGCACTCAATAGAAAAGTAATTTTTACACATCAGATTCTAACTCCAACATGACAGCAAACAGCATTTTAATTGGGGAGGAGACAAAGGACTGACAGGAACTGAAATACTCGTGAATGTGCGTGACCAACTGGTGGCCCTGGAACTCTATGCTGCAGTCACTGAGAGTGGCTTTATTAAGAAGTCCTTGAGTCAGGCTCATTGCTACAGGGAGGAAGTAGGGGGCACTGACTCTCACCACCTTCCCTTGGTAGAAACTGATGGGATCTGGAAGTGCTCCAAGCAGCTGCCATGCTTTCCCTGCTGTGGTACATCTGCTGCTCCCCTGCCAGCCACTTACCACAATGCAGGGGGAGGGCAGAGAGAGTAGCTGTAGGGGCTCTCTTACTTCTCTGCCAGCTGTGAAAAATAGGAATAGGCGCTTGGGTCAATCATACTGTCTGAGCCTAGGTGAGCATCAAGCACAAGTGTTCATAAGCTAAGATATACAAGTCTACTGTATATTTGTTAAAATGTTCCCATCTCCTTCCCACCTCCACAGATGATATCAAGATGGGGAAGGGAGGGAGGCGGGAGGGAGGCTCTGCCCAAAATACCAGCTCACTGGTTTCGTGAAGCATAATTCAAATTTATGTGAAGAGAAATGGAACCCACTTACCTCTTCTAGTCACTCACTTTCAGGATATGATACATGAATAATAAAATATCTACACAATTACGCAAGCTATGATAAAACGTATACGACTCCAGCTATGACTCATTAAGCTGTGGGTGGAGATTTCCTAGGGTTCAGAGGCTCTGGCTGGAAAGAGCTTTCATTCTTCCATGCTGGCCAGCAAGGACTTGGAACCAGTTGCCCTAGTGTCAAAAGGCCAGCTGGTTTTTATTTAAGAACAACGACAACAACAACAACATTTCTATCTTGCTGAAAAAATAAAAGTTCTGGTCTTGCTATCGTGCGCAAGAGGGAATCCCTTGGTTCTGTTCCTGCCAAGACAGGGCCAGTTACCTTTGACACAGCTGCAGAGAAACTCCTCTTTAGATTTGCACTATGCATAGAAAGAAATAACATAACTCATTTGGACCATGTCAAGAAAGGGGAAGGACTCAGTGCTTGCCTGCCAAAAAGGCAACCCAGAAAGGGGCAGAAAGAAATAAGAACAGCCACCAAAAGAACAACCGGAGGACAGGGAAAAGGAACCTATTTGTGATAGGCTAAGCCAGTAGCCCTTATTCTTGAAGGTACTGCAATTACCTTCCTTTAGCACTCAAAAAATATTCGTTATATTTCCTTTTAGTTTTACCTTTCCAAGCTTGCCTGTGCAGCTAGAACTAACTTTAGTTAATTAATTCCTAGCATTTTCACACATGTTCACGAAACACTTCTACAAGTTCAAGCTGCTTAAAACCTGCTGACTCTGCAGATGCCTTAGATAACCCACCGCATACCCATTTCACAACCAACAGCTAAGTTTCTTTAAGGACATACTGGGTATATGTAGCCTGCTAGCACCTAAAAGCATTCCTTATTTCTAACATGTTGTGTTAAACTTGCTGTGGAGTGTCTCTTTCAGCAAGGACACTTAAAAAGCAAGTGACCAAAACTGAAGCCATGCTTTAAATCAAAAACAGTGGTTTCTTACCAAGAAATTAGTTGGTTTCTCAGGAATCATTAAGCAATTCCATTTCTCCTTTTCTCAACTCTTTTTATTTCAGTCTGCTTCATACTTCATCTCCATTAATATTTAAATCAGGGAAGATTTGGGAGACAAAGCCTAAAGCAAGTCTGCAGGACTGCTTCATTAAGGTTTTAGATTAATACAAACTCACGTCCTAGGTTTTTGTGTTTGGTTAACTAGCTGTATCTAGTCAAGGGTGAATAATGCAAGTCAATATCTATGCTGCTTGAAGCTCCTGCGCAAAGTTTCTTGAGAAACGACTGGAATGAAAAAATGCTAGGAAGATGATGCAGGCTACTGTGGAGACGCATTCATTTCTTTCTCCAAGCCAGCCTGAGAATTCAGTCCAGTTTTAAGGTTTTAAACGTTTTCTAAATAGATGTGGTCTAAATCAGGGAATCCTTTTAAATATGAGACTACATGACAACAAGTTACCTGTATACAGGTAAGATGTATAATGTATAATGAGAGCCAGTGGCATAGTCTCCTACAAATCTGTCAAAAAAAATCATCATCAGAAAGGACCTAATTCAAAGCCTTTTTAAGTAAATGGCTTACCATTGACTTCTGTGGCTTTGGGTTGGGCCCAAAGCAAGCTTACTCTTTTTTTGACACAGGAAAATACACATGGACTGAAGACTTCACTGAGGCCTTGAACAAGAATTCAAATCACACTAACAGTCAAATGAAAAGAAAGTTCTAGATTTTCCAGTATCTGACCTTGACAGAAGAAAACCTCATGATTTACTGTTGAATGGCTATCACGTGAAGCCTAACACAACAAATTGGAACCACATTTAATTCTAGTTGTTCCTGTTCCCTTTATAGCTTCCCCAGCTTTAAACATACTAGATATTCTCCCTCAGCATTTGGTCCATTTTTTCCCTCTGGCATTCTGTAATTTTGCCAGCTGACGAGCTTTGCTTTTCATAAGTAGATCTGCCAATTTAAACACCAGTCTCCTCAGGCAATCAAATAATGAAACACACATGTATATTCTTGCACGTAATGTCAGATTCCTAACACAATAGATTCCTGCAGCTTTGGTTTTTCATATGAACCTAAACTCGTATGTTCTTGGTTTTCAAAAACTGAGATACTGTGGTTCTCCCGTGGGTCCTATGCTCCCCATTCATACACAAAAGCTTTCATTTCTGTGCACCCTTTAATTAGGTGTCAAACTCCAGCAGACGCATGTGATGGCAAAAAAGTGAAAATTACAAGACTATACAAATGGCTTCACAAAGAACATTCATACCTTTTTTAAAAATACGTAATATAGAAAACTAGTGTGAAACAACACAGATTCTTCTACAATAGAAAGAAGTCCCTGTAATTATATCATGTTCATATGAAGAAAAGAAAAAGTAATGAGCTTTCTATTTAGAACCAAATGCCAATAATTTTATCCTTCCCTCTCTCCATTTGCTTTGACTTTCTCTCCAATGGTCAAAGCTCCAAAGTACCATATTTATTCACCTACCACATGCCCCCAAATCATCCCTTTGTTTTGGGAAAGCAGCAAGACGACATTTTGTTTTCCTTTTAACCAAACTTTTCAGAATCAGCTCCTCATTTTAAGACATGCACCCCAATTTTCAATTGCTAATTTAAAAAAAAAAAAAAAAAA
>NW_017729024.1:133328891-133344210 GCF_001723915.1 Gavialis gangeticus
AATGCCCCCCAATTTTCAATTTCTAATTTAAAAAAAAAAAAAAAAAAAAGGTAAATGTGCCACATGAATAAATAAGTGTATCCAAAAGACAAAAAAAAGTGACAAGCTTTGTCTCTTGTATTGGGCAACAGACAAAGCTGCTTGGGAAGATGAATAGGTTGGATCATACCTCTTGATTCAATTAGTCTTCAGGTCTAATAGGGGCAGAATGAAGATGTTAGCAAAAGTAATCTTAGAACAAGTAAGCTAACAGCAGTCATAGGAAAATTAATTGGACATTAAATCCTGGAACATACATGTCAATTTGTCATGCCTTAGAAAAATTCACGCTCCATTTCTATCATGACTATAAAACAGTCAACCCCTACTATTATCACAGATAGATGTCAAGAAAAAGTAAAACAAAGGTATTTCTAGTGTGCATAGACAGGGCACTACAGTGTGTGTGTTTGTATGGTAAGATATGCTTTAGTTTCATGAATTTAGCACAGACAACTTGGACATGTATATTCCTATACGTGGGAAAGGAGTGAAAGAACACTGCACTGTCACCACATGTTCACTCTAATAATTCTTTACTTCAATACTTAGATTTCAGTTGGTGAAACTAAAGAAGGAAGCTCACATGATGTGTTGATACGATGTGTTCTAAGAAGAATCAGCTGGAGGCCCGAAACTAGGTGACTAAAGCTAATGATCATAGGGGCAGATGACATTCTCCCTCTGATCAAAGCAAGCCCTATACACACATAATAAGTCAAATTTATCCTCTTTGTGGGATAAGAGAAACTAAAAATGAAGTTTACCTTAATTTGGTCCCCAAGTATGGCTGTTGAAAACATTTGCCTACATGACCCTTTCCTTGCCACTTGTTCCCCCTCAACCCGGAATCATTCTAATATATTGTGTCCGTCAGAAAAAATGGCAGAACTGACTTAAGTCAGGGGTTGTAAAATGTTATTAGTTAAGTGGCCAGCAGAGGAGTCTTGCTACTCCATTTTAAAGGACTGAGGTCATGTATGACTAGAGGAAGCTGTGGTGGCAAGATCTGGCAAACAGCAATTGGATTAATTTGGAATCTGTTGTGGAAGATCAAGTTACAAGTGTTTTGCACATAAAATTGAGAAATATCTACAGCAAAAGAATCCGAATTCATGACAACTGAAAGAAAATAAAATAGCAGCTAGTTGTCTGAAAAGCTGAACACCACAACTCTGGTAGACATGTATGCTACCACCCTCTCTCATGGATGAAAATGCCTTACAAGCATAGAAATTAAGGTGCTTTTCCCTCCTTTGGCCCCTCCCCACCCCCAATTTCATCTGAAAGACTTGAGATGAAACAAAGAAGTCACCAGCTACCAGAGTGGGGGCTCACTGGACTTCAGGCTTGCTTTCTGGATCCTGACATTAGGAGTGGTTTCAAACTGGTAGCTTTACCTTCTGTTTGGGTGTGTTACAAAATCCCCTTCCCTCCATCCCTCCCTTGGGTCATTCCAGGTAGACCCCTCTCTCACTTTCTTTCAGGCTGGTCAACCAGGTGACCTGGCTGGATAAATTCCTGAGGGGAGGGTGGGGGAGGATGCTCTCTACCTCCAGTAGACATTTTGAAAAGCCATAAGTAAAATGCCTCCAAGTAGCTTCTTGGATGATTCCTGTAAGTAAAAACTTGGAAACTAGCCAGGAGTTAGGATTTATGTCTAGGCAGATGCATGTCCAAGACTGTATAAGACTCTGATTGCTTATGTTTGCTCAAAGTGTATTTCTGACTTCCTTGTTCTACACCCTCCCCCCTATCAATAAAGGTATTGGGTTACAACGTGCCTCGCTGTTTTGCTGTGGAGTAGGGACAGGCCAGCCTTTATGCTCCCAGCTTGGCCAGCAGAGCTTGTCTCATTACGTTCCCTCAATCCTACCTGAGGTTATCTTGGGATGCTTCGGGCTGAAAGAGGCACCCAGAAATATTACCAGTGGGCAAAGCACCCCCAATGTTTACAGGGTCTACGTGCCCCAAGCTGCACAGAGCCCTGCCAAAGACCAGTGCCCAGGTGATGGCAGCGTCACCCCAGGATTGCATGCGTTCCCCAAGAAGTGGAACAGCTGTCTGTAGGCACCCCATATGAAGACTCCCAAAGTGAGGTTTTCGGGCCTGGCATAATGAGGCAGATGGCTCTATGTAGTAGTGCCCCCTACTGTGCCACCACAGGGCATGCCCCTAACAATGTTTTTTATTTACCTTTTGGGAACCCAGGTAAAGAGGAGGAACATATAGCAATCCCTCCTTCCCCTGTATTGAAGGAGTCCTCAAAATAACTACCTATGGTGGTATGACATGTTTTGCATGGTTAGACCAGCACAGAGCACCAATTCCAAGGGCTAGACTGGCTCACCACACATTTTTCCACATGACAAAGATCTGGGCCTTGTCAGGTCCAGGTGATCACAGTCTATTTTTATTCTAATTAGGTACACAGAATAGATCCACTCAGGAAACAAACAAACCAAGAATGCAAAATGAAGAAAACTATGATCTGTAGGACTCTCATTTAATTTGTTTCAGAAATCAAAAAAATCAGTAACAATGAGGCATGGAACTCCAGGCCAGGAAAAGGTAGTATCCTGATGAAGACAGCTGGAAGGCTGCCTTGAAGAATGGATTCTGTATAGTGAACAAGTTTTGCAGAAAAAAAGTGCGATTGTGCAATTAAAAAAGTACCATACTGGGTATACACAAGAGACCCAGTTACAGTTACACAAGCAACATACAAGTTAGGAAATGGCAGAATTAAACTGCTTGATTTTGCAAATGTAATGTTCTGTATGGCACTCTCTCTCTCTACACACACACAAGCTTCAGTATTGTAAAATCCCACATTCACCCTAATATATAGCAATTTGGTACAGTGACAGAACATTAAAATTTAAACTGTAGCTGTTTCATTTCCTTACAAGAAACCATGCTCAACTAGTTACTCAACCGTCAGGCAATCCTAACCCAGTTTTTCTCCTGCCCAGGCAAGGGGTCGGACTTGAAGATCTACATGGTCCCTTCCAACCCTATTTCTATGATTCTAACAAAGTATCCTTGCCAAACTATCCAGCACTGTGGAGCATTTATATTTACATTAATGAAGATGCCCAAATACAAAGACAGCAAACAATTTGGCCAAAAAGATTCTATGTATAGACATACAATTTTTCCCAAAACAACTGTAATTAAATGTGTGGCCCATAATTTGAAAGAGAATCCTACTGCTACGTTTGCAATACTTCATTTGTAAATGGAATCTAAAGGATGAAGAAATGAAACCAACAGCATTAACCATGCACCAAAGCAGAGACTGAACTGATTGAGGGATACATGTTTGCTTAACCAACAGTGATAGGTGCAATGCCCTGTTATGCTGCAGGTCAGACCAGACTAGATGGTCCCTTCTTTTCTGGATTTAAAATCTAGGAAAGGGCAATCAGTAAATGTTTTCCTTTTAATTAAAGTATACAGTAATCATCTTATATGTAATTTAATGTATTTTAAGTATAGTGGCTTTATAACATAAAGCTAGAATAATTACAGTATTTGTGATCCAAATTCTATAGTCTCTCAGGCAAAAGTCCCATTGACCTGGTCAAGGGCTGCAGAATTTTTCTCTATGCTGCTAATCCTTGACTATAGGTCTGGTCCTCTCCCAACAAAGTCAAAGTGGGTTTTTTTTCAATCTAGGCAAGAGTAGGATCCAAGCATGCTATTTCTTGTATTGCTAGTTCTTTAAACAAACAAAGGCACCATGCATACTTATATAGTCTAGTGCTTAAAACTCTTTGTATTTAATCAGACTCTGAATAAAACATTTAGGCTCTGTTAGTAAGATGTGAGAATTTATCTTCTAAGCAAGCACAAACTTGTTCCACTTAAGTTATTAGACACAGTTTATCATTGACTATGTTGGACTGGATATTTAGAACAGATAGCAGAAAGCAATGAAGACTCATTTTATTGGTGCACTAATACTGTGTCATAATAAAACCACAGATATATGTCTTGGAGGAAACATCTGGAGAAAAAATGATTACAGCCTCTAACACTCTTCCCCTTTTCTAAGCTGCAAAAGCATGTACAAAAAAAAGGGGGGGGGGGGTTATATCTTTAGTCAAAAAATCAAGATAGCCCTCTTTCCTAATGATTTTTAACTGTGAGATATAACATTAACTGTGATAATCAAGTGTCTTCAAGAATCTACACTAGCACGGTGCAAGAAAGCAATTAATATTGTATTTAATGCAAGAGCTGTTTTTGGCTCTACAGGTCAACAGAATTATACAAACAAGTCAGACAAATAAACAATTCAATAAGAGGTCCTTCTCAGCAGGACCTCTCATTAAATGTCCTGTGGTAAACAGTTACCCCAGTGATTTACTGTACCAAAAGAAAGTGTCCTAGTAAGAATAAGATTACAAAAACCTAGTAATTTAAATTTTGAGACTGCAAATTACACAGATTTTTAAAAAATGGAGGGGGATTAGAGATGTCAGCACTAAGTCTGAACCCAAGAGGAAGTTAGTAAAACATAAAGCAGAAGAGAATAGACGCTAATCTTTCAACTGATGGTAATAAATTACAAATACAGCAGAGCAGAAAGAATTCAACACTCAACCCCCAGTGCCCTTGAGGACCCCTTACTAAAAGAACAGAGAGGTCTTTTATTTCCAGATACTTGATACAAAGCTTTTACTACTTACCATTGTGTAACTGAATATGTATTCCTCAACACTTTCTCTTACCAACAGGCCAGAATGTGAAGACCACAAAAAGAACTTAAGTCTCAGAACTGGATTACACTGGAAAACAAACCCTCAACCAAGTCTTCCATTTCATAAGAAAATTGCTTATGCAGGCTAATGAGTAACTATGTTATTTTGGCTTCAGAACAATTGACTCCATTTGGATTGGCAAGAATATAGTTTAAATTATATTCAAACAGTTCTACAGATTCCACTCCAAACTACTCAAAATAACTTGCCTCAAAATGTCAAAAGATGGCATTTTCTGAAGTTTCTCTCAAGGAAAAGACTACATTGGAAACAATACAATACCATACATACAAAAAAAGAAAGGGCTAGATCCCGACTCTTATGGCAAGAGGCACAAAGGGGCTGAAAATCAATCAGGTCTGGATAACTAAGGGCCCAAACAGAAGTGACAGTTTTTGAGCAATCCGTCCTCTGAAAGTGCTCTACAGCCGTGACTTGATACACATGCATGCATGCCTGTGTTGAAGAACATTTAACACACATGCAGAGCACTTTTAAAATGTCCGATTGCGCAAAAAATTAATCCTGGTTAAATTGGGTATTACCATTAAGGTGCTCAAAAGCAGAGTGTCTTAGGGAACTTGTGTTCCATCCAGGGTTAAATTTTTCACGTGCTGCTAATCTGTCTGCAGGGGGAAGGAGAGGTAGCTGCTGGCTGCTGAATGGGGGAAGGGACAGAGAATGAGGCCCCACTCACCTTGCGCCCCCCCCAGATACCCCAGCTGGGTTACTCAGGGGAGCTGGGTCAGGTCCCCAAGGTGAGGGAGCTCCGTTCCCCTGCTCCCCACTCAGCTCTGGCCATTCAGCAGCCAGGACGGAGCTGTCAGCTGCTAAATGGCCAGAGCTGAGGGGGAGGAATGGAGCCCTCTCGCCTCACGGGCTCAACCCGACTCTGCCCAATACTCCAGCCAGGGTAGTTGGGGGTGAGGATGCAAGGTGAAGGAGCCGCCCTCCCTCCCCCCAGCTCTGGCCATTCAGCAGCTGGGAGCTCCCTTGCTGACAGCCCCGGAAATGGAGAGAGAGGAGAGGGGGGTGGTTCAGCAGTCTACTGGGAGGTTGCTAGAGTGCCCACACCTGCTGGCCTGGGTTGGTGCAGGCTGACTCCAGTGCATCCCCACCACCCAACAGGCAAACGTCTATTAGTTTGGGAGGAGGGGTGCTCTAATTCATGTAAATCATTTTATGTAAACTGCAATGAGTTAGTGGGACCCCAACGTCTGTCTGCACCCTAAGGATTTCCTGAGTTGAAGAGCCCTTAACTGATATGAAACCAGCACAGCCAGCTCCTGCATCACTCCCTCTACCTGGCTTTGGGGTGGGGGACTTAAGTCAGGACAGAAAGAAGATATGGCTTGAGTACAGTGAATCCAGCCAGTTCCTAACTGGTTTCGAGTGAGTTGCAGACCATTAATAGGGTTGTGCAAAGCTTCGGTCGCTGATTTAATTTGGTGGAGATTTGGTCCGATTCGGTGGCTGAGTCTCCGAATCCGATCAGGAGATCCTTTAATCTCTCCAAATTGAATCTGAACCCTCTGAATCAATTTGGAGAGATTCAACGATTCGGACATAGACACAGGTTTAAATGTTTTTTCTATATATCTCAAGGTACCAGGCAGCTTGTGAGATGGTGGGGTGGATGGAGCATCCCACAGGAGCACAGGGGGTCCCCCAACACACTCGGCAGCGGCTCTGGAAGTGGATCGGATGCACTTTCAGTCTACTTCCAGGTCCTGTGCGGAGCATGCGGGGGACACCCCCCAGCAACTGGTGCCTCCTGGGTCTGCGGAGGTACCTGTGAAGTACTTCTGGTCCACTTCCAGGTCTGCCACTGAGGTTGTGGGAAGACACCCTGTGCTCTTGTGGGATACTCAATCCGCCCCACTATCTCAGCATTCACAAGCCACACCTAGTACCTTGAAGTATGTAGAAAAAACATTTATAGCTGTGTATATGGCCAAATTGCTGATTCTCTGAATCAGCGTCAAATCTTCAGATTCAGCCAAATTGAATTGGGACAGTGATCTGAATCAATGAATCAGATCACAGTCCCCTGAATCAGGCCAAATCTGAATCCAAATCAAATATGGTCCACTTTGCACACCCCCATTAACAACTGGTGCAGTTTTGAGCAGCCTCTGCAATCTATGCTAATTAACTTCGAGAATCAAGGTGCTATACATTGCAAGAAAATGTGGAGGGGAGGGGGCAGTTAGGGGAGCCAAGCAGTTCTTAAATGGGATGCAATCTTGATTTAATGCTATAAACACCACAGACATTCTCTATTCCTCCATCCAAATCCATCAAGTAGCAATTAAACCTAAAACTTTGAAATGGAGCAGTAGACCGAGTTATTGATAGTGCTGGAAGCTATATACAGGTGTGAAAAGAATGCAGGAGTATTTCCACTTAACTACTTATTCACCTACTTTTTTAGTTTCTGGATGGATGGGTACTGCAGCCTGACAACATTTTAACTTTGTTTAAAAGTACACAAAGAGAACTCTCCCCAGGAATAGGTTGCGATAGAACTTGGGGGAGATTCTCTATGTAGTACTCCATGTCCTCCTTAGAGCTCTTGAAAAATAACCTTGTTAAGGAGAATAAGTTCTCTTTTCATTGCTGAAACACTGAAAAATGAAGTCTCAATGTATAATGGTGCCAGGGTGCTTCACCAGTGCTACAGTTCAGGGTCCTTATGCTCCTTGTCTACAGTCTGCATACATCTGCTGGACATGTCAGATAATGTACCACTGTTCCTCTTCGTGTCAGGCCAGTCCTCTCTTGGTCAGCTGTCTGGTACCATGTAAACCAGTACAGCTTGTTCCATGGTCAGGTTGTCGGCAACTAAACCAGCACCCCCACCTGGGCTAGCCTGGGTGAGAAGAGTGTGTGGACACCCAGCAGGACTAAAAAGAAGAGCTGGCAAAGGGCAGATGAGCTTTGAGCCAACAACCATCCATAGCTGGAGAGGAGATGGGTGATGCCAGATGACTCTGCCCAAAGAAATCACAAATGATTGGGGGATCCAGGTTTTCTGTTTCCCATGGGAAAACAGAAGAAAAAGTGGATCACTCATTCAGAGAAACCCCCAGATTTTGCAGTTTTGCAAAGAGCTCTCTGCAGGCTGGCAGAGTTCCAGTCTGCAGGGGGTTGGGAAGGTACGGGAGGAGGGCGGTCAGGGAGGGGGTGCCACATGCTCATGCATCTGCACGTGGCTGCCAGGCAGCCTGGAAAGCAGCTCCCGCAGGGAAATGGAGGAGGGAGGGGGACTGAGACCTCCATAGGGAGGGTGGGAGGGAGGTGGTTGGACAGGGGTGGGGCCCGGAATCACAACGCATGGCCGCAGGGCCCTGGTGGATGGGGCCATGTGCGGCTCATCTGGAGGGTACAGGGGGCCCAGCTCACTGCTGCTGAGTATACTCCCAAAGGGGCAGGGGGGGACCCACATCCTGCAGATCTGTGCACAGGGTGGGTACAGGCTATCTACTGCAGGCTCAGGCTCCCCACCCTGCTGCCCGCTCCTGGGTCCTCTGCAACCCAGTGCTGCAGGGAACAGCAGGGCCATGTGGGAAAGCCTGTTGCCGCTGCAAGCACTGTGCTGCCCTGGCAATGTAACCCCTGCGGTGGCAGCAACTGGGGTGGTGCCATGGGGTTGTGCCCTTTGCTGCTGCCGCAAGCACAGAGGATGCAGTGGCAAGCAGCTTCCCTGCATGGCCCCACTGTTCCCTGCAGTGCCAAGTTGTAACCACTGGGCTGCAGAGGCCCTGGGTGAGGGCAACAGGGCAGGGAGCCACAGCCTGCAGCAGGCAGCCTGTGCCTACCTCATGCACAGATTTGTGGGGCACAGGTCCCCCCTGGCCCCCAGAAGTGCTTTTAGTGGCAGGGAGCTACCCCCCCCCCGCCCAAGCCTGCAGCAGGCAAGTAGCAGATAGGAGTCGGGGGTGGAGGGGAGGGAGCGGGGCTCCACTCCACTCCACTGCAGCAGCCACCATCTCCTGCTGGGGGCAGAGGGCTGTGGAACCAGGTCCCTCTCCCCATAGCCCTGGCAGCTGAGGGCTTTTGGCAGGGCTGGAGGGTTGTTGTGGTGGTGGGGGGGTGACAAGTAAAGGGCATGAGCAGGGCCAGGGGGCTGCGGGAGGGGAGTGAGGGGGTGCTTCATTTTAAAATCATGGATTTTGTGGGTTTTATCAGAGAAATTGTGATTCTTTTATCAGGGAAAACCAGGATCCCTGCCAATGATGCAAAGCATTTAACTAACCAAGGAGGGTTGTTACAGCAACTAAGGTGCCCTAATAGTCACAATAGTCTCAGAACTGACTTGACTTCTCTTCCTCTTCTTGGTGAAGAGGCGGCTGAAACCTTGTCTACAGAACAAAATAGCTATTGCTGCTGTATAGGCATGACGACAGAGCCTCATGACAGAAACATATTTTAGACCAGCAGATGTCCTATTATGTTGTCACAGCATGCATACGAGAGACTTTCTTGACACTGCTACATTGGCAAAGAGGTGTGATCTTTTCACACCCCTAACTGGCATAGTTATACCACCAAAAGTTTTAGTTGAGGCCAAACTGGAATCACATCATCATGGCAGATGTAGTCCAGCCACAGAGCCTGACCCATACAGGGGGAAGTTACAGAAGGCACCCAAACTACACCACCCATGCAAAAACAACAATGCCACTTTGAACTGAATTATTTTTGGATTCTGGACAAAGTACTTCAGCTTTCAGGCACACTGGTTTCTCACAGCAAAAAAAAGTTCTCCCAAGAAAAATGTCCACTTCCACGAGCAATTTTATTTGGAAATACAATTTTATGTCAAACAAGTTTTTTTATACATTTTTCAGCCAAACTTATTCTTTGCTTATTTCCTGAAACATGCTGATCCTCTCCCAGACTTATGAATACTGGATGCTGCCAGAATTCACAGCAACCGGAGAGTGCGCACCTGTCTTCTACCAGCAGGTCTGCCTGTTGAAGAAAGTCTCCCATCCCTGCCAGCAGAAGGAATCCTCTTAACCTGCATGATCTGAAGTACGTACGACTGTCTCACCACCAAAGATCAAACCCAAGACCTCCTCCTGAAAAGGTTATTTGCACTATTTGTGCTAGACAGCTATGCTCTCAAGCTAAGGTGTCAAACTCATGTTCTTGTAGACTGAGTGGGTGCAACCCATGCACTTGCACAGCCAATATATTAGACAAGAAAAATGTTTGACAAATGCCTGAAATGTCAAACTTGGTTTGGTGATTCACAATTAGTGTTTAAGTTATTTTCTTACTGTGTGAACCAGGTACCTCAAAGGTCAGCAGAAGGTTTTGACATGTCTGACCTTTAAATCCCTGGCTTAAATCCTTATCTACTCAAGCTATGGCATTAACTATCATTGCCTTCCTAGACCAGCCACACACATTTGCCCAGCAAGTTACAAAAGCAGTAATCAGTAGAATCATGGAAATTAGGAATCCTGGATATTATCTGAGGATCTGGGAAAGAAGTACAGTTTATGATGGATAGAGGATAGGGTAACCAAAGCTGGTATAGTCATTCTGAAAACAGCACAATGCAAAGACTGGGGTCTGTTAGAGAGCTGGGTCCTAGTTTCTTACTGACTTTATGTAAGGTCTTAGTTAAATTATTTTTGAAAAGTAGAGAACAACAGTCAACAGCAATTTACTAATGCATTCCTGAGCTGGAGTTTGTGGTTTTAGTCACTATTGACTAAGCACATGAAAGGTCATGATATAAAATAACATTACTTAAAATACTAAATGGTAACCAAGTACACATCTATATAAAACAGAAGCTGTAAGAGTTAAGATTCAAACTCCTAGTCCTAGCTCTCAAAATATTTTCTTAGGATTCAGGGGTAGGGGAATTTGATTTTTCCCCTCCTCTGGAAAGGAGCTGGTAATAGGAATGACATCAAATATACTACATCTAGTGCAGTTCATCTATTCACCATCATATTTAAACAATGATAAAGGAACTGTTTAGATGAGCATGCCATATGTGAAAGTGGTATTCTTGTATTTGGTACAAGACAAGAAACAATGGGGACTGAGAACAGATCCCAGAATATATCAGATTTCTTGCTAAAGGCAAGGAGTCTCTCTTGCTTATTGTCTTTTCAATAAGATTTTTTTGTAAAGTCTTTAGACAGAAATCGAATGTGTAACTTTAAATACTTCATAATGAAACTCTCTTCCTACTTATAAGCACCAGTTACCATCGTAAGTGATTACCTTTGATACTAACCAATTGTAAATGTTTTTGTAATAAGAGTCAAACTGTGAAAATACAGAATGATGTATGGGTACTATATTCTGAGATGCTGAACGTACACTCGAATCCACCTATAATATACATATCAGCTGTAACAAAAAGCAATAAATTTGATACAGACTGTACGCTGGTGCAGCTATTCTTTGCACCAAATTAGGTTCAGTTATAGTTAAGCGCAAGGTAAAGTTAAAAACACTGTTTTGGTTTGAAAATGGTGACAAAAACAAAAAACAAATTTCACACACATACATAAAAGCAACAGAACGTCCTTTCCAAGAGGAAACTTAAGGCTATGTTCTGATCGTGTATTTGGCTTGAACAAAGTTAATTAAGTTAGTCTTGCTAAGAATGGAGAATCTTTTCAAAATAAAACCTAAGAGTGACGTTTCAATTTCCCTCTGTGCTAAAATAATTTAACTATATTCTCAAATCTACAGCACTTTCAGTACAATGACAAAAGCACTGTTAGAACAGGTAACAGCAGGGCCTTCACTACAGTTAAACAGGTTAATTAATCATGCACCTGCCTTTTCATTCCTAGCCATTAAAATAAAGTAATTCTTCAGATTTCAGCCTTCAGACTGATTTCATGGTTGTTCACCATGGAAACTAGCATTGTGAGCAAGTTATACAAGTGAAAGACTTGGAGGCAGCTGTATTAGTAACATCTGTGTTCTTTCACATGAGGGAACATCCATGAGTAAGTGCCACCATGCAACTATTTACGCAGGTATGGTCATTTGCTGATAATACAAAATTATCCTTTACTGGCAAGTATTTAGCAGCTGTAACACACCATGTGTTGCTGAAACTCAAAAGTTTATTTTCTCATGTATAAACCTAAATGAGAAGTATTTTACACACTCATGGGTCCTGGCCAGTAGAATAGATTAAGATATCCCTGATTAAGATGAGAAGGCCAGTTTTGTATTTGTGGTATTTTAAATCTTTCCCAGGTACATGAGTGTAATGGAAGCTTTATACAGTTAAGAGTACTACAAAAGGCTGGAAGAAGGCAAGTCAAACTAAAAAAACCCTAAAAATTACTCAAAAACAAAACAATAATTAGCTAACTAATGACACAGGTGGGGGTCAATATTAAAACTACTCCGCTATAAAATGAATGGGTAAGTACTCCTCATAGCATAACTAGATCATTTTTTATCTAATTTACTGAAGTCCTTTTACATTTACTAATAAATGTTTATTTCCCACTGCCAGCAGGTGGGCTTAGGCAACAACCATGAACTGATCCTAGTCTCAATGCTTGACATATAGGTTAGGGATAGAAGTTCCACACAAACTGGTAGAAGTGATTGGAAGCCAGTTTAAATCTGTAACACAAGTTCAGTGCATATTAACCACTTTCAAAATGGCCAAAACCAGTTTAAGATAAACCTGGATGGATGTGGTATCAGACTTAACTGACTTAGTTGAAATAGATTTATTGAACTTCTGTCCCAGATCGCCTCCAGATTCAACTCACAGCCCCCAGGATCCCAGGATGCTTTGTACCTCCTCTGCAAACTCCACTCCCCCACCCCCCTCTTACAGGGTGGATAGGCAAGCCTTGACCCAAGCTGCCCACTCCAGCCAAGCAGAGATGGGTGCTCTACCGCCCCCTACCCCCCAGCTTCTGGCTTGCACCACTGCAGGCATATGGCTGAATTTCTGGAATCAAAAGAGAATGTCTATTCACTTACAAATCTGTTTAATCTACACAGCTCAGACTAACCTGCAAAGCTTTTAACTATCTGTACTTAACCACAATAGCTTATGCTATACAACTGATTCAGTTAGTTTATAAGATACAAATCTATCGTGCCTTCTACCTAAATTGTAGTAATACAACCACATATCTTTTGCAAACAAGGATATCAGCCAGGAAACTAAACAGTTCAGTATAAAATAATCTAAATCAACAATTTCCAGATGCATTAGCACAAATTAAAAAGTTTGCTCTATTTTTTCCTTACATATCTGAGGGCAAAATTTTCACAACCTTCAAGGGAAAAATCAGCATATCTATACAGCTTGTAAAAATGAAAACTATGGCTACTCCAACCTAACAAAAAAGACAATTAGCAGTTCACCACTTTCCAATAAGTTGGAGAATAACTCAATGACAAGAAACTGTTGCCTTAGTGCACTGGTTCTCAAGCTTTTTGGGCTCAAGGTACCCCTTGTTAGGCTCAAGACCCTCCCTTGGAAAATGCCAACTCTTAGCTTTCCCTTGGGTTTTTCTGAGTTTGGAACAATAAAGCAACCCTTCTGTTGCAAAGAATTCAGAAAGACCAAAACAGGTCAGAATGCTTTTGCCACTATGAATTTCCTTTTGAAAATGCTGTGTTTATCTTGCAAATCATATGTAGATGCTTAAACACTTAATTGTGCTAATACTGTGTGGCACCCCACAGTACACTTAAAAGGATCTCAAGGCACCCCTGGATGCTGTGGCACCCTAACTGAGAATCACTGCTTTAGTGGGAGACATTTTTTGGTTTGTCTCAGGACAGAAAGCGGTTACTCAAAACTTCTTACAAAGAAAGTCATTAACACTAGAGACAGAAGTTACACACAAACCAGTTTGTCATCAGAAACTGGTTTAAACCTGTAACAGAACAGAAGTTCAGTCCACATAAGCCAGTTTCAAAGTGGCTGAAACAGGTTTAAGATAAACCTGGTTGAATGTAGATCAGACTTAATTGATTTGTGTCAAACCAGTTTGTGAAACTTCTGCCCCAGACCCTTTCCTGGTTCAAGTTAAAACAGACGCCCAGCATCTCCAAGCAAACCCCTGCTGGGGCCTGAGGCCAGGGAGGGGGGTTAAACTTCCTTTCCCTTGAGTACAGCGCTTCCCTACCCTGCTAAACACTTACTGCTGGCTGCAACTGTGAACTACAAATCCCAGAAGCACCTGGAAGCAGGAAGAAGTAGTGATGAGCAACCCTGCAGAGTAATTCTGGACTGCAAATCCCGGAGACCTCAGGGGCAGCAGGAAGAGGAAGTAAACACAGAGCCCATGCTGGCTACATGCCAGACAGCCTTGCTCTCATGGCCCCCAGCTTCTGGCCTGAGCCACTGCAGGTATGTGGCTACATTTTCTGAATCAAAAGTGAATGTCTGTCCTGTTGTTTCTCAGTTTCATCTCTGCAGTTTAAATTAACCTGCAAAGACTGAATCAATTCATCCTCAGGCTTTTTGACTTTCTGTACTTAGCCTAAGAGAGAATTCCTATGCACTTGCACCCAATGTAGCTGACTAAAACGGTCACTAACTGCAGCAAGGGCTCCTATACATGTGCAGGGAAGCTGCTCCAATGTGCTGTAAATCCAGCGCATCAGAGCAGATTCGATTAATTGAGTCTGCTGGAGCATAGGAAATAATGCACTCCAGAAGACTCTAGTGTAACATGCATCAGTGTCCCTGCACTGAAAAATGGCAGCAGGGCGCTTTGAACTAAAGCTTGTTCAATGAGCTTTAGTTCAAAGCACCTCACCACCATTTTTCAGCATGGGGACACTGATATAGGCAACTCTCCAGTGCTTTTAATTAGTGTTAATTAAGTGCTTTTAATTAGCACTTTCCAGTGCTAATTAAGTGCTTCAATCCATCACTTGTGGCATGCATACTATAGTCTAGCTACCTAAGATTTAGGTGGGGGGGAAAAATCAGCTTCTTGATCTTATAAAAAAAGAAAGACCTAAAGTTTTAAGGACCCATATAATAATTTCTAAAATAGCCCCCTGGCCACAGTTGCTTCAACTTTTAAAATCCTAAACTAAAATTAATCTATGTTTTTATAAGTCAAGTCATGGACAATAAAATGTCTTGTTTTAGGTAAAAAGGTGTTTCCTTGTGGGAAAAAAGCAAACCATATTCTATTTTACTTCAGCTCAGTGCAGACTGCAACATATTCATTCTTGTTAATGATGGAATTCTTCCTCCCAACCGATAGTTAATATTTTCAAATGGGGTAAATCTAATAATAAAATAACTGACTCAATTCCACTGTGTCATTTACGACCTGAAATGACAATACAAAGTCAAGTATTTTAAAATTCATAGTTTCATAGATAGTTTCATAGATTAAGGGTTGGAAGGGACCTAGTAGATCTTCTAGCCCGACCCCCCGCCAGGGCAGGAGAACAACAAAAAACCCCAAAAACAAGAAACGGGACTCAAATGAGTCCAGCCAGGTAGGCATCCAGCCTCTTCT
>NW_017729024.1:133344220-133358837 GCF_001723915.1 Gavialis gangeticus
CCCCCCTCAGCCTTCTCTTGTGGAGGCTGAATAGGTTCAGGTCCCGCAGTCTCTCACTGTAGGGTCTGCCCTGTTGTCCCCGGATCATGCGGGTGGCCCTCCTCTGGACCCTCTCCATGTTGTCTACATCCCTCTTGAAATGGGGCGCACAGAACTGGACATAATACTCCAGCTGTGGCCTGACCAGCATCGCATAGAGGGGGAGGATCACCTCCTTGACTCTACTCGAGATGCACCTGTGGATGCACGACAAGGTCCGGTTAGCCCTGCCAACCATGACCTCGCATTGTCGGCCCATGTTCATCTTGAAGTCAATAATGACTCCAAGATCTCTTTCTGCCTCCGTGCTCTCAAGTAGGGAGTTCCCCATTGTGTAAGTGTGCTGCTGCTTCCTACTGCCCAAGTGCAGCACCCTGCACTTGTCCGTTAATTTAAAATGTTAAATTCATAATTCTAATTTACTTCTGACCACTACTACTCTGCCAATAACTATTCCAACAATTTCCCAGAAGCCTAAGAACCTCATTTGGTCAGCAAATATGTTCTTCCTCCTCTCCTGGTTATTTCCTTCCTTTTTTTTGGGGGGGGGGGTGGAACATGATCTCTCCCATGCAGTGTTGAGTGGAAGATAGGCACTCATCCTCAAAAAGATTATGTCTGTGCAGAGAAGCAGCAAGAATGAATCCTGCTATTTCTTCCTTTCCCCACAATGCTCAGCCTTCCTATTGATTAAATCAGGGGTGGACAAAATAGGGCCCATGGGCCAGATCCAGCCTAACAAATGATTCTATCTGGCCTGCAGCTGGCCCTCTGAAGGAGAACTGTATCCAGCCCATGGTTGCCCTGGCTTTCAGCACCTCTTGTCCTTCTCCCTTCCCTGCGCTGTAGCCAGCTACAGCAGCAACAGCAGCTTTAGTGGTCAGGCAGCCAGCCACTTCCCTCCCTGGCCTGGCCTACCTCACCCTGTCTTGCTCCACAGCCCCTAGCATATGCTCCAAGGCAGGGAGCACTGAGGTCCTGGCCAGGCTTCTGCCCAGTGAGGCTGCCTGCGAGCAGCTCTGACCCTGTAGCCATTGGCAGACCAGACAGCCTGGCCCCCCAGTGAGAGTCAAAACTCAGGTATGGTTCTTCCTATTGTCAGAGAAGAGGATGTACAGGGAAGATAGCCAGGACCCATAGGTTATCTGGGCCCAACCAAGGCCTAGCCTGCCAACGTGGTGCTGTACCATGTTCCTGCATGCTGCTTTGAACCGCGCCACATGGGCACAGCTGGCACAGTTCCTGCCCAATCCCGAGTCCCTGGCACATGGCTGGCTCAGGCAAGAGCTGGAATACAAAAGTGCTCCAACTGCACTCACGCAGAACAGTGCAACACTGACTTGGTCACATGTTGAGGTCTCCAGACAGGGAAGAGGGTGCAGGGAGGGGGGTTGAAGATAGCATGGCACAGCCCCAGCCCAGCCAGCCCAAGTTAACCCATAGCTCCTGGCTCCCTTTTTGCTGCACAAGGCCAGGCTAGTGCCATCCTGCATTCCCGAGTGCTGCTTCAGGCCGCAGTTGCTGCTCAGTGCAACCACATTCAGGGACACAGAGCGGATGGGGGGGTGCAGAAAGAGCTGTGGGGGGCATGTGTGTGTGTTCTTGCACACATGTGCATGCATGCACATGCATGCTTGTGAGCATGTTATGCGTCTACACATGCATGCGTGCGTGCATGCATGCATGAATGTGCAGCCCTCAATAGCTCAAAGCTTGTTAAGTGGCACTCCAGCCCAAATAAGTTCCCACCCTTTGATCAAACGTTCCACCCCACTCCACAATCCTGAAATGCAATTTGAGCACCACCCAACATTATTTCTGAACAGAATAGAATTTATCAAAAATGTAACCTTGTATCAAGTATGTGCAGCGAATCTGATGCAGGCAATCACTAGCTTCAGCAACAATACTCTAAGCATTTTTTTTTTGTCTCTCCTTTACTCTGAAAGGCATAAGTCATTTTCAGACCCAGAGTTAACTTTGTATGGAATGCATGCATCTCCATCTCAGTGCTGAAAATTATTTACATCACAAAGAAACAGTGCATTGAGCTTATAAAACAATTATTAATACAAATAAAACTAAAGTGTTTTTATTTCAAGCATACATAAGGGCATTTAGTCTCCCTAATTTGGATCTTCTGCCATACGTTGACTGCATCCTAAGTTTGGTCAGTAGTTGTCTAACCCATTTGGAACAGGCAGGCAAGTGCAGTGTGCCATATGCCATTATCTATATGTGACTTGTTGATCTTTATTCTTTCTAGCAGGAGGGAAGGATTAAAAATCCATGTGGCATTTATCTGAGAGTTAAAAAACTCCTAATATCTGTTAATGCTTTGAACTCATTCAAACAGTATGCAATATCAACATACGTGATCATTTTAGCCTCTTCGAAAAAGCTCAGTAACTTTCTGAACAGAAAAAAAAAATTAGAGAGAGATTACTATGAAAGTCTGCTCTAGTTCCTAAACTTACTTACAAAAACAAACTTAAGAATTCAGCAAAAAAATAAATAAATAAAAAAAAATTAATAAATTAAACTTGTTGGCAGTATCCCTGGAGGTAGCAGAGATAGACATTCCCTTCTCCAGAGTTCAAAAGGGAATGGGGGAAACAGAACTATGTCCTGCTGGAGCAAAAGGGATGACATTCAGTGGCACAAATTAAGGCTGCCATTGTACAGCCCTGACCTGTGCCAGGCCTAAATGGCTATTCTCTCCCCTCATTTCATTCAGATGCAATTTAAATTTTTTTTTTTAAAGAGACAAAAAACACTCAAACCTGTACCATCCTGTTATGTTTTAAATTAAGAAAAAGGGAAGGGAAAGGGAAGGCAGATCACATGAAAAAGAGTCTTACAATTTCATATAGTTATCCAATATTTTAGTCCTAAAAGTGATTTAGAAATGGAACACTGGATGGTCAAGCCTCCCCTGGCAAAGGTCATGATTCTGCAGATATAAGATGCATTTACATATCTGAACAAATCCACTAAAATTCAGTGAGACTATGATGCAAAGGATTGGTATTTTCAGTATTATGGCCAAGTAAAGCTACCTAAAAAGGGAATGACCTGAGGAATACAAAAATACAAAAGAAACAGAGACATAATAAATAGTAAAAAGTTAATTAAAATTAAGAGAATTTTAATTATTAAAATACTAAAAAAAATGAATTGAAATGAAAATGAATCTTTTTGTTGGCTTAAAATTGAAGGAACTTAATGATAATACTTTTAAAAAGCCCTCCAACTGCTTCACACATACTAAAATATATACTCTCCCCCTACACAAAGCTGACTAAGCCAACAGAAGGGGGAAAAAAATCATGCAAACTATGAACAACTGACTGTTACAAGAAAGATGTCCTTACTTGCAGTTCCCCTGTCAGTTTGGCACTTTGATACACAGCAGTTCCAGATTATTAAGCACTGAAAATATAAACTTGACCATATACAGTAAAACAAGTTACACAACTAGTATTAATATATTTCAAAATGTATGCTAGGGCTGTACAGAGCAATATTTTATTATCCTGGGAAGAATCTTGCCGGCCTGCTGCCAATCTTAATTTGACCTGTGGACAATATTAACTATTCTGTTGCCTGCAGCATTTTTTAAAACAGAACTTAGAAAAAAAATGAAAGCCAAAACTAGAAGCCAGCTGAAAGCCAAGTGTTTTTTTTAAAAACACTTTGTTCTCATTTTTATTTCAACAGATTCATAAGTGATTCTACATGTACATACCTCCCTCCTCACAGAAATCATAGAAAATTAGGGTTGGAAGGGACCTCAGGAGGTCATCTAGTCCAACCCCCGCTCCAAGCAGGACCAGCCCTAATTAAATCTTCCCAGCCAAGGTTTTGGGGTCTTAAAAACCTCTAAGGATGGAGATTCTACAACCTTTCTGCATAGCCTGTTCCAGTACTTTACTATCCTCCTAGTGAGAAAGTTTCACTTCCCCGCCCCCCCCAAATATCCAGCCTAAACTTCCTTGGCTGGAACTTGAGACCATTACTCCTTGTTCCATCATCTGCCACCGCTGAGAACAGTCTAGCTCCATCCTCTTTGGAACCCCGCAGTAGGTAATTGAAGGTTGCGCCCGGTGGTTTCATTTCAACTATCCTCCTTCTCCCTCCCCCTTGACTAATAGATAGTTTATATTTTTTTCCCCTTTTTGTTTCTAGTATTTGGTGCATCTCTTGACTTTTTTTTTTTAAAAACAACAAAAGAAATTACAGCATTCCTTTAAAATCAAATGCACAAAAAGCCCCTTAATCCTTTGCTTTTTTCAATGTCTCTTAAAGGAACACACAGGATTAAAAAACTAACTCTTCATAATGGTACCTGAAGTTCACAGTTCTGCATTTCTCCTGCAGGTGGGCAGAGAACTCTAATCACTGATCTGTAAGTATTAATGAGCTAGCCATCCATTACAGGCAACATACAGACCCCATGAATTCAAAAAGGGGTGTTAGCAACAAAGAATTTTTTATCAAAAAAAGTTACAGGTTGAACTTAAAGATGATCTTTTCTTAAAAAAAAATTGCATATTCACAGCTGCCATAGTCTAATCTTGTTTCATATTATCATAATCATCCATTATATCTACCACGCTCTAAGGCTGTGTCTAGCTAGGTCTTAAAAGCCTGCAAGGATGGAGAGTTCACAACTTCTCTGGGTAATGTTCCAGTGTTTTACTAAGCTCCTAGTGAGAAAATTCTCCCTAATATCCAACTTAAACTTCCCATGCTGCAACTTGAGCCTGTGATCAAAGTTAAGTGCTAGTATTACAAGTAGGTAATATTCTGATGCAGCATGCCTCAAGCAAGGACAGAACCTGCCATTGGCAGTCTTAGTTTATTCTAGGATTTTAATTTTTTTTTAAAGTAAGTTTAACACTAGTGTACATGCAGGCCCCCTCAGAGGTCGAGAGAGGCCCAGGCCACTTCCATTCTTTGAGGCTCCTGGTATATTAAAAAAAATATTAATTCATAGTGCATTACAGGCAATGTGGCCCAGTAATGGGACACAAGTTTAAAGTTGTATGATGAACGTCTTCTTCTTTCAATCCTGTCAGTGTATCTCTGTGTCTGTATGTATAAACTCATTTGGAGATAACGTCAAAAGTCTAAATTTGAGGCCCTCCATGAATGAGAGGCCCGGGCCAAATGGTCCTCCTGGCCCCCCCTATGATAGGCCCTGTGTACATGCACACACAAAAGGAGTTAGTTCTAGAGCTGAAGAAGAATATCACAGAACAGCTCCAGCAGCCATAACTTAAACACAGTGATTCTCAACCAGGGTACCTCGAGATCCTTTTAAGGTTGCTGTGGGTGCTATGCAATGTTAGCACTGTACAAACATGATCCACAAGATAAACCTAGACATTTCAAACAGGAATTCATAGGGTTAAAACATTCAGGCCTGCTCTAGTCCGACTTCTTTGCAACAGAAGAATTGCTCTATTATCTTTCTGAAGTCAAAAGAGTAAAAACTAAGGGCTGGCATTTTCTGAAGGAAGCCTGGAGTCTAAAAACCAGTGTGAACTACTGCTTTAAGAAAACCCATAACGAGCACATAGCACAGGGGGCCCCAAAGCGTGTGGGTCCACAGACCTCCTGGGTGTCCACAAACTGTCTAAGCGGTCAAAAAAAGATGATCATAAATCAAAAGTATTTGAATACCCCACTTACAATTCACAAGGGTCCACACCACCATTTGAAAACTTTTTAGGGGTCTGCAAATGAAAAAAAGGTTGAAAAACCACAGCTCTAGCATAACTGTGAGCGCATGCAGAGCTCAGGCGAGTCCAACTGTACAACCTAAAACTTATGTTCATGGGAATCACTGTTTCAAGCCTATTAGTGGTAACTACCTCAGATTAAAAATTTCCCAGGGTGAACAATGCTCTTATAAAAGGCAACATATTCCCCTACTACTCCTCAGAACTACCTGCCTGCTATCCATGTTTAAGGTGCTCGAATACATCTACATTCCACAATCTCCTGTTCTGCAAGTTACTAAGTTCAGAGCAAAAACAAGCTTTACAAGCCACTCCAACCTATTGACTTTGTACCACAGACTGCTAAAAAGATCAGAGCTGTTGAAAAGTACCAGTGGTGCTTTATTCCCATTTTAAATACCCAAATCAGTTTTTAGGAATCTAGATCTGACCGAAAACAAGTGGGATTTAAAAGACTAAGGATAAGGCTTTCAAGGGTTTTAACACTGCTGGAGATGCAGATATATGCCTAATGGGTGTGGAGTTAGATGCTTATCTGCATGTATAAGTATTCTGATTTTTAAAAAACCTGACTTTTAGAGACTAGATTGCTTTTGAGTGGGAGGTATGGACCTGTGAAATTTTTACCTAGGCTCTTAACAGTCTGTAACCAAAACACCATGGAGTTGCAAATAATTCTTAAATGTCTTTGAGAAAGTTGTTTTTCTGAAGCATAGCCCAGGTCTGGTTTTTAATATGTGGTGGAAGCTTTGTAAAGAAGTGTTTTACACATTTCCATGTAGTGGTCATACACAATGCTCTGTTTCCTTTTTCTTAAATTACAGTTTACCTGGGTAACTGTGTGAACAGAGGCTCTTGCAAATTAGCTTTCACACCACCCCACCTGATAAACTGTGGCCACAACTCAGTGACAGAATAACTGTTTAGAATCATATAAGATGAGGCTTGGAAGGGACCTCAGAAGGACATCTAGTCCAACCTCCTGCTCAAAGTAAGATCACCCTCAGCTAGATCATCCCAGTCAAGCCTGTGTCTAGCTGGGTCTTAAAAGCCTGCAAGGATGGAGAGTTCACAACTTCTCTGGGTAACCTGTTCCAGTGTTTTACTAAGCTCCTAGTGAGAAAATTCTTCCTAATATCCAACTTAAACTTCCTGTGCTGCAACTTGAGCCTGTTGCTGCTTGTTCTGTCAACATATCTGTAGTCACATGGTGTGATGTCACTGAACAGGACTGTTGCACTGCTATAGGAATCAAATCTAACATGTTATTTTTTAAAATTACTGATGGAAATGAAAGAAAAATATATTATAAAAGCTACTCCTTGTTTAAATGATGATCTGAACATTTCTACACCTATCATTCATAAGGAACAGAATGTAGTCAGTCATTCTCAAACCTTCTCAAGTCATCTTTAAGTTTCCTATACTGCTGAACACCCATATAATTCTGTTACATGGATAAAAAAGGAACTCTTTCTATGCCCTTATAGCTATTCTGTAACGTCTCCAACAGCTTGAGACAGTAGTTCTTCATTTTTCTTCCTTTTCTTCAACTTATGTTTCCCCTTTCTCTTCTGCTTTCCCCATTTCTTCCTTTCACCTAACTTCTAGAAGTTTACCATGTGCTCTATTTTGAAAAAATGTGAAGCATCAAAATAACATCTACTGGGCCTGGCTGCTTTGTTTCTCATTTAAAGTAAGTCTTGAAAAGTCTGAACTCCAGTATGTAGGACAGAGAGAAGTCATCATCACCCCAGGACAGGTATGCATCGACAATTCTCCCAACAACAAAAACCCCATCAATGGTCTGCCAGGGACTACGAGACAAATGCATCTTAACTCTGACCAGGACACTGCTGCAGTGTCAGATAGCACAGGAAATAATTTTCATTGCTTACAGAAGCCAGTGTTTTCTGGACAAGATGCACAATAAAATAAAAATAATTTAAGCTTGAATTTTTCTATGATCATCCAATCACTCATTTTATAAATACCTGATCTTGTTGCAATGTGTAGCACTATATATTAAATCTCCAGTTGTAAACCATTCCCACTACAGAATTCTTATCAACTGGCTAAAAAAGCATACACAATTTAAAGTTTATACTGTCAGATTCATCACAGAATTCCCATTAGTGAATCTGATGCACCACAAATGGGAAGTGTCTACTGTCTTCTTAGAGAATAAAAGAATCCAAGACCAAACATAAGTTTGCTCATTCACCAGCTGAAAATCTTTATGATCCGTTACAGAAGTATATCTGCTGGATTGTCATACACAACAATGTATATCCAAATTAAAACTGTGAAACAGAGAAAAATTATATCATATGGTAAAGTCACAATAATAGGGGGTGGGGAAAAGTACTGAACTCCAGCACTAACCTTGTTGTTCACACTCCGCTTCAACTTTTGCAGGGCTTGGTGCTACAGGAAGGGGTCGTGGAGGACGAGGCTTTGGAGTTGGAGGAGAAATCTTTTTTCTTCCAATGTACTCTACATATGTTCCTGGAAAGTCACCCCTCTCCCCTGTGGTTTCATTAAAGCCATTCAACCAACCAATTTCTTCAGGCTTTGCTTCTTCCCCTTCGCTGAATCCAAGTGCTAGTAAGGTACCTTTATTCACAGTTAATATATCCCCTACATGCAAGTCAATGTCTTCTTCCCGCTCTTTTTTGTAGTCATATAAAGCTCTGTACTGGTATCCTTCTGCACTCATCCTTGGGAAGTGTTTTAACATTCAATAATATTATTAAACAATATGAAACCTGAACTGTCCAGTTATATTTTATGTACAAATATATACTAAAAGGGATAGAAAAATGTCAATAGTAATTCCTAAAGAATAAAATCATCCAGAGATTCAAAAAGCACCAAGATCAGTCATTATGTTGCCGATAATTTATTTGCGTATTTATTTTTAATTAATGATGTTGCAGAAGAATGGGTTCCACTTTTATAGCAATAGTCTTCCAATCAGTTTCTCTTCCGAGTTTCCCGGCAGTTCTGGGTCCAAATATATGAGTTTATCTGGGTTTTAGAGCCTGCAACTCCTCCTTCCAATGTACTTGCCATAGAGGGCTCATGCGTCTTAAACCTTTTGTCACTGAGCTTTGCATACATGCTTTACCTAAAAAAAGGAAAAAAAAAATACAAAGGAAAATTTGTGGGGTTTTTCATGTTTTACTAGACTTGTGAACTTAAGAACACAGCCATGTTTTGGATAGGTCTTGTGATCACACGGAAAGGCCCAAGAGAGGGTTGAGAATTGCACCAATGTAAAATATAAATACATTAATGTAGCTATATTACTCATCTCTAATTGATTGAGTACAAAATTCTGGGTTATTTTTGGTGAAAATAGAGTATCAGACTTTGGTTTAGGAACCAGACCCCCACTTATAACATTGTTCCTATGGAAAAAATCAGTTCCGCGTTACAACGTTTCAACTTAAGACGGGTTTCAGGAACTAATTGTGTCGTAAATCCGAGGACTGTTTGTATTTGGAAATTCCTAGTGAATACCACAGTGTCTGGAAAGGACTTTCTCTACCACCTTTCTCACAATGCAGCCTCTAACTTGGCATTAGAAGTCCATCTAGCCTTTCTGATGACCCATAGCCACAACTTATCTTAGCAAAGGAATGACAGAACAGAAGCCCACTGGAACTGGTGCTGACATGGACAACATTATTTTCTTCTGTGGTTCTAGCAGAGAGGATGAGGATCTGAAGAGTAGTTTCCCCTTAACCTACCAGGGCTTTATATAAGTTTGCACAGAACAGCTTGGGAGAAGAAAGACTGATGCTACTTGGATTAAACAACCCTTCAGGGGATATCTGGGATATTTCATAAAAGTGTACAAGAAAAAAGTCAGAGGTGATCTTACCCTCTTTCGCAGGTATAATTTCTCTTAAAATTGCACTCTTCAGGGTTTTTAGGCTTTCTGCCCACCCTATTTAAAAACAATCATCCTAGTGCTAAATATCAGCAACTGAAACTGACACACCCAGGCTACAGAAGGAGCAGCAGCAGCTCTTGGGCAGTGTTGGGGGAGCACCCTGAAATTATACGTGTATGGCTGCAGGTCTGAAAATTCCCATCTGGCCTTTTTGACTAACTGATGAAAAAATGCTGTTAACATTTTTTAATATACTAAAAAGTAGCTCAGAAACTTACAGCACACAGAGGTCTTTCTAAAAATCTTTGTTATTTTAACTGTTGTTCATTTCCATTTGTTTAAAAAGCCAATTTGATGCATAATCTGAATAGCTGTGTTGGAAACAAAAGTAGTACAAAATATTCAATGTCATATTGTAAAATTTAAATTGCAGTAGACTAAACACTTTAACAGGGTTATGTAATACCACTAGGTAATAATTTTACTGAATACGAAATTCTTAGTTTAGCAGGAAGCTGGATTTATTCAGAGTAACACTCACTTTCACACTAGAAAGAGGTGATATCTCAGTCAACAAATTTATATATCGCATAGCTAACTGCAAACTGTTTTGTAAGAAATGATATGGCACCACATTTAATGAGATTCTGAATTGAAACATTTATTCCCTTAACTAAATCAAAATTAATCTCTTTCTCCCTAACAAACCCCAAAAGATGCGTCCACTTATCAACCGTATAATAGGGTGGCTCAGTTGTTTCTGCAGCACCGTTCTTTATGTTTCAGAGACCTAACAAAGTGTACTCAGTAGGTCCAAGAACAGCAGACACTGAACAGGAAAAAGAATTATAAATACACTAAAAATCTCCCCCATGTTCAGCACTAGAGCATGCAGGGAAAGAAGGAAGGTGGGAGTGCTGAGGGCTACAGCCTTTGCCTTCTATCTGATGGTCCTGATCTTCAGTAAATTCATAGTTTCATAGATGTTAGGGTTGGAAGGGACCTATTAGATCATTGAGTCTGACCCCCTGCCCTGGGCAGGAATGAGTGCTTGGGTCAGATGACCTCAGCCAGGTATCTGTCCAATCTCCTTTTAAATACCTCCAAAGAAGGGGACAGCACCACATTCCTCAGAAGCTTATTCCATATTTTGGCAACCCCCGCTGTAAAGAATTTTTTCCTGATGTCCAATCTGAATTTGCTCTCTTCCAGTTTGTGGCCATTATTTCTAGTTACCCTGACAGGTGCCCTGGTTAACTTTGTATCCCCTATTTTTTGCTGGCCCCACCTGATGAGTTCCCTCTTTTCTACTTAGTTCCCAATGGAGCCACAAGAAGCTGACAGGTCCCATAACCTACATGACATGAGGATTATCCCTACAGCCCCTGCAACATTATACAGAGACATCTGTCTGCAAGTGCCTGGCTCCCCCAGCTTTTCCTACAGTATGACGAAATATGACTCAACTCCCTCTGAGCTTCAAAGTGAAGTCTCCTTATGCACTTTGGAAAATCCCACCCCTAACTTGTAGCTCATGCTGCTTAATATAAAGAATCTGTAAACTTTTAAATTAAAATGGATATTTTTCTTTGTTGGCTGCTAATTTAGTTTCTCATTCAAAGGCAAATGTAGACAATCCTTGCAGAATAAGGGGGCAAGGGGGAGGGGGAATCTGCAACACAAGCAACAATTAAAAGGTACAGCAGTAATGTTGTAAGCATGGACTACTCCCATTTCTTACAAGGGAACACAGTGCACTTACACACCTTAGTTCTGGATTTGGAACTCAACTGTTTCCCATTTTAAAAAAAACATCAAAAAGGCACAGCAAAACTTGTTACAAAATTACCACTTCCACAAGCCTAAATTTTCTGAAATATTTAATTTTCTTGTTAAGAAAGGTTCAACAAGTGCTCTACTACAACCACACACTTTGCTCTTACTGCCTGCAGGCATTTTGGCAGATAACCAAATCATTCTTCTGAACGCTGCATAATTTAACTGACTTGACCTACTCCTCCTATCTTTTGTCATCAGATATCACAGCAACTTGAAAAAAAAACCCTACTTACTATCAGTAAAGACTGGTTATATCCCTCACATGTGGCCTATCAATTCAAAATTTGAAATCTTGTAGAAACTTGTGAAATATTTTTGATCTAGTTTAAAATAGGAAACTCCAAACTGATTAAGTCCACATCCAAAAGAAAGAAATGTGAAAAAAAGGCCTAATTTGTACGTCAGAACTATTTTAGACTTGAGCAAGTACTACAAGGTTGCCTCAAGTCCAGCTAGCTGGACACTGGCAGAATTCTCAAGAAATACTGAGCTGCTGTAATGCCTCCGGCCCAGCCACCATCAGCACGGCCTTGTCATCTTTGCATGTGACTACAGGTTTCCCTCACTTGATGCAGGTTCAGTATGCGCAAATTCAGTCTTAAGCAATAACACTTTTTATACCAAAAATTTGTTATATGTGAGGTAAACTCACTCTTATGCGATTGGTGTGGTAGAACCCAGTCAGCTGCTTTGTGCAGTGCATTGTGGGAGTAACACGCACCAAAATATAGCCTCCTGTGTGGATCTGTGCCCCTCGCTTGTTGTTTGCGACACGTGTTTCTGTAGTTGCCATCCCCATTATGATACTGCCCTGTGCTTGTGTGTAGTGTCTGCTGTTGGTGAGTACCAAAATTGTCTTGTAAAAGTGGTAGCAATGAGTCTGGGGGTCAGCAGAGTCGAGGTCTTGACACATATTCCTATTTGTTACATTGTAAAGTGTGTTCCCTTTATGTGAATGAGTTATGTGCCGTTTTCCAGAAACGCGTGTACAGCACAAAGCGAGGGAAACCCAGATCTCTGGTTGCTGCAACAAAACCTGGCAACAACTAGTACACTGTTGTGTATAGGCCAGGGCAGAGTGGCTGGATTCACACTTGCAGGTACCCAGTAACCCAAACAACGTCACACAGGATGCAGAGTCGCACCATCTTTATAGTTTATGGCCAAAAACAAAGAGCCTCAATGGAGCATCAGGTCCTTGTCCATTTGGGGCTGAGGACAACTTCTAGCCCCTACCAACTTCCTCACATACATACCAGTTGCTCCATGTTTGTGCACTGGTAAGCAAACATGCCCTTAGAGAGTTACTGGAGGCTCTTACAAACCTATACCTATACAACAGAGGAGGAAAATGCTCTTTTCCATCTCTTCCTCATCAAAAATTATATTCAGACTTCCAAACCAGCGGTAGGCAAGTATTCCCTCTCACAACATTCCTTTAACTGGCTGAGGAAAAAAAAGCATCCGTCTCTACCCATTGCTTCTGACAAGGCTAAAGCAACATCTGAATCCAATACTTATTCCACATGCTTATCAAGGTAACAAAGCATTTTTCCCTTCTTAGGTAGTCATGCCTAAGGAACAATTGTATCTTGTCTTGTCAGACAATGATACACATGCTTTCATCTGACTTTTTTTTCCAAAGATTCCCTGAATTGACAGTGAAGGACAAATAAAATCCTAGAGGGGGAAGGGACTGCAGAGTGCATTAACTTCTCTTCCACAGCAGTCATGTGAGCTTTGTCAGCAGAAGCTGACCAACAAATTTAGAGAGGCAGAGCAAAAGCACTAAAATGAGACAAACTGAACTTTAATACAGACTTGCTTGAAGGCTAATTCTCTTCTCCCCACTAGGTGTCTACACAGGTGCAAGTCAAATTTCAGTTATCTCTACATTGAATTGCTTTGGATGCTGCCATTCTCTAAATAGAAGTAAACAAGATAAGCAACTCATCTGGATGTTATCTTCCTTAGGAAAATAGCAAACAAAGAAGGATTTATTATCTAACTTGTATCCCCTTATCTTCGGAGAAAACTGCCTAAGCCTCTGAGGTTTCTTGCACTGAAAGAGTTCAAGTATTTCTGTGCAAATAAGTTAACCGAATCAGATCTATATTTCAAAAAGTTACACCACTCTGGCACGCACCATAAAACACTACATGCACAATGACCACCACTGCAGGGCCACATTACTGAGGGGAAAAGAAAAAACACAAGACTTTTTCTTTTACCAGCTTATCTTGCTGCCACTGCTAAGCGTCTTCCCATGGTATTAAGCAGCAGAAGGAGTTCACCCTCTGCACTGCCCCAGGAGACCTCCACTGACAGCAGTCGAGAGGTCACCTACAGACTGAAATCTCCTTTCAGGGGAAATCGGCTTTGCAGCAGGCGAAGGGCCGGGCCCCTAGACCAGCTCCTCGCAGGTGTCAGCACGACCTACTGCACCCGCAGCTCCTCTGTGGCTTGGGGCAGGAATCTGGCAACCAGGGCCAGTCCTTTCCTCCCCTGCCGAACCCGAAGGCTCCTCAGTTCCTGGGAAAAGTCCACAGCAGGGAACAAAAGCTGTGCGCCCAGCAGGCACGGGGAGCCCAGAAGCCAGCCCTTTCTCTAAGTCTCTCAAAGTCCCCCCGCAGAAAAAACAAAACAAAACAAAACAAAACAAAAAAACCCAACAGAAAACCCCACAAAAACCCTCCCTTGCCAAGGAAGGCGATGGCTAGAGACCTTTTGTTTGAAATGTTACAGGAAGAGCTGTAGGAGCCAGGAAGGGAAGAGAAGGGCAAAACCTTGCACGCCTCTCAGCCCGGGGGTGCAGGGGAGGCGGCGTCCCGGGGTCGCTGCTCCTGCTCCGCTCAGCCCAAGCCTGGGGGCAGCGCCCGCGCCCGCTTTGTTCCCGGCCCCGAGGTCTCGCTGCAGGGAGCCGGCCGCACTTCCGCACACAACGGGGAAGGACAGCGCCGGGTCCCGCCGTCTGCCCAACCGCCGCGCCGCGCCGCTCCTACCTTCCCGTTCCCGGTCGGGCGCTCCGCACAGTGCCACCGCCGCCGCCCCGGAGAGTGTGCACCGGGCCCCTGCCGGCTCCGCGCCGCCC
>NW_017729024.1:133358869-133364676 GCF_001723915.1 Gavialis gangeticus
GCCGCGGCCACGGCCGGCGTCTCCTCCCCGGCCCCCAGGCGCCTGCGGGAGGGAGGTGCGGCCCGGGGGCCCGAGGCGGGAGGAGAGGACGGGGAGCTCGGCTCCGCTGCCTGCAGTCCCGCGGCCCCTTCACCCGCCCGGGTTTCGAGACGGAGACGCTTCTCCGCCTCTCCTCCGCCAACTCTCCGCGGGTCCCTGGGAGGGTGGGCACCGGGTGTTTCATTCTCGCGGGTAGCAACACCCGCCCTCCGTTTCTAAAAGAAACCAGAAGCTTTCCTAACATACCAGAGGCCGTGGGCTGCAGCGTGCCCTCGCAGGGCCCAGCAAAACCAAACGCAACTTGGTTGGGATGGAGCTGACCCCACAGTAGACCCCGTTTGGTCTGACACAGGCCAAGGAAGGAGGCAAAAATAATACAGGAAACCCTCACTATTGGGGGATTGGCGATTCACTGTTTCGAATATTCACAGTAGGCTGCAAGACCCAGGCTGTCCTCCCCAGGTAGCATGATGACACTTTGTTACTGTGCTCTGGTGATACTTCTACATTTAATATGTTGCAGTCTCAGCTAAGGGTTTTATTAGAGCAGGGAATAAAACCTAGTTAGCATTTCATTGGGATTACTGTCTCCAGCCTGTTTACCCTAGCCTATCATCGATCCAGTATGGTAGTCGCAGACTTCTGCATTCACAGGGATCTCTAGAACGTATGCCCCGCCAATGGTGAGGGAGTCCTGTAATGAGAGACGCTGCTCAGTAGCCTTGCAGTCCTTAGACTGATGTGGGCACCTCTTTAGCTCGTAAAACACTCCCGCCTGTTGTGAGCACCTTGACAGTGCATCCTGGCCTCCATGGGAAACGATGTCCACTCTGGAGCTAACGTTCAGCTGAGTTGCTGTTTGCCCACCTGCACTCTTGTTTTTTCGCTAGAGTCAAAAACAGGTCGGCAGGGCTCTGAAATAGGAGCTATGTTACCAGGAGCAGCTAACGCACAGCAGAAGGGCTCCATTAGTGGAACGTCAAGATGGTTCCAAAGGAGAGAGGGTCATTAATGCCTGAAGACTTAAGAGTTTAGAAAGAATAGGATAGATTGTAATAAGCCATGAAATCAGTTGATTCCCTCTGCTGCCTGAATAGAACTGCCAGGCAGTTGGTTTCAAGCTCTGGGTGGGCTAGGAATCAAAGGGTAACTGCACCCCCCAGATCTGCCCCTGGCAGCACTCGGTATGTGGTAAGCTTCCCAGGCTGCCACTGCAGCTGGGCCTTGCCACAACACTTGCAAGTTAGCTCCAGTGCAGCAAAGGCTGCAGTCCAGGCCAAGGAGGGAGGTTGGGCAGGGAGAGCTCATGTGTTCCATGTGCTTCTGCTAGTTCCTCTTTGCCTTTTTATTTTTAATATCCGTCATGTTGTAGGGTTTAGAGACAGTGTCCAGAAGAAAAGGGAAGTTTGTATATATGCCTGCATGCTGGCAATGCTGATTCACAATCTGTTCAGTGCAAACCTCAACCTTAAGTTGCCATCCCAGCAGGAAACGACACGATGACCTTAGCTCAGCAAGTCAGAGCTGAAAGGCATTTCTCAGGTCCCCCACTCAGACTCTGAAATAGTTGCGGGGGAGGAGGCAAGTTTATGCTGCAGAATTAGAGGTCTGTTGAGATAAGAGCGCAGCATACAGCACGTTGTTTGCTGCTAACCCCTGTTCAGCTGTGCAAGCTGTAAGCCCCCAGGGGCCCAGAGCATAGGTGACATGTAGGGAGTGCATGTACCCCCCCCCGAGAGCAAGCGCTCTCAGCTTACGTGATGGGCAGGGGGAGCAAGCAGAGCACTGGTGCCACCCCCCCCACCTTGAGAAGTGCCGCTGGCACTTCCAGGCAAACCAGCAGCACTTCCAGGCTTGGCGGCCAGCTACGGCCCTCCCCCCCAGTCAGAGATCGGCTGCGAGGGGGATCCCACCTCCTGCCACTAACGGCCACCTGCGGACGGTCTCCACTTGGCCCGCCCTCACCACCACCTGCATCACTGCCTGTGGGCGGTCACCATGTCCCCAGCCTCAGGCGGCATGCATCGCCTATGGCTGAGAGTTCTCCAGGATGCACATCATGCTTCTGATGAGGGGGGATATATGCCTGGGTAGTAGAGAGAGAAAGCACAGCCACATGGGAGATGGTGGGAGGTGGGATACAGCTATATCTTCAGCTGTTATCACTAATTACAGCAGTGAGGGCCAAACTTTTTGGCAGGCATTTCACAAACTAGCCCTAAACCCTCAATGAGCACCACTCCCATCCCTTTCCCCTGACAGATCTGCTGTTCTGCTTCCTGCCCTAACTGCCATGGCTGCCCATCCCCTCCTTGATCTGCCACATGCTACACACAAAGGTTCCTTGTGCCACTTGTGGCGCACGTGCCGCAAATTGGCCAGCCCCAAATTAAAGAATGCCAAAATATGCTTACCTCCATATAATACATATTTAAAAGACTCATTTCCTGCCCTAAGGAGTTTACAGTAAAAAATGGACACAAAAACAAGGGACATGTCAAAGCACTATGGGTAAATGCATGGGCTATATGATAAAAGAGTAGGTTGGATATGTAGGTAGAGGGAAGTTATATAAAGCTTGAAAGTGAGGGCAAAGAATTTAAGCTTGAAATTGTGCAGTAAAGGGAGCTACTGGAAGGATTCAGATGCATGAGATGTGGTCAAATGGATTAGCCAGAGATGATTTTAGCAGCTGTACTTTGAAGGCATAGGGGGAAGGTGATTTTAGTGTCAAAGAGGTCAGGAAAAGTAGTTGTGGTAATCAAGACATGACATAAGGGCACAGATACAAGTCTAGCCTATCTGGACAGAGTGAAGAGGTCAGCTCTTCAAAATATGATAGGAAAAACAGCTAGAATTGGGCTAGTGAAGGGATTTCAGTGTCTAAAAAGACATCGCAATTAAGATAAACTTCCATTTTTTTAGCAGTCTCTAGGCCTGTACGTGTAGGCAGCTATTTGATCCGGCTTCGTATCTGGCAGCTTCAGATGCCAGTGATCTGATCCAGACCTCCAGACCAGGTTTCTGCTTCAATCCGGCTGAAGTGGCTCCGAAGATTCGGAGCTGCCTCGGAGATCTGGCCATAGGGTATAATGGGGAATCAATGAAATATCTATAACTTTGTTGTTGTTTGTCTAATTTGGATAAAACTTGCAGGGATAGTAGCCTCTGCAGAGAGCATGATGCCTGCCAAGTTTCAAGAAGATCGGTGCAGGAGTTTGGGGGGAACTGTACCCCAAATTCTGCACAGCAAAACTCATGTGCCGTGTACGTGTTACACCACAGGGAGGTGAAAACTGCAGGGAAAGTAGCCTCTGGTAAGGCCACAAAGCCTGACAAGTTTCAAGGTGATAGGTGCAGGGGTTTGGGGGGAACTCCACCTCAAGCTGCAGACAAGAGAAACTTGTGACATGGGTGACACTGTGTGTGTTAAGGCGCAGCAGGATGAAAGCTGCAGGGATGGTAGCCCCTGCTGCAGCCACAAAACCTGCCAGCTGTCAAGGAGATCGGTGCAGGGGGGTTCTGGGTTCTGGGGCCCTGCACCTCTACCTGCTGGCAGACAAAACTCGTGACGTGTGCTTGTGCAACTGAGTGTCTCTGTTTGGGTGGGGAGGGGCAGGGAAACACTACTGCAGGCCTGGCTGCTAAGCTACTGTGTTACCAGTTACCAGTCAATCATGATTCACTCAGGGACCAGCTCAATACACAGTTGCTAGCTAATGTAGCTAGTTAATTAGCAACAATTAACAGCTACAAAACCATAGACTAAGGAGAGGAAATAATCAATACATACAATCAACTGCCTCAAGACAGAGACAGTGAGTTGCACAAACACCCATGTCACGAGTTTTGTGCATCAGCAGCTAGGGGTCCAGGGCCCCAGAACCCAGAAGCCCTGCATCAATCTCCTCAAAAGCTGGCAGGCTTTGTGGACGCAGCAGGGGCTACCATCCCTGCAGCTTTCACCCAGCTGCACCTTAACACACACAGTGGCACCCATGTCACAAGTTTTGCTTGTCTGCAGCTTGAGGTGCAGTTCCCCCAAACCCCTGCACCTATCTCCTTGAAACCTGGTAGGCTTTGTGGCCCCAGCAGGGGTCACTACCCCTGCAGTTTTCACCCCCTTTTCACCCCCTGTGGTGTAACACATACACTTAGCATGAGTTTTGCTTTCAAGAATTTGGGGTACAGTTCTCCCCGAACCCCTGCACCGATCTTCTTGAAACTTGGTAGGCTTCATGCTCTCAGCAGAGGCTACCACCCTGCAGGTTTTATCCAAATCAGATGAAAAACAACAAAATTATAGATATTTTATTGATTCCCCATTATACTCTATGGCTGGATTGACGAATTGGCTCCAAATCTTTTCCAAAGTGATTTGGAAGCTCCAAATTGATTCAGAAAGCCTAAAGCTTCCAGTAATTCAATTCAGGTTAATAGATTCAGCCTCTGAATCACCTGAATCATCTTCAAATCTGAATCATGATCTGAAGCTTTGCACAGCCCTAGTAGTCTGCCTTTCCGTTAGAGGTTTATTAACAAAAGTTAAGCAGTTCATAGGGTAATTATTATTGGAAGTAGTAAAGAGTTTAACTATAGTAAAATATAATTAGTTTTGAAGAAAGGGACTAAATATTTTGGAGTCCTGATTTTCTTTATATTTCCCAAAAAACAACTTTTAATCCATTCTAATGCATTGAGTTCTGCAAATTATATTAATAACTTCATGTTTCTCTTGAAATTTTCTATCATTAGTCCATCACAGTTGTATAAGATATGTTAAACACTTACTTTAAACTCTGCAGCATATATTTTGCAGCAGAATTTTCATTGACATTACTTTACATGATTGTAATTACAGTATAAAAATCTACATTATTTTTTTCAAAGATGCTTCCCTTGGGCAGGGTTTCTCATTCTGCCCTCATAATGTTGTTGGGACCATTTTCAATTTTTTTTCCATCTATGCACTCCCACTCTTATTATCCACACTTTCACTGCATCTAAGGAGAACTGGTGCACTGCCTTGGAAATCCATCAACACCTGTAGTGGGGGGTGGGGAGGGGAGGGGAGTGGCACCTGCTAGATCCCTGCAGGAGGGACCAGCCTGTGGAAAATCACCCCCGGCGGGGCTTGGATGAGTGGTGCCATGCCGACCTGCTGGCTGTAAACTGAACCCCCCCCAAAAAACCCACACTTACCTGGCCAGGTACATGAGGAGCACCAGGCAGCCCAGCATGCTGAGGGAAACCACTGGGAAGTGTGGGTCTCATCTGGCAGAGACTGAGCGAGCGGCACTGCCTTGGTGCTCCGAGGGACCTTGGGGAGAGGGGGGCAGGGGACAGAGAGAGCAAGCTGCTGGGGAAATGTTGGGGAAGGGGGATGCATCTGTCGGGGTCCTGAATGGACAATGCTTCCCTAGTGTGCTGAATGGAGCTCCAAGGAAGGGAGTGGGGACTGCACACCTGGCCCCAGAAGCACTTGCCCTGAGGATGGGTGCTGACTGGCTGAAGGAAAATCCAAGGAAGTTTAAATGGAGGATGCTGAGAAGAGCTTGGTGTGGAAGGAGGAGGGCTCTGCTACAGCAAGACCCAGATAGCTGAACCCCTGGGGATGCCAGAGACACTACAACCTGAGAGAGGAGCGAACCCAAACAGCTACCCAGATAAGTGAAATTGGATGGTGGGTTGTTTATGGGTGGTATCCATTGGCTGGGGAGATGGGGACTCTGGGACAAGAGTACCCCTGGGAATGGGTGCCAAACTCT
>NW_017729024.1:133364814-133366250 GCF_001723915.1 Gavialis gangeticus
CAGATAAATATTAATTTTCTAAATTTTTTAGGGACCCCAAGGGCCGGATAGAATGGCCTCATGGGCTGGATGTGGCCCACGGACCGTATTTTGCCCACCCCTGTTTTAAACTGATAAACCGTGTTTAGGACTCTTACTGTCAAATTCCATTCTTGGACAGTAATATTTCCAAACCTTGCTGCTACTTTTAAAATCTTGAGCTAAATTTGTCCCCAAATTTGAAATAATTTAACTGAGTTCAGTAGATTGGCACCAGGAATTAATTTGAGTTCCAAGAGATAGAGTAATTGCCACCATGGGGCAGAGTGTGAGTTTGTGCAGAGATGTTCTGCTGGAATGTGCTTTGGGAGGAGTAAAGTGCCCCCACCATGTCAGCTGAGTGAGGTCAGAACAGAGTCCTGTGGCAGTCTAAAATGACATCATTCTATTCTGGAACAGAAGGCCTTCAGTCAGCTGATTTAAAATCTGTTAAGAAGTGCAGATTGTAAGAGCCTCAGGATATACATTGTAAAAAGACACTGCTGCTTCCTCATTCCCAAAAATGAAAATGTGCATATTCAGTGTAATTATGGCTATATCAGCACAGGTCACTGCTCAGTCAGTGTCCTGCTAAGTCAGTTACGTGAAACTTCTGAAGGATTAAGCACAAGTAGTGTGAAGCTGAGATAAATACAGAAAAACTAGCAAGTTCATTGTAAACATGAAAGAAGAAAAATATCAGTGAAGCAAAAGAGTTAAGACTGTAAACTGTGACATGTTCCTGTTATAGTTAGGGAAAAGTTGCTTTTCCAAGGAAACCAATTTACATGAAGGCCATTTGCAAGGGAAAACAGTAACTTGAAAAGCAAGAACCTTTCTTGCCAAAATGTAGTTTTAATGTTGCCAGCCATGACATACAGAGGAAAAGAGGGAGTTAAAAATTAAACAGGAATGCATGAAAGAAGAATCTGAGCTTTTCTCATACATTGAGAACTATGGGAAAAGACTCAACCAAATACCTTCTAAAGACTGTAAAGAAGCTAAATTGGTGATTCTGCAAGTAAAAGAGGTGAAGAATGGATTAATTCTGTGACTAATAGGGATATTGGAGAAAGCAAAGTATAGCTAATAGTTTTGCATTTACAAAGAAGTAGAATCGTATATAATCCATATTTCAAAGATGCCTATTTGCTTTGTTTGTGAGAGTGTTTAGAGCATTTTAGATTTTTGTTCTGTACCATACAAAATATCATCTGATGGTATCTCCCAAGAATTATTTTCTATTCAGTAAGATTTTTGGCCAGAGTGCCGAAAAACCACTATGTCTACCTTGGAAGATGCCGGTGTGCCGGAGCCCAGAGCAGCTGTTTGCAGTCTCCCGGCTGCAGCCAGCCCATGGAGCCTGGTCTGCTTGCAACAGGGCTTGCAGCCTCCCAGCCGCCCACTGGGAGCAGTCT
>NW_017729024.1:133371250-133372477 GCF_001723915.1 Gavialis gangeticus
AAAAACCACTATGTCTACCTTGGAAGATGCCGGTGTGCCGGAGCCCAGAGCAGCTGTTTGCAGTCTCCCGGCTGCAGCCAGCCCATGGAGCCTGGTCTGCTTGCAACAGGGCTTGCAGCCTCCCAGCCGCCCACTGGGAGCAGTCTGGGCTCTGTGACTGGCAGCAGCTGCTTAGAGCCCAGGCTGGCGGTGGTGTGCCAAGCAAAATGGCCTTGCATGCCATACTTGGCACACGTGCCGAGGGTTGCTGACCCCTGCTAATCTATAGGAGCATCATGTGCATACAGGTCATCAGAAGAAACACCAAAATCCTACTGTTCATGCTGCATCTTCCTCTTTGTTTAAGGTTGTTTTACCATAATTAGAATGACACACATAAGCGTCACCCAACTTTTCTACAACCCAAAAACAATTTTACCCATGAGCAGGTTTCTATTACCAGCAAAAACAAAGGAGTCGAAGAATCCATGCTATGTCAATTTATTATGTAGAAGTTTCTAAAGTCTGAGTGAACTAATAAAATGCTAGAGCTGTTGAGGAACAATTTTTTTTCCTTTAAAATATCAACAAAAAAGATTGTTTCATAAAAAGTTTTATTCAAAATTTCAGATTTTCTACTTAAAATCCAAAACTATTATCATCTTTTTCAGATACTGAATGATGACATTTTTTTACTCTATTTTTCTTTCAAAAAATCATTCAACATTTTCAACAAAACACATATTGAGTGAAAATTTCCGTTGTATCAAAAATCCATTTTCTGTCAAAAAATGTTGATGAAATTTTTCATCAGCTCTGCAAAATAACAGGATAGAAATGTAGACAGACAGAGATTTTTATTGCTGAGGCATTTGCAGTAAATAATCAAATTATTACAAGACTCATATCTCCAAATGTGACATCTGTGTTTATGTTTCAACACAGTAAAATTATATAAACATAGATTCTGCCTTTTATAAAATGTAAATAATTCTCTTCCTGCTGTTACAGTTCATTTTACCCTACTATGTTCATCATTGTGTTCTCATGAAAAGGTGTACGGCTCTGCAGATTAAACTCCTCTGTGGAGCTAACAGGTACAGCATGAACAGTAGATGTACAAGCTACACATGCCATGCTGATACATTTAATGTAACTCAATACTTTCTGAACCACCTAGGACTGAGAAAGCATAATGAAGTTTCCACAGCCATTGAACAGATACCTCTAGTGAGACTGTTTTAATGA
>NW_017729024.1:133377477-133378581 GCF_001723915.1 Gavialis gangeticus
TAACTTGCCTCAACTCCTGGGTAAACCAGGGAGAAGAGTTATATGCCATTGTTAGTTCATTTGCAATTTCTATCTGGTTTTGCTCTTGTACATATGTTGGAGTTTTGGAGTCTCTACATAAATGCTGTGATACTCTTTTTTTTCTTTTTGTGGGCTGTTTTAATGAGGGTGGCAATTATGAAGTGGGCTTTACTTGAATATCCAGCCATGAGATAACTCAGATTCAATGGTGAGGGTCTCAGTGTGAGGAATGGCTAGATTAAGTATAAATGAATTAGTTACTCTGTGAACATCAACTCATTTTGTATATATTTTTCTATGGCAAAGGCTCTCCAGTTTCTTCCACTGGCTCCAAAGTGAAAGGGCTTATATCCCATTACTAACCATATGAGATCCCCAGTTCCCCATGCATCAATTATGCATAACAATCAGTGATCACATTAAGTTACAAGGCATCTAGAAAGTAGGCAGCACATGGACTTCTGCAAAGTGTGCAAGGCACAAGACCCTGCCGTATTTTCAAGACTCCTGTTGATCTGTCCACTTAAGTAATCTGGGGTTTGTGGGGGGCACAGAATATTTCAATATGAATGTGAATTCTGCAGGACAGGATTGAAGAGCTGCTTCTTTTACATAAAATGTCTCAAATGACACTAGCAGCAGCAGCAGCAGTGCAAAGCTCACTTCAAATTAGGGTCATTGGGAGTTCCGGGTGTACAAGAAAGGTATGATCTGGTCAGTTTTCAGCTGCTGCTTGGGTTGGGAAAATACTCTTTGCTGAAGCAACAAAAAAGAACGATTCTTTTCTGCCACTGAGACTAAATCTGTCACTTTAAAGCCTTTGTCCTTTGGGACAAAGTTGTGACATGATTAACTTGTGACAGCTGTATCATGATACAGTGGTGAACTCAAGCCACATAGTGTCAAAACTTCAAAATGTCATGTTATAATATCATCGTTACACAATATGGCAGATGTTGTTTTGTCAGGCCCCAAATGATCGTGAGATGCCATAGGGCAGGGATTGTCAACCGGGGATACACATACCCCTGGGGGTACTTGGACTAGTCCTGGGGGTACTTGGACTAGTCCTAGCGGGCAGGG
>NW_017729024.1:133383581-133383887 GCF_001723915.1 Gavialis gangeticus
GGATTGTCAACCGGGGATACACATACCCCTGGGGGTACTTGGACTAGTCCTGGGGGTACTTGGACTAGTCCTAGCGGGCAGGTAGGAATGGAGAGCTGCCAACTCCCAGGAGCAGGGGCAGAGCGGGGCGAGGGCAGTAGTGCCCCTCTGAAGGGTGGGTAAGTTTACATGCTGCAGCTGCCACTGCCACACACTATGGCCCTGCTCCTGAGAGATGGCAGTTGCACCTGCCCATGTGCTGTCCCCACCTCCCTGCTCTGTGTCTGGCTGTGCCCTCCCTCCTCCCCCCTCCCCCCTCCCCCTCCC
>NW_017729024.1:133383906-133405727 GCF_001723915.1 Gavialis gangeticus
CCCCCTCCCCCCTCCCCCTCCCCTGCTTGGTGTCCCCCCTGCCCTGCTGGAGTACTTAGACTAAAAAAGGTTGAAAGTCCCTGCCATAGGGTGCCATTAATAAAATCAGCATTGCCCCATTGACCTATGATTAGTTAGAGGTGCAATAAAGCAGAAGATAAAAGACAAAATATTTGCATCTCACCTTTATAAATTGTGTTAAAATACAACAGCAATTCTTCTGTTCTTCCGCATAAGGGTTTCTTATCAGAAAAGTAAAACTAACTATGACTGTATCAATTTCATTCAACTGTTGCAGTCAGACCAGTGGACAAGTCCATAGAATAGTCCATAGAATCATTGCAGATATAATTCCTTATTATGATACACAACAAAAAAGCCAGTTTCTAATGCATTCTTTTGAGGCATAACTGGGCAGCAGCAGCACACACTGAAGGAACAGTGGCCAGAGGTTCACTGCTCCTGGGGGAGAGATGTCACCTCCTTTTTTGCCACCAACATCCTGTCAAGCAGCCAAAAACTCCATTTTTTGCAGGAAAAAAAGCTGCCATCTACCCTACCAGCAGGCCACTTGTCCTGCATTGGACACTGCTCCTATGTCTCTGTCCTCCCCACTGCCAGAGTGAATGCAGAGTGCGAGAGAAAGGGAGGGATGTGAGTTGGGAGGATGAGGCATCCCCCTGGCTCCATTCCTGCACTCCCTTTAGGCAGCGCCCAGAGCTCCTACCCCACTTGCCCACTCATTATTATTCTCCTTTACTTAGTCGCCTACAGGTCTAGAGTTGGGTACCAATTACAGAACTGTTTTGAAAATCTGACTTACACTATAAACGTATATGCATCAATGTTATCACTGTTATTATCCCTTTGTATAACATGTTTCTGCTGTTTATAGCAGCTAGAGTTTCAATAATATGAAAGGTTTTAAGTGGCAATAATTTTTTTTAAGGAAAAAAACAAGTCAGAAAAAAGCCAAACATAATAATATTAATACTATTATAATAATGTATAATAATAATAGTATTACCATTGTGACATTCATTGAGAAAAGACTTTTCATTTCAATTTGCATTGGCATTTTTTGAACTTTTATTTATTAACAAGTCCAATAAATTGTTATAGAAACATTTTGATGACACTAGTTCAGCAGTTTTACAAAGATTAGATTTAGAGTGCATACAACAACAACGTTTTAATACATTAAAAATAATTACATTTTATTTAATTAGAATTTTTATATATAAACAGAATAGTTGCCTAGTAGTTGTTTTTTTTTTAACCAAAATAGTAAAAGAGAAGATATCACACATGCCAGGTAATATAGTTGCAGATTGTTTTGTTCAAAATTACAGGTAGCCTTATAAAGACCACTAAACAGGACAAGTATCAGGATTTGCTAATTTGGAAAGAGAAAAAAACAGAATGACATACTGTCCTCACTGTTCAGTATGTCATCTTAAGACTATCAGTGGGTGTGTCTACGCATGCATTTACACCAGCTTAAATTTACTGCACAATAAGTTACTGCACAGTAAGCAGAAATAAGCTGGCTTCTACACGTGCACTTGTTAAAGCTGATTAATGCGGTGTGTGGGCTGTATGCACATGTAGACAGCTTTACTGTGAAGTAACTAATCAGGTATAAATTTGATACCTGCATGATGCAGGTATCAAATTTATGCTCAAGTTAGCATAAGTCACCATATTTACTGCACAGTATGGCCATGCATGTGTAGATGTGTGCCTGTACTGCTCAGTAATTTTGGTTACTGTGCAGTATATGTGCAGTAAATGCACACATGTAGATGCGCACAAGCCTCAGAATAACAGAATCATTTCATGTTTTTGACTTGCAGCAAAAGTGGTATAGCTCCCATTTTCATTTTATCTGTTAAATCACAAAAATCTGTATTAAAAGTGAAGTTTTGGGGCCTTGGGAAAAGCATGGAAATTCATAGATAAGGCTGATACCCTGCCCTTTCCCACACCAAAATGTTCTTTTTTAAGCTGTGCTTTGTGTGATCATAAACTTTTACAAAACTCCTACAACTCCTGAGCTTTAATTTAAATATAACATGGAACATGGAGTTTCTTCATATAACCTTTCCAGTAGAGGGAAAGGTGCTAGAACATAGCTAGTCAATCTGTTAATGCTAGGTAATATTTGTTATATATTTTCTGGATAGAATGGAGCTTTGTCAGACAGAAGGCAGGGCAGAGTAGCACCTGGTTCAGAGAGGCATAAGCTTTCATAGGTGAAATAGGCTGTTGCCTATGAAAGCTGATGCCCCTCTGTACCAGTTAGCCTCTAATTTGCTGTCCTGCCCTGCCTTCCCTTCTGCCAGTTATGCCTGTAACTAGTTCTTTGGCTGTTGTTGTCCTATAAAAAGAGGGAACATTTAGAACAGCATTTTAGAAGTAGGAATAATTTGCTCTGAATGGAAAACATGCGGTTTAAGCAACAAACTTTTTTTTAAGGCTTTTTTCTAGAGATTCTGCACTGTATGTTGAATGTCCAGCACCACCATGATCTGGAGTCTACTTATATTGCACCTCTTAATAAAGCATAATAGGTCATTAATGTGCCATAGTTATGGCACATTAAATTTAGTACTTGTATAGTCAAGGACTAACTAAATTAATGCACAGTAACCAGCATTACTTTGCAGTAGCGCCAGTGCACACCTTTTTAGTGATGTCACTGTGCAGTAGCTTAATAATACTGTGCACTAGAATATTAGCACTGTTTGTGCTATGATGCGCTACTGCACAGTATTATTAGGCTACTGTACCATTAGTGTCTTGTGTAGATGTGCCCAATGTTTCTAACCCTCCATGCTTGGAGGTAGTACAATACAGTGCATTAAAACATGACTGTTTTCAGTTTATTTTGGAAGCAGAAGCACATTTATGCCTTGGCCTAAAAACAAATGGATTCCTGATCTATGAATATAGGCACTCTATACCAATGTAATGGTAAAGTGGGATTTAAGTGACTCTATAGGCATGATGTACACAAGGCTAAATATTACCTAATCTCAACACTTTCTAGAAAATCTTAGTAAGCTGTGTCACCAAACAGATGGTTTATATTTTTGTAGATAGTTTGAAATAAAGTTTTCATTTTTTACTCAGATGTCTGTGATGATGCCAAAAATTTCTCCTGCATGCAGTGAAGACAGCAGGGTTGTCGGAAGGTCTGTATCTCAAATCTTCTGGGTATTAGTCTTCTCCTCTGGCAACACTCTAACTGTCATCAGCTGCTTTCCAGGGCAAAAGATAACAGATAATTATAGATTCCAGAATAGATTGGGCCTCTATTTCCATATATGCAGCACATTATGCATGTCACCTATTTTTCCAGTTGCCATTTTACAGTCAAATTCCTGGCTGACACGTGGTCATGAAAGAAGATCCTTCCCCTCTCTCCCCCCATGTTATATCTTCATAAGGCTGGATGCATCATGACAGATGAGGTGGGTTGAGGTGGGTGATTATAATCCCATGAGAGAAGCAAGGTCACTTCTCTTATCTAATTACTGAGAAGAAAAATATCCCTGCAGTAGCTGCCTACAGAATCAAAGTAGCAGATATGACCTGCTGGTCTCATTTTTTGCAGGCTTATGCAACATGCCTGGATCTGTGTTGTGCCTAAACCCATATGGTAGTCCTGTTTACTAGCAGAATAAGCATTGCAGCCACTATAGACATCCACCTGGTCCAATATAGGCAAAATGTTGCATGCTGTTTGCATGTTGACCCTATCCTGCACCAGCTGATACTCTGCTCTATGGGAACACAGGTAAAATTTTACCTCTATTATGTAGTGCTCTTTCCTTTTTTTCTAAACATGTCCATGCTGTATGGGCTATGGCAGGTAGAGCTGCATAACTGCAAATCCAGCAGCCCCTTTACCATTGCCTCTGTTTCACTACTGCCATAATTGGAAAGAGCTGCTGAAGGTGCTTCCAGGGGGAGCAGGAGCCTGTGTTATTCCTTCTCGTCTCTGCATAGTGAAGTTATACAGATTCTGCTGCCCATCAAACCTTCATGCCAATGGAAGAGCTAGATAAAGATTATTATGCAATGCTATGGTGTATCTATGACTCCATCACTGGGGGCTATACTAACTGTGGGAAAGCATAAGTTGTGCCTGACACTTTAAGAGGTTTAAGCAGGCTGTGGAGCAGCTGGCAGGTGCAGTCAGGCGCAATAAGGTGATCACATGACCACAAGAGGGCCACCAGATTAGATGAGGGCTGGGCGGCCAGGGTATAAGCCCAGGCCCTAGGAGCAGAGCTGGCAGTTACATCTAGGTAGCCAGTGGAGAAACATTGCACAGCCTGAGGAAAGCAGGTCTCGAAACATCTGGAAGTTAGGGTAGGAACTATGGGGATGGAGGAGGTTCCTGTTAGGCCTGAGTAAGACCTGAAACTGCACCCTGCTGGGGTTGGATGTGTGGTGGGGCTGCCTGTGGCAGGGCAGTCTCCAAGAAATGCCACACCTGGGCCTCCCCAGTGAAAGATGAGGATGGGGTGCTGTAAAGTCTCAGCCTTCGCTGCCTTTTAAGTACCCTGTGGAGGGAAAAGGCAAGGGAAGCACACCCTGACAGAAAAGCACAGGGCCCAAGGCCCATAGAGTGGGACCAGAGGCCCAAGGGTTGTAAGGCCCAGGAGTCCAAGTGAGGGGCAGACTAGTGGCCCAGAGAAGGGGCCAGGAGGCCAAATCTGGGCCATAGGCTGAGTGCGGCCCAGCAAAGGGGCCAGAAGTTGTACATGATTTGAATGCCATTTGCATGGCATGGGACATGATGTAGGGGTGGTTTAGAGACATGTAATTGGCCCAGTACACCAGGGCCACAATTAGGACAGTCTCCTTCATTTTACATCAATTCATTTAACATCAAAGGCATGGCAAGTGAGTCAGGGCAGACTGCCCTAGGTAGGGGGTGGGCCAATGATGTGCATGGCCTTGAAAGCAGAGCTTGTAGCTATCCCCCCGCCCCCCCAACACACACACACTAATCTATGTGGAAAAAAATAGAAAACCCCTAAGGTAGCTTTACTGTTTGTGGTTTATTTTTATAGACGTGATTGCTTTAAAAGAGAGGCACAATCCCATATATCATGCTGCAGAGTTGCCTAAGAATGTTTTTTATATTACATGTTTCTCCTACTATTGTCCATAAAATTGGATACAATATTAAACCATTCTTATGCCATCAGAATCCAGTGTTGAAGCTGAAAAGGCATTTTAATCCTTAACAAATCATATCCCCCAAACCTATGACCTAATCCCACAAAATATCCTTGTGCTCAAGTCATTGTGTTAGATTCTGAGTTGATATAAATTTATATAAACCTACTTAATACCAGATGAAGACCTAAGTCTATACTGACAGATCTTATAGGACTGGGTCTTACCTTGGCCCTTTCCTGAAATACTATGAATGCAAAAAGCTAATTATCTCTGTAAGAAACAAAGAGTCCTCTGAATACTACTATTAAGTAGGATTGTTAAACAATCACAAAAAAATATAATTATACTCCTATATCTGCTGACTGGAGTGTTCCCAAATACAGGAAAAAAAGGAAAATAAAGTTTTAGTTGATACAATACAGAAGCATCTTATTTTCTTGATCTCTCTTATGATAGTATGTGGGAGAATTATGTTTTTAGGCATCTTTTTGTGTTAGGAGTTTTACATCTGTGGTGAAATGTCCATGCTAAATCAAGATTGTGCCTCTTAGGATCCACTTTCAGTATCTGAGAACAAACATACAGTATATGCTTTCACTTGTTTTTAAGTCATGTTCCAACTAGCAGTTCACTAAAATTGTTACTTTTGCAAACAGAGTATGAGAATAGTTAATAATTAATGTTCTTCTGATTCCAAAGTGCAATAGTGTGAAAATGAATGACTAATTTGTTGATATGGAATGGAATTTTAATCTTTTATGAGAACACCCTGGCTCTGTGTGCATGCCTCTGAGACAAGGGGCTGGAACTATGTAGTGGATTATACATGAATATTATCTGAAGCAGTATTGAAAGTGAAAATAATTGAGCAAGGAATTAGTAACAAGCTGTTCTTCTACATGTAGGATTTTGATCAGTAACTTTTCAAGCAATTGTTGGCCCATGTGAAATATGATATTATTATAGAACCAAAGCCTATCATTGTAGGCATGTCTACATGTGCAGTTAGTGCTATATAGTGGATAATTTACTGTAGAGTAAGCCTGCCCTGGACAGGTGTCTACACCTGCAGCCATTTGGGAGCAGATTGGCACTAGCCATCTCCAGCCCTGCACTGTTACCCTGCAGCTTCCAGGGGGAGCAGGAGGCTCCAGCCACAGCTGCCTGCTTAAAAGGCAGCTCCATGTGGTGCTCTCTGGCCACTTGCCTTTCTGGGGCAGAGCAGTCTTCAGCACACTGGTACAGCCCTCTCCAATGCTGTCACCAGAACCTGTGCCCACCATGTGATGGGTAATCCACCCTCAGGCCCTGAGAGTGACAACTCATGCCCTGGGCTCTTGCTCACCACCCTGCTCACTGTTCTTTGCTGCTGCAGTGACCATCACCTGGCCCTCCCTGCCAGTCTGCCCTGCATGGCCATGTGGGCAGACTCACCGTAGTGTCTGAGGCCCTATGCCACTGCACTGCTGTTGCCCAGTCCCCAGCAGGGACACCAACAATGAGCACGTGGATGCCACCACCAGTGCTGTACACAAGCTCCAGGGGCTCCAGCCCTGCTGCCTGTGGGACCACCCAGCAAGCCAGGTCTGGTAGCACACCTGAGACAATGAGCAGTGGATAGAGTCCTTTCAGAAGACCCAGGCCACCTTCCAGATGACCCAGGCTCCTCAATCAGCTCCACCCACAGCTGGAGTGGCATGCCACCACCATGCGGCTGCCCTCACCACAGAGACATGGCTCGCCATCACCCTGCTCAGGTTGGCCACGCCTGCCAGCCTGAACTATGTTGTTGGCCACCTCTTCAGCATGGGCAAGGCAAGCACTGGGGAGGTCATCCTGGAGGTCTGTGGCACCCAAGACGTTCATAACCCCCTGGATGTGGTGGCAAGGTTACACACCCTGGGCTTCCCCCAGTACATCAGGGCCCTGGATGGGACCCACATCCCTGTCACCTGCCTGCCCCATGGCAACCACCCCTACTACAGCCAGTGGAGATTTCATTCCATCGTGCTGCAGGCTGTCATTGATCACCGCAGTGCCTTCACCAATGTGAGCACTAGCTGGGTGGGCAGCACCCACAATGCCCATGTCTTCTGGAACTCTGCCCTGCCAGCCCTGTGGAGAGCAGGTGCTTCGCACCAGGGGTGCTGGATCTCCAGCTGGGTGAGGTGGCACTCCCGCCTCTCCTCATCAGGCACCCTTCCTCTGCCTTATGCAGCCCTACATGAGCCAATTGGACCCTCACCAGGCAATTTTCAACAGGTGCCTGGGCTGGACCTACACATTGGTGGAGTCTGTCTTTGGCTGCCTGAAGGGATGCTGGCTCACCTTTAGTGCCCACCTTGAGGTTGCAGAGGCCACCATCCCCTGGGTCATCATTGGGCTTTATGAAGCCAGGGTGAGTAGTGAGGGTGGGCCCAGGTGAGGGGGTCAGCTGGCAGGGGTGGGTGCTGGGGCAGAGGGACCTGGTGGCTGGACATGCCACTTCACCTCAGCCCAAGCCCACTAGGGGGTTTATGGCTGGGGGGCAGGCAGCTGCCAGGTGGCAGGCAAGGCTAAGGCTTTGTGCTGCCTGCAGGGCAGCAGGCAGCACAAAGATGACCGCCAGGGCTGGGATGGTGTCCAGCACCCAGAAATTTTCTTCTGTGACCTCCACTGCCCTGGCCACCATGGTGGCCTGCCACTCCCGGGTCTCCATCATCCTCTCAAAGAGGGTGAGATGCCTTTCCTCAAGGGCTGGGAACCTGTCCGCCTCGTCTGTCTTCCAGTCCCCTTCCAGCTTATGCATGATGTTCTCTGTGCACCAGGCCTGCTCCTCCACCATTGTGACTAGGCAGTCTAGCAGTTGGGTCCAGTACTGAGTTTGTTGCTGCCGGAGCCGGTGCATACAGAGGGCTCTGGCCAAGACTGGTGGTGACCCTAATGGCACATCCCTGCTGGCAGCTGGTGCCTCTCCCCTACATGCAAGCTGCTGGACTTGCAGAGCCAGGAAAAAGGCTGTTTGTGAGAGTTTGCAATATTTCTGAGATAACGTGTACTGTACCAGGGGGTTGTGTGTTGCCCAACCTCAGATTGGGGTTGTATGCACAGAGGTGCCCAGGCACCATGGGAACGTGGCCAGGCAGGTCCTGCCACAGACAGTCACTGGCCAAATCTCCTGTCTTCTCTCACTCCACAGGGGCAGGTGGGCTGCTGGGTGCTTGTCACAGGCAGTCTGCCTTCCCCACCCACTTCCCAATCTGAGACAGGCCTGGCTCCTGGCAATACCTGCTGCCGTGGTTCCAGACCCACTTCCCCGCTTCTCCTGCAGGCCAAGCCATCTCCTTGCCACCAGGCCCATGGCATCCATGCTTGTGGGGTAAGGCGCTCCTGGCTGTCTTGGACGCAGAGCTGGTGACTCCCCCACCCTCCCTCCAGGGGGCCTTTCTGGAGAGGCACCCTGGGGCCACCCTCCTCACACCAGCCCTGTGCCATGAGCATGCCTCTGGTGAGAGTGTCCCAGGTACACTATAAGGAGCTGTTTGCATGGACTGAGGGGTGCCTGACCCACTACACCCTGCTGCTGCTGATCACCATAGTGCCCCAGGCACACCTAAGAACCTAGCATGGGATCCTGAGCTTCTATGGTGCAGCAGGAAAACCCATGCTTCCATGCAATGTTCAGTGCCGTCTGGAGCGGTACCTGTGCCTACACTACATGTCCCTGCCCCCTGCAGCTGATGACATAGCTTCCAGCATTGATGCGTTTCTCTGCATGTCAGAGGCCCATTCCTGCCTACACGAAGGGGCACTGGCTGATGAATAAAGTTTTGCACTGCCTCTTACCTCCCTGCGTGCTGTGGCAGGGAGGGGGAACTCTGGGGGCCAGGGAGAGCTTAGCCAGGTCGGTCCAGGAGCAGGGCTGGGGCAGGGGTGGGGAGGGCCCTCCACCCCAATGTGGGGCTTATCAGGTGGGCATGGCAGGTGTGCCTGGTGGCCTGAGTCTGTCCCCGCTGGCAGCAATGATGTGTGGTTCCCAGTAGTGTCCTCAGGTGCAGGGGCCCAGTGCCTGTCTGCCCAAGCAGGGGCACCCTCTGGGGAGAAACTGGAGCTGCTGAGGGCAGGATATGCTGGCCTCCTGAGCAGGGCTCTACATGCAGAGCTGGCAGGGCAGGCACTGGCTCGGGCTACCAGAGCTGCTGGATGATGCTGGGGGTGGGAACCATGGCAGGACAGGCTTCTGGCACCCCAGGGGACCCTATCCCACTAATGCCTTGTCATTACTGCCAGGCTGCAGCAGAAGCTTGGGCAGGCTGACCATGCTAGAATAAATGGTGCAGCTCTGGCCAGGGTCCCAGGGCATGAAGATCTGGTTCAGCTACTGCATAAACGGCATGGTCCTATGGGCAGCCCCCAACTGGAGGTTGTAGCCAGTAAGGCTGACCCACTGTGCCTGCAGGGCCTTGACCTTTATGCAGCACACTGACCTGTTGTGCCTGCACTCCCACATGCTGCCCAACAGGCCCTCATAGTCGTGGGAGTTGGAATGGCCACTCTGAGCAAACTGGCTCTGGATTTTAGCCTCACTGACAGCACCACAAGATCTGCAGTCTCCTCCTTGCATGGGTGCCTCCTGACTCTGGGGGGGCAGTCACCAGTGGCCTATTGCCGACCAGGCACGAGGGTGTCCCAGCAGCTGATCGCTGATCCTGGATGCGCGGGCACTCCCCACTCTCCAGTCGGGCGAGGGCCAATCTCAGGGGGCACATGTGCCTACACCTATGCCCTACACATCGCCTATGCCTCCTGAGACCAGTTCCACCCTCAGAAGGTGGTATGTGGCATCAGAGACAACATCAGCATGGCTTTCTCAACACCAGCATGGTCCAGGTGCTTCCATGCCCAGGCAGGTGCCTGCAGTGCCCAGTGCAGAGGCATGGTGTGGAACAAGCAGGCAAGTGTGGAGGTTGTGCCGGGGGACAACGCCGGGGTCCGGGCAGGCTGCTGCTGCTGGTTTGGGGACATTGCAAACTGCTGCAGGACTTGGTAGCCAGAGGTTGGCTGCAGGTGACCCAGGGCCCTGGAGTAACCACAGCGTTTTAAGGGGCAGGCAAAGAACCTCTCTAGCCCTGGGGCTGGAGGAGCCCCATGCCCTGTGACCTGAGACTAGTCTGAAGATGGCCCTCTGTTTGTGGGGCTGGCCCCCTGGTGGTTGGCCTCTACATGTGTGCTACTGTGCTGTAACTACAGCATGGTTAGACTAATTTACTTCACAGTAAGCACATGTAGATGGTGATGCTTTATCAATTACTCTACTGTGTAGTAAAGTGTCTTGTGTAGATGCATCCTCCATAAGCTGTCACATATATGGGATGTTACATGGCAGTAATTTGAAAAAATAAAAAATATTTGGCTCATCTCTGTGTGTTCGAATATATGTATGTATGTGTGTCTGTATGCATGTATATATACATATACACACACACATATATACTCACAGATGCGCTGAATTTTGTCTGTAAAAAGAAAACAAATCAATGTTACATTTTCAGAACCAAGATAAAAGTCCCCACTTGTTCCTCAGTCTTGATTACTTACATTATCTCCAGCCAAAGTATCAGAATTTTAAAGGACATATTCCAAAAACAAGATTAAAAATGAGCCAAATAATGTTCTTGCACTCTACAGGCTAAACTGTCTAATGAATAATTTCAGTTAATACCTACAGTTGATGTTTTCTACTATTTAAACCCCAGCAATGTGACTCTGGATGTAAACTGGTTTACTCATTCTACCAATTCTTTAGCAACGGAAAACATGTAGTGACCCTTTCCTGGGTGTGAAACAGGACCCTAATACAGGTAGGCTTCAGTTGATTTTGGCCTTTGTTAGTCAGCAGCACAATCCAGAAGACATCCTAATATTTTACTAGATCACTCCAAGCAAATAAGTCCAATGCCAGTATGGTTTGTATTTCCCAACAGAGTTCCCCCATTAGAACATAACTTTGGGAGAAATAGTGATCAGTAAAGAAACTTAGGTCTGGGGACAATAACCTCCAAGCACGACTAAGTTTGATTCCTTTTTTCTTGACATATTCAAGTCTTCATGTTGTGTCTACACAGAGCAATAGCTTCACGTAGCAGCAGAGGAAACTTAGGTTGGAAATTTGGAGGAGTTTTCTGACTCAGAGTGGTCAAGCACTGGAACAGGCTGCCTAGGGAAATTATGAAATCTTCATCCGTAGAATTTTTCAACAGCAGGTTGGATAGACATTTGGCTGGGATAGTTTAATTAAGGATGATCCTGCCTTGAGCACAAGGCTGGACTAGATCACTTCGTGAGGTCCCTTCCAGCTCTTGTTTCCTATGATCTTGAATTGACTAGCATGTTCTCAGCCAGATTGTCTTCCTGCTCATGTCACTTTTTTGGCCAAACACAGAGTAAACATGATTAAAGATATTATGTTGTTCATCAGGTGGCCAGTATCAATTACCAATATGAAACTTCCTATATTTATTTAAGTCTCAGTTAAAGAAATTGTCTTGGAAGTTACTTGTTATGTCATTTATCTGGGCTATGTAATCATGAATTCCTGTTGATGACCCTCATCCTCTTCCCCAAGCCAAGTCCTAAGCACTCTCTTATCTTACCCTATAAGCTTTTTGGAGCAAGAATTACATCTGTTATGTTTGTACAGTTACCAAGAACAATGTGACTTAATTCTGATTGAATCTTCTGAGAGTAACTATTAAACAAATACAGTAAAATCTGTGTTAACCAGCATTTAAGTAACCGGAACACTCTATTAACTAGAATTTCCAGCTGGCTGGCCGGCCGTGGGGGAGGAGGGGGGAAGCTCGCTGCCGCCACCCACCACTGCTCTATGTACCACCCCCCGCCCCGCTCTGTATACAGCCACCGCCACTGCTTCCTCCCCCATGCCACCCCGCTCCGCATCCACTCGAAAAGCCCCTGCCCTCAGGTAACCAGAATTTCTTTATAACCAGCACCCCCCTTACCCTACTCATGCCAGATAACAAAGCTTTTACTGTAATCAGTTACTGCTACTGCTATTGACCCTAGTAGTTGAAACATATTTCCTTTTTTTTAAACTCTGCATTACTGTTGTGGTGATAAAAATGAATTTATTAGAGCCTATCACGTTACTGGTTTGTTAGGGAAGTGTTGGGAATCTGATATTCTTCCTGGACTCTTGTCCCTCTCTAAGCAAGCTTACTTCCAGATCCTGGAAGGAAGCTTTCCTTCCCTTGACTGCAAATTCTTATTACACTTGTATAAGTGTTATTTTGCTTTCCCCTTTTGTGAAGCAATACTGATGTGGGGGATGAGAAACATTTTAAAGAGAAAACCAGTGGGCCCAAAGTGATTTCCATCTCCTTATTGCCCTTTCACAGAAGGTCTTGTTCGCCTCTTCCAGGAACATAACAACCCTTCTTTCCTTATTTGCACTGTTATATTTATCAGAGGATAAAAAATATAGGTCCTTGGCATGGTGGAATGAACATGGTAATCGCTCAGCTTAAGCATTTGTATAATTTATGGTGCCATAAAGTAGCAAATCTGGGGGCTTCAGGGCAATCCACAGAGAGCCACAGGGACCTGGGCTGCACATGCAGTTGTTAGATGCCCTGGAATCCCTGTGCCCTGGAATGGCTAAAAGCCACATATGCAGCTATGTTGCATGCACGGTTGGTTTTTAAAGGTCCTGGCACTCCATGATCTTTAAGCACCATACATGTAGCCCAGCTAGATGCATGGTTTTCAGCCATTCTAGGGCACCAGGATCCCTAGATCAAGAAGTTTCTTGAACCCAGGGCTGACAATCAGCTACATGTCAGCCCTGGCCCTGGACAGCTCTGGCTCTTGAACTAGACATAGGGCTGACAATCAGTTGACTGTTGGCACTGGTCCAAACAGCCCTGGGTCCTGGGGCTACCTCTAGACTGACCAGGATCAGGCTGGAGCAGCTCTGTGCTGAACAAGAATAAGGTTTGTCCATGCTGGATCCCAACATGCAGCTGAATGTCAGGATCAGTCACAGAGCAGCTCTAGGGTCTTGAACAGAGCTGCCCACCACCCAATCTACACCATCAGGCTGGAGGCAGATTCTGGCATGGCAAGACATGCAGTGTTTGGGGATGGGACATATAAAATTCTTCAGATCCCAATCATGGCATTATTTTAACAACTCCCAGTAGCCATAGAAGCAGTTACTTCAGCTGTGGAAAAACAAAAACCTGGTTTCTTTGAAAGCTTGATGCTGTCGCTTGACTTGACACCAGGTATTTTACAGCCCTTCCCTTCTCTCACAAGAGGACACTGCAGCCTTTACCTTGCTACTAAGAAGAGCTACCAGTACCTCTATGTCACCAGGATCTACTTAGCTTGTGGCATACCCTCTCTTTTCACAATAGAAAGTTGGTAGGACATCCTCAGTGAGTCTGGTGAAATTCAGTGGGATTTGGGTGTCTGGCTCCTCTGAAAATCCCAATGTATATGTATTTAAATCATAGCAGTCTAAGAGGGTATCGATCACATGGCTCTTATAACAGCTTTTCTGCATGCACTTTTCCTAACAGTGCACCGTTATTTACCTTAAGATCAAGGAAATCTGAGAGCAGAAGGGCCTATGAAGGTTTCTGACAGCAAGGCAGAATTATCACATACAGTCTATTTTTCAAATACTTGTAACAATTTCTTTCTTCTACCATTTCCCTTGAGATATTATTTCATATTATATTTAGCCTCAATTTCCGCTTGCTTAACTTCATTTTCAGATGGAATCTATCAGGTCCCTCTTTGACCCCTATAAGCATACTATCTCATATTGGTGTTAAGAAGAATCATAGTCTCATAATCATTTAAAGTGGTGCCTAAGTGTTACTGTGCCAAGCTAACACTTATAGATATTTGTCAATTCAAGTACCCTGAATTGATATGCTCAAAAATTTCTTTGAAAAACAGAAGCAGTTACTTCAGCTGTGGCAGAATAAGAACATATTTATGACAATTCCTTCAGAAACAAGATACGTACTTTTCTATTTCACAGGTCATACAAATAATTTCTTAATTATTTCTCTTCCTCATCTTTTCTCACCTAGGTCTCAAAAGATCAAAAATACAAATGGAAGAAGGGAAGAGAGAAAGGAGATGACACAGGGACACAGGGAAAGAGTGGAACTGCAAGAAAACACTGGGGAACATCGTTTCAGATAGAGAAAAGTAAATCTCTTCTTCCCCTTCTCCTCCATTTCTTATCTCTTCCTTCCAGTTTGCTGTCTGGTGTTTCAGAGTACTGTTTCAGAGTACTGAAGGGCTCCTCCCTGATGGAGTTTAATGTTTTTCTATGTTACTGTGGTAGTCACACCAGTTGGAAAGCTCTCAAATGTTCACTTCTACTTTTTTCATCTACCCAAGAAGCAGTTTGGGTACATCTTCAGTACTCAAGTTTCTTGAGCTTTCTGTACATAGACTAAGATCGTCACTTCCCCTGTTCATTTTGCTCTTCTTGAGTGCATGCTGTTGTTGGCTATGTACTCAGATATCATCAGGATCTGGAGTCTTCCAGCTTATGATTTCATCATTGCAGACACTGAGTTTCAGAAGTCTGTTTATACTGTCTGTAAACTGAAATGTTCAGTCTAGAATACTTTCAGACATTAAACTCTAATCCATGTTATATGGCTGCAGTATGCATGGTTCTACAATTGCAAAAATCCTGCTTATTCTAAAATGCCAATATTTGATTCAATTCACACCTCCAGATTTTTTTTCTGCACCCAGACACATCAACCACATCCAGAATACAGAGATTAAGAATAGTTAATGATCATTCTGCCACCAGAAAATTCATTTGTCACAGCATGTATTGCCATTTGCTTGAGAGGCTTAATTTTCAGAAATTTGTTATTTTGATTTTGCTAATTCCACTGTAATCATAGCTTTTGTAAATTCCTTCAGAAACTACATGATCATTATAAACCTCTGAATAAATCCTACCATCCCATACGTAAGTGGTGGGGTCAGCAGAAGTCCCTCAATGGCTGGAGCAGGTAAGATGGTGAAACAGTTCTTTAGTGGCTGTGAAGACACCCATTGACTTTACTGGGAACTGGATGGGGCTCTAAACTTCAGTAAAATCAAAGAAGCCTCACAGTGCATGAGCCTATCTGGCATGCTTTAAAAAAACGATTGTAAATTTTGAAAATGAGTCTCCTCGCAATGTAGGCCAATTGGTCAGCTGCAAACTTGGCACGGCTGTGAAGCATGTGTCCTGGACACTCAGCAGGAACATGATGTTCCTTTTCACTTCTGAGAGCTGTAGAGACTGAAAAAAAGGGCCGAACCCACCACAGAAGACTCAATGCTGAAATAAAAGAGCTAAATCGAAAACGAAGAAATCAACAAATACTCTTCAAAGATAAAGCTCAGCTGGGAAGAAAATAATATACAAGCAAAACACCAAAATCTAAACAGTTAGACATTTAAAGCAAGTATTCTGATTATTGTGTGTCTTGGAACAAAAACTAGCAAAATTCAGAGAATTCTCTGGCAAAAGCTCTAGGAATTTGACCTTTATATCAATGCACTGTAGAAATCATATAAAATTCCTGAAAAAAATATTGTGTGTAATTTTCATCCTGTAACTTTTTGAAGGGAGTAAAACCAATCTATAAGTGGAAAAAAAACCTCATCTCTATGGATTCAAAGTGCTACCCAAGAATTTTGCTATCCTACTTCTTCTGGAAACTTTTCAGCTATGTTGTCAAAATTTACTTCTAATAACAATATTTTTAAAGTCTGTTGCAACAGTTGCACTCATAACCCATTGCACCTGGATGCACACATTTATAACAATAAGACTAGCACTTTGAAAGCGGTATTGTGCATAGATGAAGAAAATGATGCATGTAAATAGGCTTTAAAATGCTATCTCAAAACTTGGGAGGTTTTTTTACTGCTCTGGTTTTCTCTCACATAAAAACCAGGAGTGATGCTATGATGGAATGTAGTTACACCGCTGTAAAAGTAGCATGAAACTCCGTGGGCATGTCTACATGTGTACCTGACTGTGTAGTTGTTCCTACACAGTCATTTAGTACTTGCTTTAGCTGGTACTATGCAGTCCCAGCACCACACAGGTCATTTCCAACCCTACTATGCAGTAGCAGCAGCATCACTGTTTGTGCCCACTGATGCTACAGCGACATTGCATCTCATGTAGATGTGCCCAATGCCTCTTAGCCCAAAGGCCAGAGACACCATGACCTTAGGTTCCCTCAACTCCATACACAAGTATTATGTAGTAAGAGAGATTTTAGGAGCTGCATCTATAGGCCATAGTGCCTATCTGCATCTATAGGTCATAGTTCTTACACTGCTGTAAGAAAATATCATGTAACAAAATGTATATGGCTTGGTTATAAACCAAGCATCCCCAGTCCTTAGATGCCTGCCTACTGCCATTCAATAATACAGTCATCAAAGTAAATGCATTTGTTGAATTGTGTTGCTGCATTTATTAAAAAGCTTTCAGATCATGCTTTTAAATAAAAGATTTTAAAAGTAATTGTTCTGAAACAAATAATGCTAATACACATTTTAAAATCACCAGTTTCATACATTAGGGTCCTTATAATTTAACTGCTTTTTATAAGCTAGCAGTGATATCTTTCAGCTGAAATCCATAAGGGCAAGTTCTCATTCTCAGCTACAAGTTCCCTGCTGGCTGTAAGTGGCTTCTTTGACCCTGGCTCCATGGAGACTGAGCTTGGATAGGTACAAATAAGTTCTAAAGATTTTTTTTTGTGAGGATCATTTTTTAAAACTTCTATTTTTCATTAATACAAGGTCTTTTTTGTCATGGAAATTGACCTATAGTAGCTGAAACTGACTCATAGATGGTAGCAGTGGATTTCTACTTCTGTTTCTATGGAAATAGAAGTTATATTGAAGATTGAAAATGGTTTTTATTAAAGCTCTTACCTACCTGTCCTTTTCTCCTGAACCCTGGTTGAAAAGGCTGCTGATAGCATCAGCCAGGTACTGACTTTTAGATTTCTGCTGTCAAGTAGGAAATGAGAGCTAAAAGATAGATAAAAAACAAGCAAAAAATAAAAATTTAAAATGAGGCCACTGGCTCCGGAAGTGTGATTTGCCACTGGGTACTTATTTACAACAGTGTGGGTTTGCAGAAGATTACTGATAATAGAATTAGGCCAATTAAATAACCAATTATTAGGCCAATAATGTGATTAAAGCTACATTTGATTCAAAGGGTAGTTCCACGCATATAGCCAGGGTATGGTGGCAGTGGTTAAAGGTATCTCACTGTGGCTTCAGAAATACTAATTTGAGTCCTGTTCTGCACTCATTTGAAAGACCATTCCTACACAGCTCAATGCAATGTACCTGGTTTGCTAGACTAGGAAGAGCAGGATGTGATGCTGGTGACATCACTCTAACGCAGGGGTGGGCAAAATGCAGCCCAGGGGCCAGATGTAGCCCGCCAGGCCATTCTATCCAGCCCACGGGGCCCCTAAAAATTTGGAAAATTAATATTAATCTGCCCTAAGCTGCCTGTCATGCGGCCCTCAATGGCTTGCTGAAACTCAGTAAGTGGCCCTCTACCCAAAAAAGCCCAGCCCTGCTGTAATGTGTGTCACTGGCTACAAAAATTAGTGTTCTTGATCAGTGGTGCCCAACCTTTTAGCTCTATGGGCTAGACTTATTTGGGTGTAGGGTCAGACCATGGGCCAGATCTGGTCTGAGGGCCTAACCTAGTTCATGGGGCTGGTCCAGCATGAGGTTCAGGCCCTGGCCCCTCACACTGGATTGGGCCCCATGTAGACCATGCCTGTGGCCCTGACTGCATGTCAGATTAGGTCATGCCCGTGGGCTTGGCCCTGCATGCCATGTCATTGGCTCACAGGGCTTGGATATTTGGCAGAGGGGGAGCAGTGGCAGCATTAATTGGCACTGCTCCCCCACTGTTGAATTTCTGGACCCATAGGAAGCCCCACAGGCCAGTTGATATGCTCTGTAGCCCAGTTCCAGTCCACAGGCTAGAGGTTGAGCACCACTGTGCTAACTTGATGAACTGTTAGGCTTGGGTTGACTTTTGACCTTACATATGTGAGAGCAAAATAAGGTATGTAACTAACATGCAGACCACCCTTGTGTCCTATTTTCAACTGCTCTAGTTTCCCCTCTGTGTGAAAAGTTTACAGTCAGAACAGCCTGAGAAGTAGGAGTAAAGATAATAATCCCTACTTCTGAAAAAGCCCTTAAGGGAGAACAGTAGCATAGTTAATCATTATAGGCAAAGCAGGGCAGCCACAATGCACAGGGCATTCTGGGTATGCCAATGGCAGTGTTGCTATCAGCCTCTGTGGTGGCGGTGGCTATTTTTGTGCCCCTTACAGAAGTGGCTCCCAGGGCTACTGTGCCAGTCACCCCACTCTCAGTTACACTACTGGTTTACAGATTTTATATTGAATGCATTTATTCAGAAGTGACTTTCTGTAAGATTAAAGATGGTGAGGCATCCCATACTATCCATGGGAATGCTGGCAATTCTGTGGAAAAAAGAAGAGAACTGAATGTGAGAAGAATATTTATCAAGCAAAGAAACAGATATAGTAAATTACTCTAAAAAGAGATCAATGATCTTTTTTTAGTGTAATTTAGTGTAAAAGCAACAGTATTATGATAGTTATTTTATCTTTTACCTGAAGCTGATGTCCTGAGCTGTTTCTAAAAAACTGTTTCACATACATGCACAAGTACTTGCATGTAGAGATAATGAGTAAGTTTTAACTTGGTGCAAATTCTGCATGAGACGTGTCAAGATTATCTTCATTAAAAAAACCTTTTATACTTATTTAGTTTCCACATCATAATTTTGGCACCACTTTTTAATTATGTCTGTAAATCCAATTGTTCTATAACTACTTGTAAGTGGAACCTACAGTCCACACCTGTATGGCAGGAGGCATGACTGTGGGATCACACATTAGATCCCATTGTGCCTGGGCTCCCACTGCATGGGCAGGAAGCAGGCTCCCGCAACTCTCCTTGGGGTCCAGCTGGGACCAAAAGTCCTGTCAGCTGTGGGGACTCTCTGACCCAGCTCTGTGTGTGGTGCAGCTGGGACTAGGTCCCATCAGCTGCGGGACTCTTACCCTGGCAGCCATGGGGCACTGCTGCAATCTCCCAGCTCTGGGAGCATACCAGGGTTAGAAGACTGCAATGTCTGGGAGATTGCAGCAGCTGTAATCTCCCAGCCCTGGGGTGCCTTGTGCTCCCCAGAGGCTGGCAGATCACAGCACTTGAGGCTTACTAGTCACAGACTATCTACACATACAAATTAAAGCTAGACAGAAACCAGCTATAAAGTTATTTTCCAGCAATGTCTTTATAGCTTTTTGGACCTTTTTAAGGTGCCACAGTTAATTTGCACACGCCACCAAGTCTAAATTTATTGAACGATTAACAAGGTAATTGTGTAATAGATATAATGTGTAGAGGGGGGCTCAGAGATGAATCCTGGAAACATTTATTGCCAGACATATGCTGACTTCTCCCTTCTGAGTCCGTTGGGCTATGCATAATGAGTGAGCACACCATTGGGCATCATATATTTTATAAAGGATGCTGCTATTGTCTTTAACATTTATTTTTTCAGTGCCAGATATAAGCTGTGTTCAATGTAGCTCAAGGGATGGATGGACCTCTGAGACCTCTGGAATCTGGCACTCACCAGAGACTGGTCTAGATCCTGGTGTCAATTAAAACAGGTTATAGCCCTCTCTGCCTGTTCAGTGAATAGGTAAAGTGCAGAGGTATTTTGGCCATGGCTTTTGCCAGGGTTTGGGAACAGAGATGACATAAAACCACGATAGTATCTCTACATCACTCAGGGATACATTTTGTGAAAGTGAAATTGTGAGGTAGTCGATGACATTGGCTTTCTAGCTGCTGTATTATTGGATAACTAATCCTCTTATTGGAAGCAATTACTTAAGTCCCTCTTTGCATATTCATACATACAGGCAAAATGAGGCAGTATTTGAAAAATACTGTTTTGTGTCAGTACATCTGTGGATAGACCATATTAAAAAATCTTAACTGTCCCTGTGTTTAATCACTCACACCCCAGCATATTTTATGGATATCATCTATTTCTATATATATATTATTTATTTCTATTCCACTTCCTAAAAAATATTGAGGAAGAACAAAACAAATGTTATGTTTAAATGGAGAAGCTTGGGAGGTTAAAAACAGCCAAACAATTTTTATTAGGTGTTCTGTAATAGCAGATGGAGGTATTGTGTTGGCATGTACTGTGTTACATGCAAATATTTTCACTTAATTTGTGGTGTCTCTATAATGATTTGCCCTTGGTCACCCGCACCAGTGTGTAAATGACTTGAATGTGACATAATCTCATTCACACTATGTGTAGCCAACATTTTTAAGGGAGCATATTAAAACAACCTGCACTGCACAGCTTTGTTACAGTTCCTACGTTGATGGCTTTGCATTGTGTATGACCCATGAACCCTACATAGACAGACAACATTCTTTGGATAGATGTGATATCTTTTATTAGAGCAACAAAAAACAGACACCAACAGACTCTCCTTATGCCTGAAGAAGGGTCTTTGTGGCCCAAAGCTTGCAAAGAACAATTTTTCCAACTATTTAGCTGATCTAATAAAAGATAACACATCTATCCAAAGAACCTTGTCTGCCTATGTCCTTAGACCAACATGACTACAACCAACAACCCTAAAGCATGAATCCTACATGTGGTTTGTATCACTGAAGTCCTGCCCTTCATGCTTTTTTCATTGCATGCTTTGTCCACTTGCTCTGTTGATCAAGTCATGACATATTTCGCTGCACACAGGAAGCTGACTAATGCTTACACCTGGTCTGAGCAATTATTTTATATTGCCTTTCAAGATGGCCTCATACCTCTCCTCTGAACATGTCTACTTTCTGTCTAAACATTTTCTTCAGAGAGGAATGTGGATTTCTAGATCTACAGAAAGCAAAGTTGGTTGGGAAATGGACTCTTTCTCATAGTAACTTCTTGTTTCTTGGCAAAATAAAATAAATTATAAAAAAACTGAATTTTTTTATTTAGAAATGTTGTTATGATGTCTTCCGCAAACCTGGTGCTTCATGCTCATTCTTTTTTACGGCCAGAGTCCCAAGCCAGACTACACTTCCTATGAGACATCCTGCATTCCCTGCTTGCTGAACTGCTATGATACCTCACAGGAGTTCCTGGCCCTGGCTCACCTTCATGTTCAGCCCCCAGAGGAAGAAAACAAAGGTGCAAGACATCCCAGCTACAATTCCCAGGAAGTAACAGAATGGCATTCTAAATCAATTACTTTCCCTTTCATATGAGAACAGAAAATGTTTTCAGTTTTTCAGCTTTGTTGCAATTTTCTATAGAAATAGCATACTGTTTGACAAAAACAATCAGTTAATCCAAATCCCACTTTTCTGTTGAAATTAAAAATGTTGTTGAGAAGTGTTCATCCATTTCTACCTGACAGTCTGACACCATACTGATACCAGTCTGAGTGGAGATCCTGTGC
>NW_017729024.1:133415864-133417363 GCF_001723915.1 Gavialis gangeticus
TGACAGTCTGACACCATACTGATACCAGTCTGAGTGGAGATCCTGTGCCACTGTAGCAGGGCACTAAGGTGCCTGCTACTGACAACAGTGGTATGAGCTCAGCTGCCAGTCACCAGGGCAGCACAGGTGCGGGTTGCCGGGGCAACCAGTCTAGTCAGCTGACCGGAAGGGGGCAGGGCCTGGCCTTTATAAACAGCCAGGCTGAAGCCAGAAGGATCAGTTCCCCTCTGGCAGCTGAGGAAATGGGAGCTCTGCCGGAGTAAGCGGAGCAAGAAGCCTGATGGTCTGAGCATTTGCTTGATGATACTGGGTGGAGAAAACCCTGATAGGGATATGTATGGAGGATAGCCAGGTTGCCTTGGGATTTATGTTATAGCCAGGGGCTTTGTGTTTTCTGTTTTGTTGTTGTGTAACACCAGAGGACTGGGTGAGGCTGTAGGGGTTGAAGGAGGCCTCAGGGGAGCTCCCCAGTAGTGGGGGGGATCCTGGTGCTGTAGAGGATGCTGCGTTTTTGGGGTGTCCCAACCCTGGCCTCAGTGTGGGCAATATCGGGAGGAGCCCAGTGTGGGCGCAGACAAGATGCCCCAGTGGGGTGTAGGACCTGAAAAAGGGGGATGGGGGGGCCAGGTAAGGCTGAGGCCATCTGAGCCCCAATTGTGGGAAGCCCCAGTGGGGTGCAAGACCCAGAAAGGGGGTCTGGGGGCCAGGTAAGGCTGAAGTTGCCTAAGCCCTGACTGTGGGAGGCCCCAGTACGGGCATGAACACAGGAGCAAGGCCCCAGTGCGGGCAAGGGCTCGGGGGTCTGGGGGCCAGGTAAGGCCGAGGCTGCCTGAGCCCCAATTGTGTGAGGCCCCGGTGCGGGCGTGAACACCGGAGCGGCAAGAGCATGGGAGAAGCTAGGAGGCACCCGCAAGGACACAGGCAGGCAACGGGATGAGACCAGGGACCTGTGAGGGCACAAGTGACTGTGGGACTCATGTGCAGCCCCAGAGGTTGGAAGGCACCGAGCACCTAGGCAGAGCCAGGAGACATCAAGACACTGTGCCAAGGAAGGTTAGAAAGGCAGACTCCCTTCAATATATTACCATCAAAGATGTGGCGGGCAAGATAAAGAGGGTGCATTAGACTTGATCTGGCACGGTAGGTAGGGGGTGCTAGGGGAGGTCACGGCACCCCTAGGTCGCGTCCTTGCCACAGTGGTGAATTGGCCGGGAAACCGCTCGGCTGTGCGTTGGATAAGGAGCGACAGCGGACCCAGGGGCTGTAATTGCGGACGGGCATTTTGGGAGTCAGGCAGTGGGACTGCGGCTCAATAGATTTTGGGCCCAAAGGGTTCCATACCCATTGTCCAGATTTCCTTTCTGTGAGGATAAAGACTGACGCCGACCCAGGAAGGGTAAGTCCTAGATAATGATGATGCAGGCAAGGAATAGGGGAGGTCGGAGAGCCGGCCAATCTGATGAACAAAGAAAGAGAGAGGAACTAGAGGATGAAATATT
>NW_017729024.1:133427469-133429207 GCF_001723915.1 Gavialis gangeticus
CCAGGCTATGAGAGCACAGGCAGAAGATAGGCTGCAGGAAAGTTACGCACGAGCAGCAGAAACCGATTAAGTTGCTCTGGCAAGAGGTAGAACAGATTAAGATGTTCAAAGCAAGCTATGAAAGGCTAGAAAAACAACGGTTGTCCCTGGAGGGAGATCTAAAGGCCTTGGCGAAGGAAAAAGAAGAGATAGGCACACAATTACAGAAAGTGGAGGGTGACAGAGATCAGTTGGCGCGTCGAGTGCGATCTCTTGAAATTTGCTTAGTGGATAGCCAGGCCAAGGGGGTAGAACCGAACAGGGGAAAAAAACGACTGCAATTAGAAGTGCAAAGGATGGGTCAAGGAAATTCAGGAGCTAGAAAAGGAAGGACTGCAGACAGAAAGTGACCCAGGGGAAGGGCCTGAAGAGTCCCCAAAGCAGACAGGGAGACAACTAAAGAATGAAATGATAGAGAACCCTAACCTAGCAATTGAAACGGATCAGAAGTTGGGGAAAGGGCAAGGAGGTAGGAGCAATTTATAGGACGGTCTGTGAGCAAAGGTTGCCCCTGGAAGGGGAGCAGCAGCACAAGCAACTACAGGCTCAGTTGCAGACCATAACAGAGGGAAAGGAATGCCCAGTGGAGAGGACACCTGTGGGGGAAAAACCAGAGACCCTGTCTAAAGATGTCCTGTCAACATTTCTGAAAGAATGGGGCCAGAGATGGGAACAGTGGTAGAGGCAGTATGTCACAGAGATGAACCAGCTAAGAGAGCTACTCCTGTGGCAAGAGAAGGGAGGAGGTGTAATACCCACCCAGGAACAACCGAGGGCAGGAGAACTGGTAAAGGCAGAGCCAACTGGAGAGAATGCGCTGGTTTCCCCATGGAGTGAAACGTTTGGCGCAATGGGCCTAGAAAAGATGCAAGCGGCTGGGGGCCCAACGTGACAAAGACCTAGGGCACACCCGACAAGAAGGGAACAAGCAGAACCCAGTAAAAGAAGGGGTGCCAAGGGGCAGGAGACGAGGGATAAAAAGCCAAAGGGGAACTAAAACAGGAGGAAAGACCAGAGATCTATGTGAACAACCTCCCCAGACAGGTCAGGTGGCAGTCGCTGAGGAAGGTCATCGAAGAGAAGGTAGGAGGGGTAGCCTATGTGAAAATCTATAAGGGGCCCTGAGGAGGGTCTACAGGCCAAGGGAAGGTAGAGTTTTGGAGGAAAGAGGATGCCTTGAGAGCATTAGACCGACAGTGGGAGATCTGGGGAAGGATCCAGGATCTCCAAAGGATTATAAAGAGGTGACAGCCCCCACGACAGCTCCAGAGGAGAAGACCAAGAGATGTGGGGATGGAGCAGGGACAGATGAAAAAAGCGAGAGGAGGAAACCCCCAGGGGGTAGGCCAGGTCTCAACAGTCAGAGAAGGCAGTCCACCAAGGCTGGCTAATATGGGGAGACTGCCTGTGGCGGGGCAAATCCCAAGAAATCCCATATGTTGCCCCTTGGTTAAAAGGCCAGTAGGAGGCACCTCAAAACCTCTGCCAATGTGAGGGGAGAAGACCAGAGAACAAGAACCCGTGCCTGAGAAGTGGATGGGCGGTCATGATATGAATAAGATGGAAGAATCAACCCTGTGAGTTCGAAACCTGAGGGGGGAAGGTGTGTAGCAGGGCACTAAGGTGCCTGCCTGCTACTGACAACAGTGGTATGAGCTCAGCTGCCAGTCACCAGGGCAGCACAAGTACAGGTTGCCGG
>NW_017729024.1:133434207-133438251 GCF_001723915.1 Gavialis gangeticus
CACTAAGGTGCCTGCTACTGACAACAGTGGTATGAGCTCAGCTGCCAGTCACCAGGGCAGCACAAGTACAGGTTGCCGGGGCAACCAGTCTGGTCAGCTGACTGGAAGGGGGCAGGGCCTGGTCTTCATAAACAGCCAGGCTGAGGCCAGAAGGAATAGTTACCCTCTGGCAGCCGAGGAAGTGGGAGCTCTGCCAGAGTAAGCAGAGCAAGAAGCCTGATAGTCTGAGCATTTGCTTGATGATACTGGGTGGAGAAAACCCTGATAGGGATATGCATGGAGGATAGCCAGGTTGGCTGGGAATTTACGTTATAGCCAGGGGCTTTGTATTTTTCTGTTTTATTGTTGTGTGACACTGGAGGACTGGGTGAGGCTGTAGGGGTTGGAGGAGGCCTCAGGGGAGTTCCCCAGTAGTGGTGGGGGGTGGGGATCCTGGTGCTGTAGAGGGTGCTGTGTTTTGGGGTGTCCCAACCCTGGCCCCAGTGTGGGCAATATCGGGAGGAGCCCAGCGTCGGCACAGACAAGACACCCCGGTGGGGTGTAGTACCTGAAAAGGGGGTCTGGGGGCCAGTTAAGGCTGAGGCCACCTGAGTCCCGATTGGGGGAAGCCCCAGTGGGGCATAGGACCCAGAAAGGGGGTCTGGGGGCCAGGTAAGGCCAAGGCCGCCTGAGCCCTGATTTGTGCGAGGCCCCAGTGCGGGCAAGGGCTCGGAGCACCCATGAGGACACAGGTGGGCAACAGGACAAGTCCGGGGACCCGTGAGGGCACAGGTGACTGTGGGACTCACATGCAGCCCCAGAGGTTGGAAGGCACCAAGCACCTAGGCTGAGCCAGGAGACATCAAGACACCGTGCCAAGGAAGGTTAGAAAGGCAGCCTCCCTTCAATATATTACCATCAAAGACGTGGCAGGCGAGATAAAGAGGGTGCATTAGACCTGATCTGGCACGGTAGGTAGGGGGTGCTAGGGGAGGTCACAGCACCCCTAGGTCATGTCCTTGCCACAGCCATGTTTATAGTTTGCCACTTACACTGACCGAAGAAGTGGTTTTAAAGACTATCTTTTCAAAGTATAGTAATCTATTCTTGTAGGCATGTGCAGGTAGTTTGGTGGATGCAGAATCACTTCTGTGTACTTATGCTTAAATGATCCATTACAAAATCCATTTGTATATCATAAACAGATGGATTTCATGTTTGTTGTTCAGATAAGCACATTTACAAACAAAAACCAGATCCAGGCTTCTTTAAAAATTGGACTACAGCTCAACTATCTTACTAGCTTGCTTACATAATTTTGATGCCATTGGTGCAACTATGGTTACCTCTCTCTCTTGATTTGTAAGAGAGAGTTGGGTCCTGTTGTGTTGTTATAAGTTCTTCTGTATCCCATTAAGTTGAAGAAGTTATGAACAATTTGTTTTTCATGGATCCAGTACACTTTGAACCTTCATGCTACATAAACCAAGACAAGGAGGGGTTTTGGTCTATTTGGTTTTTAACTGAAGTGTACTGTCAGCAGGTAATTAAGTGCCTCCTAAAATAACTTTGCAAATATAGGTAAACATGTATTTAATATTAAGACAATGGTTTTTATAAATCGCTTTATAGTGTCTTTAATTTTGATTTTTTTCATTTAAAATAGCTCTTTAACCAAACCAAGAATGTACATTATTTACGTTTCAGACTACAGGCATGCCTCGTTTTATTGCACTTCGCTTTATTGCACTTCGCAGATATTGGGTTTTTTACAAATTGAAGGTTTGTGGCAACCTTCATTGTTGTCTTATTTTAAGAAATTGCCACAGCCACCCCAACCTTCAGCAACCACCACCCTGATCGGTCAGCAGCCATCAATATCAAGGCAAGACCCTCCACCAGCAAAAAGATTATGACTTGCTGAAGGCTCAGATGATGGTTAGCATTTTTAGCAATAAAGTATTTTTTTTTAATTAAGGTATGTACATTGTTTTTTAGACATAATGCTATTGCACACTTAATAGACTACAGTATAGTGTAAATATCACTTTTATATGCACTGGGAAACCAAAAAATTCATGTGACTCGCTTTATTGCAATATTCGCTTTATTGCGGTGGTCTGGAACCAAACCCGCAATATCTCCGAGGTATGCCTGTACTTGATGCAAACTGTTTCAGTCTGTTTATTGCACAAAATAGATTTCTACTAGAAAGCCAAGTCTGATGGAAGAGATTTGGGGCCACATTCTCAGTTTGGTGTAAATTAGCACAGGCCTGTTGGCTTCTAAAGAGTGTACTTAATATATGTCATGTTCACATTGAAAACTTGTATTCGTAAGCCCTCACAGTACCTGATAGAGTAGTGTGCTCTGGATAATCTACTGGATAAAGATGCACAAAAAACTATTAATTGGATATGCATTCATTGTCACTGTTGAAAGGCTTATATTAACTTTCCCTTACCTTCTAAGGGTGGAAAAAGCATAACATTTTTAGCTTATTTATTACAAGGCACAGCCAGCTGTTCCTGGAATAGTACCACTGGGATGAGTAGCATACGATGAAGAAATTCCCTTTAGCCTGACTTGTTTTATTTAGTGTTTGTATTTCAGTGAAGAATGCTGTTTCAGTAATGAGCCTCTTATCTGTCCAAGCACATCGCATTTAATGTCTTCTGTGTATAATGTGAAAATGTATGCATGGAACAGATCACTTTCAGTTTTAACTAAATGAATTATTTACACTTGGATCTGCTTCACAGCTCTTGGCTTGTCCTAGCAACTCAATTCTTTGTGACTTATCTGTTCATTTACTAGCTGTATGACACTAGTGATGTTAACAGAGGTGAAGTAAAGTTCATGGAAGGCATTAATTTTCAAATAAACAGACGGCTTAGCAGGTTCTCTGCCAGTCAATTCACATTACAAAGGGAGACTTGTCATGGCACACTTAGTTTTCTAATTAGAAGTTGACTTTATAATCAGAACTATATAACTATTGTAGCAGTGTCCTACAATTAATGGGCACATAACCTCTCTTTATAACAAACAATGTTTTCCATCAGTTTCTTAGGTCATCTATTTAAAATTGCATTGGGCTGCTACTTGGTGCAGTAGACAGGCTGTCAGATGGTCTCAGTAAAAATACACATAATTAAAAACAATTGTAAATCAAACACGCAAACTGGGGTTTAATATGGCTTTACTTTGGCTTCCTTTCAGGTCTATTGTGAGGCTTAAATTTACACTGTAATGCAATCATTTTTTCCAGTTTTAGATTAGTTTTTGGCTCTCAAAAATTACCATCAGCAAACTAAGTTTCAGAGTTTTGTTTTTACATGTGGCTCAATGCACTTCATTTATGAAAATGTCAGGCCTATGATTGGAGCAGGGTGGGAAGACAGTGCAAGAAGATTCTCTCATTAGGGCCTGTGGACAAGGACCTAGCCTAATTGCTGTCAGGATGGATGTGTAATAACTAGATAGAACTGCTTCTCTCTTCTGAAAGGCAAAAAATGTTATCTCAGACAAAAGGGATGAGAATATTTGGGAAAACATGGGCTTCCTTGAATTAACTATTTCTTCCTCTTTGAACTGAAGAACTTTAGAGCTGGCTCTCCTCTGTATAGTCACTTACACGTAAAAGACTCTCTGCTCAGGAGTTCGTAAGGCAATAGAGGATTAGCCCCTTATTTTTATCCACACAGATTTTTTTTGAGGAAAACGTAGACAAGCCAATGCTTAGCTAACATGGTGGGGCTGGAGGGATAGGGAGGGGAACTATTCAGTGTCCCAAGGTGAACCACAGGGAACAAAAGGGAAATGTTCATCTCCAATTGACAGGAGTTATAATTTAGGGAGGTGGAGAGGGGAGGGCAGTTCACAAACCTTTATGTTCTCATGTCTCTCTTGGGGAAGAGCCTTCCTCATGCTCTTGGCTCTAGGTCTTCATTCTGGCATGTTAACAAAGCTCCTGTAGAATCCTTATATTTAAAGATGTTAGATCGGGATAGTCTAAGCATATTCCTGTCTTAATGTGTGTGTGTGTGTGTGTGTGTGTGTGTG
>NW_017729024.1:133438357-133447404 GCF_001723915.1 Gavialis gangeticus
ACCCTATGAGGCCTATATTTCTATCATTCCATGATTGCAGGCTGCTACTCAGTAGCTCTACACTGCTTTGAGGAATGGAGAAGCAATTGAGGTGAGTTAATTATGTATTTTGGGGTAAAAATTAAAGTCCCAGCTAGATTCAGAAATCCACTGAGTCATAAGTGAAAGCAATTGCTTCCAGACTCTGTTCCTGCAGGCTTCAGTTCCATGCTAGGCTAGAAAATAGCTTCATAGATTTCCAGGGAATTACATGCATTGTAGCTTTTTCCCTTTTCTTCACTCCTCTGCTTCCCCCTCCCCTGCTCCAAATATGCTGTCTTCTGCTTTCTGCAGTCAGTGTGACAGGAGGGGGATCACTTGACCAGTACTTGGCTGACATCGCCTGACTGTAAATTCAGGGGTTTTTCCTTGTCTTTTTTACTGTGAGCTAAATCAGAATCCTAGTATGGTGTTTTTTAAGCTGCTCTTGATTCCCACTTACATTAGTGAGGTATTTCTCCCAACCTCTATGCAATATTGAAGTGTGTGTGTCTCCCAAAAGAAGATAGCTATTTAGAAGCGAGCAAGAAGTCAATACATATCATTGTTAAGACATTGAAATCACTGGCACCGTAACAAATTACTCCAAAAACCATCTTAATTCCTAGTTGCTATATTTCTTTATGAAGTGATTGGTTACAAATCAGGTGAAGCCAAAGCAGTCTTGTTCTTAGAAGGCAAAGACAGTGTTTATTTATCTTTCCATGGCATAGCTCCAGCAAGGCAGCTTCTAAGAAGTGTGAGGTCTTGGTGGCCTTTGAACAAGCATAGTCTTTCCATGTACTGCCAAGTGTCAGATTCTTTATGCAACACTTCTGAAATTATAGAAGCCCTAGTCAAAGGGTCACCCATCCCCACTTCTCAAGCTGTTTGAATCACTAAGGCAGCCAAATGGACTTCAGGAAGCCATTTCTTAGAGCAGGACCTTCTGAGACAAACGGGTAATATTCTGTGTAATAGGACATGTATGGATATATACTCCTTTGCAAACAGCCAATATAGTACTTTAGCTAATGCCATTTGAATGTGAAGGTGGGCATAAGAAGCAACCTGAAGAAAGTATGGTGGCAACAGCAAGGACCTCTTGAAGAGCTGAAATGAAGTGGTCAAAAATGAAAGCTATTAAAATGCAGTGAGAAGTATATGGGGAAAAAAATAATTGTAAAGTGAATGTACAACAAAAAAAATAAATGCATGGGGAGGATGTTGCAGCCTGATCAATTTATTGGTGAAATATATAAAGAAAGGTAATCTACATTATTCTTACCGAGTAAAATTCTGTTCTTAAAACTACTCTTCTGGGGGTTGTTAAGTGAAGTGAGAGATTAATGCTACTACTATTAAAGTAGAGGTTTCCCTTGCTGTATGCTGTACATGCATTCCTGGGAAATGGCGTGTAACTCATTCACATAAAGGGAACCCACTTTACAGTGTAACAAATAGGGATACATTCTAAGACCTTGACTATACTGACCCCCAGACTCATTTCTATCACTTTTCCAAGACAATTTTGGTACTCTCCAACAGCAGACCCTCCACACAAGCACTATCATAATGGGGATGGCAACTACAGAAACATGTTGCAGACAATGAGCGAGGAGCACAGATCCACAGAGGAGACTATATACAGGTGTGTCACTTCCACAATGCCCTGCACAAAGCAGCTGCTGGCAGGCTTCCACCACATGGATTGCATAAGAGTGAATTTACCTCACATATAACAATTTTTTGGTATAAAAACAGTCATCACATAAAAGCAAATTCACACACATACAACCTGCATAAAGCAAGGGAAACCTGTATGTATGTCAACTGGAACTGAAAAAGCACTAACAGCATAGGAAACTTTTTGCTTAGATTTTCACTGTGACTCAAAATGATTATTTATGCATGCACAAAAACTAGATTTGAATTTCAGCTGTAGGCTGCAAAATGAATAAATATGATCCCAGGTGAGAGAATGCCATAGATTTTATTTCTACATCACTTTCTTGATGGGCCTCAGGGGGGCTACTCCTAAATACGCTCCACCCATCCATTCAAACCTGGAAATGCAGTGGAGAGACTGCCCTAGAGGGGTCCTCATACTACAACTGCTTTGTCTTTAGTGTTCTTGAGAACACTCTGTGCCTGCAGAGTGGCTTTTCCATTGCTTTTCCAGGTTTGCTGCATGCAAGTGGGTAGAGGTGAGAGGGGCATGCTCAAGAGTACTGAAGACCTTATGTAGACTTGCCCAATAAACAGTAGCATAATTAAGGAGGAATGAGTGGGACACTTGCCCCAAGTGCTGACTTGGGTGGGAAGAGTTCACCAAAATAGCTGCCATTGCTGGCCAAGTGGCTGCTGTTGCCTCACACCTCTGTGCAGCCTAGGGAGGAAAACAGCCTCTGCCAATAAATGCTTAAATCAGCTTTAGTTTATGATTGCTAACAAACGCTAAAAAACATGCTTTATCTAAACTATTGATGCAGCTTGGAAATGAGTTAGAGATACTTTCATAAATCAAGATGGGTTTAATGTATACAATTGATACTACTTACATAGCAAATTGGCTAGTGCTGCTGGAGTAAAATTTTCTTTGGAATTGTCCTGGAACAAGTTATCCATTGCATTAGATATAACATTGCTTATAAACAACAGCAGGAACTTGATGTTTGCTGTAGAAATTCATTTATGATACTCAATACTAACACAATGGTTTCCAGTAACACCACCTCAGCAATTATACGAATTTTCAAAATAGAAGTATGGCTGGCCGCTTTATTTCTACAATGGAGCCTGGTCCACTGACAAAGGGATTGATCATTCATATTGACAACCCTATAAGGCCTATATTACTGTATAAAAATCATTCCTTTAAGATAGGTTCTTTTCCTTCATCATCCAGGCTTATGAAGACCCAAGGAAGGACCTTGCTAGAGTGAAGGATTTGAAAGCAGAGCTTAGACCATCAAGGAAAAAAGAAACAATATAATCAGTGTTAACAATGTTAGCAGATTGCATTTTGCTATTATGCTATGAAACCACCTGTCCACTTTCTTCTACTTGAGATTACTTCCCTGTCAATAAAGTATAAAGTTGACCATGTTAAAATTGTCCTGTTGTGCAAATGAAGAAAGGCATCTCCTCCTTTCTCCTTATTTGAAATCTTAATGTGTTTAACTTGGAGTTGAGACTTCTGTACTCTGCCATTTGTTTGTGGAAATGTTGGCAATTAATTCAGCTTTCTGAAAGCAGAGAAAATATGCACATAATATGGAATTATGCATACAAACAAAAGCATAGCATTGTTGAATAAAATCTATTCTTGCAACAGCTTTTTCCTTAGTGACAAAAAAAAATGTGAAAAAAGTTATAGGGTCATGTGACTTGTTTCATAAGACATTTTTAAGTATACTTCCAGAGGTACCCTAATCACAATGAGTACCTGACTTCTGTATAAAAGGAAACATCACAGGATGAGCCTGAGCCAAAATGTTTGGTCCCATATTTGAATGAACTTCACCTCCTTTCCTCTCCTTCTTTAAGGATTCAAATTTAGCATATTAAAACTGAAATTTGACATTTCCTAACTTTTGAATGTTTGGGTTTTTACAGCCTTCTTAATTTCTTAACTGTAACTTCATGCATGTGTAGGCATCAAGTCTTAATAGATTAATCTAGGGAAAATAGCCTAAATCTTGAATCAACCTTGTTTTTTCATGTTTGGGAAATTCTTCTCCTTTCTCTCTGTGAGAAGCCAAAAGGCCTTCTCCCATACCTTGACACTCTTCTCCTTCTAATGAGTGTATCATCTCCTCTTCAGTGGTACAATGCAGTAGTCCCTGCACACAGTCCCAGACCAGCAATCCCATTCATGTTATTCAGTAGTTAGAGCATTTTTTGGAAGTTGTCCCTGGGAGTGGAATGCAGACCAATACAATTCCAGAGCATGCAGGGTTTATAAATAAATTAAATAATTTCATCTGAAATTCTTACAAGTGCTTGGTATTTGGCTTTGTAACATACACAAACCATGGGTGTACGTATGCACCATCTCTTCATGACATCGTGGCTTCTTTAAATAGTCTGTTTCTCTATTCCCTAGGAAATCTGTGCAAACCACCAACATAAAAATTCTTCTGCTCACAGCTTTCATTGTTATGTATTTTAGTAATGAGCACTTGGAATCCTGTATTTAAAGAAGGGGGTTGAGGAAGGAGGTCAAACGTGTGAGAAAATGCCTATGATAGTCCTTCATCCCTTTCCAAAATAGTTTTACAACCATTTCTGGTGGGAAAGGATCACATACAACTCCTTCATTATTCCATAGCCAATTTAAAAAGTCTTTACCTGAGAAGGAACAAGGTTATGCCTATGCCACTTCCATGGCACTCAGAATGCTGCCAGGAAACATCCACTTTGACTTCTCACACACCAACCTCACAAACTACCCTCGGGTGCCTCTTACCATGGGTCAGTTCTATGACATGCTTGAGAAACTTGGAAAACTTGAATAATTTCTCACCCTGATCCCCCCCCCCAACCCCCAACACATCTGTTTCCACATGCTCTGTGTGCTGCACTGGGGTGCCTAACAGCCCAGCCTAGAGAAGCCACTGCATATCTGCTCTCACCAATTGATTCAGAAAGGCCCAAAATAATTTTTCCAGCCCATAGACCAGAAGACCAGCCTGCCTTTATGATACACAGGGGTATGAAAAATCCATCCCTGTTTCCTTAGGCTCTCTGCAGTGAGGGATAGAAGTGGGTATCATTATAACTAGACCCACTGAATGCTTTGAAGCAATGAAGGCTTCTATTCTCCTTCAGCTTAAACAGATCTTTGCTAGATTTCAAATTCACTGCAGGCAACACAGCCTGTTGGTCACTGAGATTTCTTCTTTAGCCTTGCTACAGCTTGTCAAATATGCACCTTTCAGTTTAGCTTTTTCCTTTGGCTTTGATCCCACCACCACTAGTTTCCACTTTGGTCTTTAGCAGACATTTGCCACCAGATACGTTCAGCTTACAGAGCACGCAGAATGTGCAAATACATCAAGGCTGTCAGGTGTTAGAATGGGGCTCCGCTAGGTCTGAATAGACGCTATAAATACTACTTTAAAGTATTAGCAGCCTCTTTTTATAACAGTCACATTGAAAAATAGAGACACTTTAGTTGGTTAGTGCAGTAAAGAATAGAATGAGAATTCCAAGAAGAGTGGACTAAGCTTACTACTTTTTATAACAAAGGAAACAGAGGCTTATTGAGTCATATTTATTTAGGAAATGTGTGTACAACCAGAAGATGTCTTCTACAAACTGACTGCCCAGCTGAGACTGGGTATGTCCACAGTATAAGCAAGCTGGCTGGATACTAAGAATATAGTATATGGTATAGAACTGGCTAGGATCCATGTTTTCTGTTTTTGTGGGTAACACCACAACTTTCCCACAGAATGGCTTAATAGAAAATGTTTTTTTCCCCCATTCTAGAGTGATCTAAAAAAAATGTTGAAATGTCCCACAAAATGAAATTCTTGAACTATTCATTTGGGATTGCTTTATTTGGGGGGAAAATAAAGCACATTTATTCTAACATTTTATTCTAATTTTGAAATTTTATTCTAAAATATATACAAATATCTAAATGGAAAAAAAAAAGAACTTTCTGCTTAAAAAAATATCTAAATGGAGTGTTTCAACAGTATTAAAGGGTTTGGATTTTTTCCCCAACCCCCCCTGAAAATATTGACATTTTCTGTAAAACATAATTTGTTGTTGAAGAAAATGATTTGTCAGCAAATCCTTACCTTGCTCTGTTAGTTACTTCACCAAGTATCACCTTCAGACTTTGACCAAGTTCGTATTTTTACCTACCTCCTTATTTTGGGAACTAAGCAGAGGTAAATGACAGTACCAATAAAACATAAGCAAGCTTTAAAAGAAAAACTTCTCTCATTTTATTTTATAGATTGATTTCTAATGCAGGTGGAGTCAGTCCTGTGATACTCAATATACCTAGGCTTTTATGAAGTCATCCATCACCAATGCCAGCAAGATTGGAGCATTGGAACAGAGTCTGGGGAGGAGCTGCCTTGACAACACCAAACACTGAGGCACCCAGGTGCAGACACATTTATTATAATATAAATGGCATTACTCTTAGTAAGTACTTCCTTGCAGGGTAGCCCCACTCCTTTGATACTCAGATTATATTATTTTACCTTAAATTCAATTCCTGAAGTTACCACACAGTCCACAGTACATATCTTGTTTGACTTGTGCTTTGAGGAATGTAGCATGCCATCTGGGCCCACAATATATACATGATAAACTTTGTTAAACAGTCAAAAATGGGCCTTACTTGTCTTCACCCACAGATAGGGTTCACAGACCCACACAAGAGTTTGGAAACTGAGAAGAGAGAACAAGAACTATTCCCCTCCCACTGAAATGGTTAACACATTTACAGACTTTGCAGAGTCTGACTGGACCTCATTTGACACAGATTGTATCTTATTTATCCTACACACTTAAGTAACTAATTTTGATTGGCCTGAGGCCCCATCCAACTTTAGGTTCAAACAAAATCCATTCTTGAGGTTGGTTTTATGGGTTATGCCATAAACTGCAGTCTAAGAGCAAAAACTATCAGCTCATTCGCCACTGAGAATTGACCCCAGGACTTCCAGAGCTGAAAGTGTAAGTCTCTATGCAGCTTGAACAAAAAAGTAAGGTACCAAGTGTTAAAGATATCTAATTATCTGTGATGTTAATAGGATGTAAGTGCTCATTAACAAACTGAATCTAAGCCCCCTAAGCTGGGAGATGTACTCATATGTTTCATAGATGTTAAGGGGCTGGAAGAGACCTTACAGATCATTGGGCCCAGCCCCTTGCACCTGGGCAGGAAAGACTACTGGGGTCAGATTGAAGGGCATGCAAAATAAAACAAAGGAGAAAAAAAGAAAAAGTTATACCACAATGAAGACTGAATAAACTTCCAGTCCAAGCTTGGCTTAGATGTCCCTGGAGTTTGCCTCACTACCGTCCTCTAATCTCTCTTGTTTTTTTCCATGCCAAAATAGGCACTCCCACCCACTTATATCTTGGATGGAGCTAATTAGATCCATCTGCCAGCATGACTGGGCAGTTACTGTAATTATTAACACAGGGTGATTCAACAGAAATCCCATTATCCTTGTAGAAGTCTTAAGCTTAGTAGGAGTTAGTACCTAAACACCTTTAAGTATCTGGGCCTTGTTTTGCCACCTTGTAGCAAACCCTCTCTCAAATACAAGCATACCTCTTTTTACATATCTACCATTTTAATATGGCTTTGATTTTACAGACACATGATTTTGCCTCAGTCGGATCAGAAAGAGTTTGTAAATATTTGGAATCAGCATCAGTCAATTTTTCAAAGACCTATCAATAGAACAGCTCCAATTTTCTTCAGCAAGGGCTGGAATCTGGTCCAAGAGGCCCAAGATTCAAAGACAGTGTCCAAAAGTAGGCTTTCTTTAAAGTTTTTGTTTTGTTTCTTATGTTTATATATATATATTTTGCAGGGTAGGGGGTATGCTATTTCCTTCATCTGTTCTGTTAATTCTTTCTCACACCTTGACAATTCATTCCTCATCCCTGGCAAATGTATCATTTTCCCAATTTTCCTGCAAAAAGCTTTCCACAAAGCTAGTACCAGCTGGCTAACAGAATGTGTACTTAAAATAGTCATAGCACCCACATTCTTATTACTCTCAGGTTACTTTCCATGAAAACTCAAACTGATCTTCAGCTGTGGGATGAAAGCCTAGCAAAGGAAATTGTGCATTGGGGTTTTTTTTTGTACTTCTAAGCTGCTATTGCCCTTTGTAGTACTATCACTAAAATCTTTCCCTAACCTTTATTTTATGCTAAAAGACATTAATAAATGTATAACTGAACCTTCTACAGCCAGGCTTATACTTCCTCTTCTGCTCAGCATTGATGTTAGTGGAATATTGCATTAACACAAGAGTGTGAAAGGTGCATTACATCCACCAATATGGTTCTTTTGATGATGTATTCCTGTAGCTTAGCAGCAACTAACCATCCCCACCACTTTTTTATTAGTAGAAACTTATGTGCAGGTGTGTACTTTCCCACAGTCAGAATTTGCTGTGAAACCTATGGGGATTTTAATTGAGGAAAGACTATGGCATCAAGTCTCTTTTAGTAAGTAAAAGGTAGCTGCTGTGGTGAACACAGTAAAGAGCTTTAGTGACCCATTAAAAACGTTTATAAATTATATTTTGGCAGGGAAAAGAATGCCATATTGTGAGGATCTTTGGGGTACATCTAGATAGCCTGCAAAGCCTTTCATCCTCCCACATCACACATCAAGATAAATATTTTAAAAGTTTCAACTTTCCCTCCAGATTATTTTATATTAATCTATGGGGTCATCTTCTTTTTTTTGTTGTTGTTGTTGTAAAAAGGACTTTAATTCACTCTCCATAATAAGGGACACAGGGGTCAAAAGGAAACATTTACTCCTTCAGTTCACTGCAGGTCTGCAAAATGCAGTGGTAGTCTCTTCTTTCATTTAAAGCACAGGTGGAGGTGAAGCTTGTGCCCTTCTCTTGTATGCAGTGGCCTAGTAGTCAGAGTACTCATTCAGGATGTGGAACTTGTGTTCAATTCTTTCAAGTGCCTGTGGAGATTCAGCTGATGTTTCTCTGATCCCTACAGGGTGCCCTAAAACCAGGAGACAGTAGGTTAGAGTAAGGGCACTTTCCATCCCTTCTTCTGGAGCAGCTCCATTTTGCAAAAATATTCATTAGGACAGAGAAAAGAGCATGGCTTTTTAGCCTAGTGGGTGAGCCTAAATTATAATCTACCTATTAGGTGCCTAATTAGGTTTCTATTCCATGATGGTCAAGTCCTGAAAACACATTTATGCCCCTACTTTTGTAATACATAATCATTATACCTTAACATTGACAAAACAAAAAAAAAAGCAGCAAGCTGGAGGACCTGTACAC
>NW_017729024.1:133452404-133455163 GCF_001723915.1 Gavialis gangeticus
AGCGCCAGAAGAAGAGCTGGCGCTGGATCTGGATCTCAGTGCCCTGGCAAGGGAAGGAGGGGGAATCAGTCGAGTTTGTGCTTGACACCCCTCGGGTTTTTTCCTTTCAAGCCACAAGGTCTTTCCCAGAAGGCACTTCAGAAGTTGCCTCTGTACAGGTGACGGCAAGCGGCTCAGCTGAGTCTGCCCCTTCTCTTGCTGTGCCTCTGACTGCTGAAGAGGGGGAGAGTTCAGCAGCATCCACAGATGCATCCACACGCCAGAGGGAAAGGCCTAGTACTAGCATGGTCTAGGATCATTATGAGTTGGCAAATGATCCCGCGTTTGCTATCTGCGTGCATTGCCGAGCCAAAATCAGCCGGGGCAAGGGAACAAAGCGCATGACCACCTTGGGGATACCACCCCTTTGCCACAGGAACGGCTCCCGCTCGCTCCACAGCCCCCGTCCCCCCACAGCAGAGGCAGGGCATCCTGGAACACGGGGGGCAAAAGGGACCAGTTGCAAATGCGAGCAAGGTCACCCAGACCATTGGGGAGATGCTTGCTCTGGATGGCGAGCCCTTCACCTTTGTTGAGTGGCCAGGGTTCAGGTGGCTCCTGGTACTGCTGGCTCCATCCTACCAGGTGCCCGCATGCACCACCTTCAGCAGGATGGTGAAGGTGCTCTCCCTATACGAAGCACGCAGGGAGCACTTGAGGGAGGAGCTGCACAAGGCAGATCCGCAGGTGACCGTATGCTTCACCTCGGACATCTGGAGCAGCCAGGGTGGAGATCATGCGTACCTCTCCCTCACAGGGCACTGGTGCCAGTCAGGCCATTGGTGGGCTCTCCTTCACGCCAAGGTGATGGATGAGTCCCACGCAGCAGCAGAGATAAGGGGGGCCACTGAAACAGGTTACCCAGAGAGACTGTAAAGTCTCCATCCTTGCAAGTTTTTATGATGGGATAATATAGTTGGGGGTGATCCTGCATTGAGCAGGGAATTAGACTAGATGACCTCCTGAGGTCCCTTCCAACCCTAATTTTCTATGATTCTATAATTTGCAGTCAAATAACACTTTGACTCAACATAGTTCTGTATAGTATTCAGTACAGAAAAGCTTGTAAATCTTGAGCCAGCTTCCAGTGCCAGACTTTTAGACATTCAAGAGGCATTTTCAGACCATGCCTACTACAGCTCCTCACAGGAGATAGGTATGCTAATGCCTAGTTTCTGGATCTTGAACAGTGATATGCACCATGTTTCTCAGCACTGTAGAGTCTGTGTGCACAAAACCAGAACTTTAGGTACCTGAGGAACTTTAGGGTTGAAAACTGTGCCAATTATAGGATGTAGGTGGCTCTAAAGTTAGGTAGCAGTTGAACAGGGGTTTTGGGGATCATAATATTAGGATTAGATAACTAAACAGCACATAAATCTCACTTTAGGAATCTGATTCCACTTTTAGATCTGACCTTTACCACGAATCCAGTGTGGCCTGTTTAGGCTAAAAATCCTTTACGTACGTTGCTCTTTGAAATAGTCACCACCTTCTGTTTGTATTATCTCTGTTGGTGAGAGACTTCCATCTTTTTGATGCCTTATTTCTGTTGAGTGGTATCTGGTTGGTCTGTAGAATTGCTCATATTCCTCATTTCTTTTGACTCATCTCCATTAGGCCAAATGATGATTGAGGATCTTTTTCTATGCACTCTTGGCCTCAACCTGGCCCCAGTACCACTGGATGTTCTGGCTGTCTGAATCTGCTGTTCATTTGTTTTATGTTTTACTTCCACTGCACTGCTGAGTTTGTGGCTACATCAAAGGAGCTGTGCTGTGCTCCAGCTTGGACTGTTACACCTTGCCATTGCAATGTTTGGCTTCTTAATGGCTGAACACAGAACTGTTCAGCTGTTCAGAATATAGTATATCAGACATGACAGGCTTTGAAAAATGTGCCTTTCATTTTATGGCCATAATTCTTGCCCAACTGCCCTCAAATTAGTTCCCTTCCCAGAAATTAGAGGAGGAATCCACTTTGGCCTCTAGTTCCTGTCACGGGAAGTAATGATCTATTTTGATCTCTTCCCAGGTTCACACTGGGATTTCATGAGCCTGCAGAGTTTCTTTCTTTCGCATTAGACTCATTGTACACTTTGTACTGTTCTCTATATTCTCGCAGATGGGTGTCCATGTCTCACCAGTGAATACATTCTGGTTCATATCAAATACTGCTTGGTGCCCTTTAAACAAAATCCTTTTGAGATCACTCTACCTTCACTTGGAAATGGATTATAATTTACCATGGCACTTACTACTTGAGAGCTGGTCAACCCTTGAGAATGAATGCCTGTAGGAACTCATGCTGTTTGGTGCTTTGAATTCCCTGGGGCCTCCCATCACAAATGGTAACCTTATAATCAGACTGCACACCCATCTTGTGCCCAAAACTGAACAAAGGAAATTCACCAGTCAAGGGTGTAGCCACTACCTCCTTTACCATTTCAGCATATACCTTTCTTGGGTCTTATAGGGCTTTAATAGGAAATGTAATGGTCTCTGGGTTTTGCATTAGTGCTCACTGTTTTCAATCAGGATACCAGGAGCTTTGTACACAAATGCCAGGAGCTTGGGAAACAAACAGGAGGAACTGTCCTCCTGCTTAACACAAATAACTATGATGTCATAGGGAAAACAGAGACCTGATGGAACTCTACCCATGACTGGGCCACAGGTATAGATGGCTATACACTGTACAGGAGGGATGAAGTGGACAAA
>NW_017729024.1:133460163-133460552 GCF_001723915.1 Gavialis gangeticus
GGACAGGGAGGCCCGGGTGAGGGAGATTCCTTACCCTCCATCAATGCTGACCTCATGAAGGAACACTTTGAGAGGCTGGACACCTTCAAGTCAGCTAGCCCTGACAGTTTACCCCCCAGGGTACTCAAGAAGCTGGCTAGCATCATAGCTCAGCCCCTGGCACAGATCTTCGAGAACTCCTGGTGCTCTGGTGAAGTGCCCGAAGATTGGAAGAAGGCCAATGTGGTGCCTGTCTTCAAGAAAGGGAGGAAAGTGGATCCGGCAAACTATAGGCCCATCAGACTGACCTCTATCCTGGGGAAGGTCCTGACTTTTAAAAAGCCTTCGATTTGGTATCCTGTGATCACCTCCTAGCAAAACTGGCTAACTGCAGCCTCGGCCTCATCACA
>NW_017729024.1:133465552-133466654 GCF_001723915.1 Gavialis gangeticus
ACAAATGCCAGGAGCTTGGGAAACAAACAGGAGGAACTGTCCTCCTGCTTAACACAAATAACTATGATGTCATAGGGAAAACAGAGACCTGATGGAACTCTACCCATGACTGGGCCACAGGTATAGATGGCTATACACTGTACAGGAGGGATGAAGTGGACAAAAGGGGCAGGAGTGTAGCTCTCTATGTCAAGAAAAGCTATGCATCCCTGCAAGCTGCCATTGGCACCCAAGGTGGATGACTGAAGAACCTCTGGGTTAAAATCCATGGGGAACATGGCACAGGGGACACAATGGTGGGAGTCTACTACAGACCTCCTGCCCAGGATCAAGGGCTTGGCCAGGAGTTTGCCAGGGGATCGGCTGAGGTTGCACACTCCTAGTGCATGGTTGTCATGGGAGACTTCAACTACCCAGACGTCTCGTGGGAAGAGTGCTCAGCCTAATCTGAGCGGTCGCAAAGCTTTCTCTTGTGTGTGGATGAGCTCTGTCTGACGCAAGAAGTCTACAGGGCGACGAGAGGTAAAGTGCTGCTCGACCTGGTTCTGGCAAAGGGCTGTGACCTAATCAGTGACCTAATGATCGAAGGGAGCTGGGTGATAGTGACCACGAGATGATCACCTTTACCATCTGCCATAAAGCTGGCAAGTCAGTCAGCAATACAGAAGTCCCTGACTTCAGGAAAGCTGACTTTGACAAGCTCAGGAGGCTTGTCAGAGAGTCCCTAAAGGGTCACAACCCAAAGGGGAGTGGTTGCTGCTTAAAGGAGCGATCCTGGATGCACAAGCAAAGTCTATCCCATCTCAGAGAAAAGGCAGCAAAAGGGCACAGCAGCCCCCTTGGCTCTCCAGGGAACTAGTGGACTTCCTGTGTCTAAAAAGAAAGACCTACAAAGGATGAAGGACTGGATCCACCTCCAACGAGGAATACTCTGCACTGGTCTGGACCTGCAGGGAATGAGCCAGGAAAGCCAAGAATGCAACGGAACTCCAACTAGCTACAAGTATCAAGAACAGCAAAAAGTCCTTTTTCTAGGTATGTGAGGAGCTGGAGAAAAAGGAAGGGCAACATTGGACCCCTGCTAAACCAAATGGAACAACTG
>NW_017729024.1:133471654-133471953 GCF_001723915.1 Gavialis gangeticus
TGGGCTCCACAATTCAAAAAGGATGTGGAGAAGCTTAAGAGGATGCAGAGGAGAGCCACATGCATGATCAGAGGTCATGAAAGCAGACCTTATGAAGAGAGGCTGAGAACTATGGGAACTCTTCAGCGTGGAGAAGCGCAGGCTCAGGGGTGACCTGGTGGCCACCTATAGGTTTATCAGGGATTCTCACCAGGATCTGGGGGAATGTCTGTTCACCAGAGTGCCCCAAGGAATGACAAGGTCAAATGGTCACAAACTTCTCCATGACCGTTTCAGGCTGGACATAAGGAAGAACTTCT
>NW_017729024.1:133472394-133472880 GCF_001723915.1 Gavialis gangeticus
GTGGGGCAATTTGTGGGGGGGGAGGGTAGCTGGGGGCTATAAGGGGTGTGGGGTCTGCATGTATGGCAGTGTGAGGGGGTGTGTGGGTGCATGTGTATGGTGGAGTGTGCATATGGGACTAACCCTATGAACACACACAGACACACTCTGCCCCTGCCTGCACACACAGACACTCTGCTGCTGCCTCCACACACACATACTGGCATGGCCCTGTGCTTCCTGGTCCAGTGATGCAGCCGGGAGCCGCATGGTATAGGAGCTGGGGGGGACAGGAAGAGAGTTGAAATGGCCGAGGGTTGGGTGGGGCTGGGCTGCTCAGTTCTGCTGAGGGTTCCCCTTGGGTCCTACTGCCCCAGACTCCTGTCAGCTTTGACAGGCAGCCAGAAGCAAATAAATATTAATTTACTAATTTTTTTAGGGACCCTGCAGGCTAGATAGAATGGCCTTGTGGGCCAGATCCAGCCTGTGGGTCATATTTTACCCATC
>NW_017729024.1:133477880-133478940 GCF_001723915.1 Gavialis gangeticus
CTCAGTTCTGCTGAGGGTTCCCCTTGGGTCCTACTGCCCCAGACTCCTGTCAGCTTTGACAGGCAGCCAGAAGCAAATAAATATTAATTTACTAATTTTTTTAGGGACCCTGCAGGCTAGATAGAATGGCCTTGTGGGCCAGATCCAGCCTGTGGGTCATATTTTACCCATCCCTGCCCTAGGTGCTGCATGGTATTTCTTTTTGTGTTTATTTGCTTTACTCTTTCAAATGCTTGTTCTTGGATCCCTGACCATTCCCATGCTATATCATTATGTGCTAACTCTCTTTAGGGTTCACAGACTTCCGACGGATATGTCAGGCTCTGGGGAAATAGTTGATGATCCATATATGTGAGGGTGATATCTTTCTTAGGGTGATATCTTTTATGGGATGAACTATGTAGTTGGGTATAGCCTGGGGCTCTCTGTTACTTTGAGATAAAGGCAGCCCAGCCAGGGAGCTCTGCAGGGTAGGCAGGGCACAGCAGCTGCCAGTTTCCAGGGCAACAGGGCTAACAAGGCAATTAGCAGCCAACCCAGGCAATCACCTGACCAGAAGTAGGCAGAGCCCTAGGAGTACATAAGCCTGGGGTTTGAGCTGACAAGGCAGTCTAACCCTGCCTGCTGCAGGATTAGAAGCTTCTGCCCAGAAGAAGCACCCAGCGGCACTGGTCAGACCACTTTGCTGCTTGCAGGAAAGCTTAGGCTCAAGGACCTCACAAGGAACCAGGCTGGTGGTTTGGGAAGAGGCTGGAAGGGGAGGTACGGAGGCCTTATTAGTACCCAAGGGGCACTCAATATGGCTGTGAGCAATTTGGATGGGTGTTTCATTTCGAAGCTGTTTTGACACATTTTGAGCTCGAAACAGTGAAATCAAAATGAAACAAAAGGCTTCAAAACAGCCTCAAAACAAAATGAGGACACTCAAAAATATTTCAAAAGTTTAAAAAATTTTGAGTTTCAAAGTCGGACTTGTTGCAGCTAAATAGAAACTAAGGAACGGGAGGGGGAAGATGGGTGAAGGACTGCTCTGATATTGATGCCTGGCTCCCTGTTCAAT
>NW_017729024.1:133483940-133484467 GCF_001723915.1 Gavialis gangeticus
GATGTTTATCTTGCTGGGATCCTATGATCCCTGCTGACTTCCTGCCCCTGGGGCAGGGGGCAGGTCTCAATAATCTTCCGAAGTCCCTTCCAGCCCTAATGTCTATGAAAACTATGAAATCTAAATCTGTGAAATCTATGAAATTCTGAGGCTTCACGTAGTACCCCTAGGTCAGGGGCAGGCAATTATTTTGGGTGGAGAGCCACTTACCAAGTTTTGACAAGCTGTCAAGGGCCACATGGGTATCTCTACCCCTTGGCAGGTGCCCCACCCCATGGTCGCCATCTTGTGACCGGAAGTCCCTCCCTCCAACCCCTGACTTTTGCCACCCAAGGTCCCTCTCCTTGCCCCTGGAAGTACTCCTTTCCGCAAGGAGTTTTGCCATCTCAGAAAAATACCAAATTATATCCTAAAAAGCAAACATCTACAGCATTCATTAATTTATTTTCAAAAAATATTTTTGTCCTGATTTACATGTCTTTGTGTAGTGTACATAGAGGTGATTGCACAATACCTTAAAATGAAGT
>NW_017729024.1:133484828-133490725 GCF_001723915.1 Gavialis gangeticus
AGATAGAATGGCCTTGTGGGCCAGATCCAGCCTGTGGGTCATATTTTACCCATCCCTGCCCTAGGTGCTGCATGGTATTTCTTTTTGTGTTTATTTGCTTTACTCTTTCAAATGCTTGTTCTTGGATCCCTGACCATTCCCATGCTATATCATTATGTGCTAACTCTCTTTAGGGTTCACAGACTTCCGACGGATATGTCAGGCTCTGGGGAAATAGTTGATGATCCATATATGTGAGGGTGATATCTTTCTTAGGGTGATATCTTTTATGGGATGAACTATGTAGTTGGGTATAGCCTGGGGCTCTCTGTTACTTTGAGATAAAGGCAGCCCAGCCAGGGAGCTCTGCAGGGTAGGCAGGGCACAGCAGCTGCCAGTTTCCAGGGCAACAGGGCTAACAAGGCAATTAGCAGCCAACCCAGGCAATCACCTGACCAGAAGTAGGCAGAGCCCTAGGAGTACATAAGCCTGGGGTTTGAGCTGACAAGGCAGTCTAACCCTGCCTGCTGCAGGATTAGAAGCTTCTGCCCAGAAGAAGCACCCAGCGGCACTGGTCAGACCACTTTGCTGCTTGCAGGAAAGCTTAGGCTCAAGGACCTCACAAGGAACCAGGCTGGTGGTTTGGGAAGAGGCTGGAAGGGGAGGTACGGAGGCCTTATTAGTACCCAAGGGGCACTCAATATGGCTGTGAGCAATTTGGATGGGTGTTTCATTTCGAAGCTGTTTTGACACATTTTGAGCTCGAAACAGTGAAATCAAAATGAAACAAAAGGCTTCAAAACAGCCTCAAAACAAAATGAGGACACTCAAAAATATTTCAAAAGTTTAAAAAATTTTGAGTTTCAAAGTCGGACTTGTTGCAGCTAAATAGAAACTAAGGAACGGGAGGGGGAAGATGGGTGAAGGACTGCTCTGATATTGATGCCTGGCTCCCTGTTCAATTCCCCAGCTCTCTGATTGCTTCCCCCAGCTCTCTGATCATTTCCTCAGCTCTCCCTGCAGGGTGCGTGCCCTCCGATCTGCACATGGGGTTTCAGCAGGCTGTTGCTGAAACTGCAGTGGCAGCCTGCTGAATCCCAGCACACACATCTCGGGGTCCACACCCCACAGGAAGAGCTGGGGGAAGTGATCAGAGACCTGGGGAATTGAACCAGGAGCTGGGGAATCAAACTGGGAGCTGAGGGAATGTTCAGGTCCCTGGAGATTACTCCAGTTCCTGGTTGGATTCCACAGCTCCTTGAGCTTTCCACCAGCTCTCTGATTGCTTCCCTCAGCTCTTCCCAGGGGATGTGGGCCCATGGATGATGCAGGATGACAACAGGCTACCGATGCCAGCTGGGACCTGTGCTGGGCACAGCCTGTGCTGAGCACTGGGAAAACTGGTGCTGCTGCTGGCTCCAGCAGGCAATGACAGTGTGCTACCATCCCGTGTGCAGATCTGGGGGCTGGTGCCCCCTGGGAGGGCTGCGGGGCTGTTTCAGACTCATCCCAGGGAGTGCGGGCCCATGGATCTGCATTTGGGATGACAGCAGGCAGCTGCTGCCGGCTGGGACCAGTGACAACACCAGTCTTCCTAGAGCTCAGTATGGGCTGTGCCCGGTGCCAGTCCCAGCTGGCAGTGGCAGCCTGCTGCCATCCTGTGCATAGATCTGGGGTCTCATGATCCCTTGGAAGAGTCCAGCACAGCCCTGCAGGCTTCCCAAGGGGTGTGGACCCCCAGATTGGCATGCAGGTTGCTGCTGCCAGCAAGTCATACGAGTTTTGCTTTGAACAGTTTGAGGTGCAGTTTCCCAGAAGTCCCTGAACCTATCTCCTTGAAACTTGGCAGGCTTCATGCCCTCAGAACAGGCTACCATTCTCGTAATTTTCATCTGAATCAGGCAAGAAATGACAAAGTTATAGGCATTTTCATGATTCCCCTTTATAGCCTATGGGTGAAATGTCAAAATACGTCAAAACAGCCTCAAAATAGTGAAACAGTTTTGATGAAATGAAATGGAACAAAGCTTAAAAACAGCATAACAAAACACTATCCCTTCGAAACAACGAAACAGAAGTCAAAACTAAACGGTGCTGTTTCGCACAACCCTAGCACTTGACTGCCTTGAGCCCTGCCAAGGGAAGGCTTGAGGCTCAAGCAGTTATTGAGCCCAGGGTGGGCAGAGAGAGAGGGCACAGCAACACAGTGGCCTGGGGCCCAATGCCAGAGAGGGCACAGCCACACAGGGGCCTAGGGCCTGGTGCCAGAGAGAGCACAGCCACACAGGGGTCAGGGGCCTGGCATATAGGACCCCAGTGACAGAAGGGACAAACAGAGCTAGAGCTTCAAAGCTAGGCCCAATACAGTAGGCCCAGGCTAGAAAGCCTAGCTAGGTTAAAGGGGCAGAGACCAAAGAGGCTGAAGTCCTACAGAGAGAACAACATTACCATAATACCCGTGAGGCATGGGGCATGGTAAAGGGGAGGATTTCAAGCCATGCAATTAGCCCTTAACACTTTGGGTGCCCCATGAGGCACAGTTGACTACAGAAGCCCAGCTAATGGCCTGAGACTACAAAGGCCCAGCCAGGGGCCTGGGACCAGTGAGGACTAGTAGGGTGCCTGGGACCCTAGTGGGGGTTCAGTGGAATCAGAGCTATGCAAAGGTCCTTGGGCAGCCTCCCTATTCATTTATATTTCCATCAAGATGTAAGAGGCGAGACAGGAGGGTGCCCTAGTGGCGGAGCGGGGCATGGTCATGGAGCCACCAGGGGGCATCACAGCCACCCCTGGGACCCTGACATGTTACACTGGGATGCAAGAAATTCTCTGTCAGGTGTTCTTATTATTAGCATGCAGACATTTGTCCCAGTTTCTCATTTACTTTTTGTCCTAATGATCCCCTTTGTGCTAATTACTGGATGCCTCTTTTCATTGAGGAAATGGCGTAGTCAGTGAACAGAGCTCTGGGCTGGGATTTGGGATGCCAACCTTCCATTCTAGGATCGCTGGCTGGATGACTGCGGGGAAGTCTCACCTCACTGTAAGACTATATCTTAGTCACTTATCTGTAAAAATGGGGGTTGAGTATTCTGACCTCCTTTGCAACATACTCTGAGACCTCCAGATGTAGTAAAGAGTTATATGAAAGAATTATCAATATTATTTGTAGGTTCTAAATTTCTTATTCAGTACCTCTGCTTTTCAGCAGTCTCACAGACAGCACATGGGAGTCTTTTTCAAACATTGGCTTGTTTTCCAGGAGTCACTCTCTTTGAAATACGTCCTTAGAATGTATTTGAATTCTGGACAGGATGCAGAGGATCTTCTCTCTCCTCTCTCATTCTGAGGATATTTTGTGTGGTTCTGCAATCAGATCCAGGGCATACACTGCTCTGCCGCCCAGCAGTGGGTGTACTCCTTTGTCAACTGCTATAAATTCTAAACCATAACGTCTCTTACTTTGTGGTTTCCCTATCAATAGCTAGCATTTGCCCACTGTCCTCAGAATGGTTTTATTGTACACCATCAGCACTCTGCAACATATCTCCAGTGTAATTCTGCAGTTTATGGTTCCTGGGATTACGTTGTAGCTGACTTTATAAAATCCAGCTGGAATCAAATTGGTCATCGAGCCAAAAGTATATTTGCAAATATGATAATAGAATATGACAGCCTTTGCAGCTTTTTATTTCCTTGGATACCTGTGGCCTTGGGAAATAAAGCAGTTCTTCGCTATCTCCTTTACACCACTGCTCTTAAGGCAGACCCTTTTCTTGCTGCCTTTTGTCACACTGCTGATATTTTTGGTCAAGCTGTTCATGTCATACTTCCTGGTTTACTTTCTGACAGGCTCAAAGCCTGTATACTTTTTTGCAATAGGAGTAGTTGTTTTAAGCCCTTCCATGGAGAGTTCACTTGTCCTGGCCATTTCTCTAGGTTTAGATCTGTTTCTCTCAATAGTCTGTCATGTACAGTGGAATCATTTGTCCCCAAACACTCCAGTATTCAGTGAATTTTTAATGTCTTCAATGTTGCAAGTGCATGCTAAAGTTCTCAGTCCTGTAACATTTCCCCTTCTTTTAATTTCAGGTAAAAAAAAGTATGTCTGGGATCACAATAGTCATCACATACATTATTAGGTGTTCCAGTGTTTTGGATATTATTTGTTGTTTCTCACTCATCCTTTTTTCCCCAACAAGATAGTAAAACAAAGATACAAAAAAACCTGTTATCCTAATTTTGCCAACCTTTATTTCCCATGTTCAGAACTGTGAACTCAGTTTTTGCTTCAAGGCTGTGCAAAGGTTTTTGTCTAGTAATTTAGCCTTTCAGGTGGACTGATCCATCCATTATACTTATTGGTATCCATCCTTCCTTCCTTTTCCTATATCTCATTCTTTCTTGTTTTGAGTCTCACTGGAATAACCACTGCTACCACATTCCATGAACTCTATGCAAAGACTCCACCCTTGTGAATCTAAACTAGCTCTTTATTAAGGCTTTTCTGGACATCAAATTATATCTATTCTCAAATAATTCAACGTGTAGATGCTGTTGATACAGAACAAGTGTCCTTTGTTCAGTGCTCTTTCAGCTACATCGGTGCCAAACACTCCTATTGCAGAAAAAAGGGAAGTGATTTGGAAAGTCAGTTTCATACCCTCAGTTCAAATGAGCTCTCCAAATCAACTAGCTTTAACAGAGATAACACAACTGTGGATAGTGCGCCAGTTGTGTCCATGCAGGATTCCTGGTGCTTCTCCAGGATCTTCCCTCCTGCATCTTGTACTTTTCCCTCATCCTTTCCTTTCCTGCTTCCTAGTTCCAGACTTCTTGTCCAGCCAGGAACATTGCCTTCCTCCCTTCTCCCAGACTGTCCTCCAAAATTCAGCCAATTAACTTCTAGTCCCATTTCCCTTCTTAACCTCAATCTTCCCAGACACCAGTTTCCATTTCTTTGCCCAGTTGGTTCCAGGTCTCTCCCCCTTCCAATCTTAATTTCCCACGTTCCAATTGTCAGACCCAGTTTCTCTCCATACATTCAGTCACAGTGTCACTGGACTCTTTTTCTTTCCTTTGGTCTACCTTGCATCTCCTCTGCTCATTTGAATAAACTGCATTCCTCCTCCACACTTTCTGGATGTCAGTGGTGAAAGTGGGTGGACAGACATTGAGAGAACAAACTCTCATTTCCAGAAGTGAGCAAAGAACTCCCTACTCTCATTCCCAATACATGGTGCCACCCAGGCTTGGAGTAACTGTCACAGGATAAGCTCACTTTTGCCTCTCTATCCCTGTATGGAAATATACTTGGTTGCTCTGTGGAGGTTGGCACATACACGGTGTAGTTGTGCATAGGAACTTTTCACAGTGATGGCCAAAGATGATGACTGCCCATGAGACTTGAGAAAAGTTCACTGAAGAGTGTTCACTGTAATGATGTTAGTCAGTCTGATGCATCATAACAATAAAAACCAGTTCCTGCTGTTGGGAGTGTTAGAAATCAGGATTTCTTATAAAGCTGGGCTCATTATTGTGATGTTGTACCGTAATCGTTCATTTGGGTCTGTCTTCTCCCTTAAAAAATAGCAAAGTTCCACAGATCCAAAAAATTATTCATTCCATTACTTGTCAGGACTTTTCCTACTGAACTGGAAAATGTACATACTAACTGCTCCTTTGAGCCCTGGGAGATAGTACTCTAAGAAGGAAGCCTTGACTTCTGACTGCAGAGGAAGAGGCAGTGTAGAGATCCCCTTGTTATACAAGAAAATTAAAACCCAGTGTTTAAGTCACTCTTTATATTTTTGCTCCAAATGGGAAGTATGTACACAGTGGTGTACCAAGAGGGGGAGTGGGAGAGGGCCATGGCCCCCAGGAGCTGGCCTGGGGGTGTTGCTGGCCAGAGAGGCTGC
>NW_017729024.1:133490956-133509289 GCF_001723915.1 Gavialis gangeticus
CTGGGGGTGTTGCTGGCCAGAGAGGCTGCGGTGCCTCCTGAATTTTGTGTGCGCCCAACCCACCCACCCAGCAGGTTGTGGCTTTCTTTGACCATTATTCCAGCCACTGCTCTTCCCCCTGTGACCGATGTGTCATGCTGCTAATTCTCCCGTAGAAGAGCCATGGGGTGGGAGGTGGGGCTCTGCACAGGCTGATTTGCCTCGTGCTCCACACCCTGCTCAGATTGTTCCTGGGGGCAGGGCAGCGTAAATGCAAGCATTGACCCCAGGGTACCGAAGACCCATGGTACGCCACTGCATGTACAGTTCCTAAATGGGGGGAAGGGGAACCCTATGCAACCCAGAGAAGAAGCTTTCTTATTGTGTGTCAACTTATTTGTTGATCTGCTCCCACCACCTGTCTTCCTCTCCTTCCTAGCTGCTGCAGGCTGTGTTTCTAGGTAGATAATAGACCCCAGCTGATTTTGAACCCTGTTTTGATGACTCAGCCTGCAGCTTCGAGACTTTCCACCTCAGCCATACTCTTTGAGTGTCCCAGATCTTAGCTACATGTAACAAAGTCCATGGCTGATAAGTCATCAACACTACACAGAGTCTGGATTTCTATCATAACACCCACACACATTAGGTTGTTTATAGTTTTGTGTGTGTGTGTTTTGATATGGGCAAAATGGCCCCTGTTGTTCCAGTCATGTGCTCAGCACATGGCAAGCTGGGGCCTGCATCTAGGGAAAATATGTTAAACCCTCTGGCTTCATTGGGCAGATGATGCTTCAGGCAGGTTGATTGGAAGAAAGACTGAATTGTTCCCTCCTGGATTGGACAAGGCTTGGGTGGTGTTACACCACGTATATCAGAACCACTGTAAGGTTCATCTGCTTGCCGAGAGCTGCAGAGCTAGACTGGGAGCCAGAAAACCTATTCCCCATGGGGGGTCTCCCCCGCATGTTGCTGGAGAGGCAACCAAACACTGTTTAAAGGGAAAGACTCAAACAGGGAGAGAAAGTCTATTTTGAAGGTTGAGACTCCTATTTCCTCCCTCTTTCTGTTCTTTTTTAAAAGTAGGTTAAAGGCATGGGGGTATTAATTCCTGAACCAAACTGTCCAGGAATGGGTCCTAGCAGGTACTGGCTACAGGGGCCTGTCCCCCTCTGTTCTGTAATTGTATCATCTCTGCACAGGGTAAAGCTGAGACTGGATGTCCAAGTTGCAGCCATAGGCCTGGGTATTTTTTTTTCTGCTGTTTCTACAGCTAGTGTAGCCTAGCTGTGTTGCTGAACCCCAGCTATATGTTCAGGCCTCAGTGCAGTACAGGCTTAGCCAACTTTTGCTGCCCAGTTCAGGCCCAGTGAGGTAGGCCTGACCTTTCCTTCAAAGTTATCTTCTTGCAGTTTCTGCCCAGCAGAGCTGGGATTGGGATTAGGAATTTAGGGGTGCAGCACACTGTCTAGTGCCACAGTTAACACCTCAAGGCCCCCACACAGAAGCGGGAATCACCCAGCAGCACTGCAGGGAACAACAATGGGCCCCCTTGCAACACAGAAGGACCCATGCTCTCTAGTAGCTTCCCGTGGCCCAGCAAACCCAAGGAACAGCTCAAAGGACTCTCCAGTGAAGCCTCTCCCTCCAGCCCATTGCTGAAGGGTGGGTATAATGGTGCAAGCCCCTACAGGTGCCTTTTGGGTTAGCCCCAAGTCCCTGACTGCCTGGGCATGGGTGAACCCTCCCCAAGAGGGTGCAATCTATGTACTATGCCTTGTAGTTGGTAGTGTTTTGAATAGTATTTCCTTGCCTTCTTTGCCTTTGTTTCTGTAATAAACAACCCCCCCCACAAGCAGTGTAAACACAGAGGATAAATTTATGTGGGACACCCTAGTTATTTAATGTTTCCCAGGTGTTCTGGGTGGGGGCTCAAGCCAAGGTAAAATATATTTAGACTCCAAAATTAAACCCAGCCCTTGTTGCTGCTGCCCAGTGCCCAACAGAAGTGTTACATATTATTATAATTTTTTTAAAAAGAAACTCTTTCAGCAATAATAGTTACATTGATAGCTTAGGTTTATTTTCAGTTAATATTCAAAAGTTTAAATATGGTGGAATGAAAACATGAAAAAGTCACTATCAGCCAAACTGAAGTTAATACATGTTCTGTAATATCTCACATGTGGCAATAATGATCTGTTTGAAGAGAACTACAGTACCTATTTTGGTTCACTTTTACAGCTCAAAAGTATCACCAAATTATTCTTTTGATAGAAAAGTTTTTATTCCTATGGAGTTGCTTCTTAAATACTGATCTAAGACATGAGGGAAAAGTTTCCCTTATAACAGAAGTTACAATAAATGTAGCACAGATCTGAAGTATGGAAACACATTTATCAAGGAATTATCAAAAAAGCTATGAACATCTGAGCTGCAGGTGTTTGCATTGTGACATGCATATATTCTGAACACATGTAACCGGCCAACTTCTGTCAGAAGAGGGTGTGGAGGATGACTGAGCTATTCTATTTAAAGTGCTAGCTTTTGAACAACACACAGTCCTGAAAACTGGCTTCAGCTAAATATTTTTGGAGACCAGAAATTGTGTGTCCATTGCATTAAAGGAGTCTATTTGATCAAATCATATATCCTTTCTAAGTTCAACCACCAGAAATGGTGGGAGACATGGAAATCTGGAAGCAAGCATATCTGGGAGCATAAAGTATCCCTTAATAGTTGCAGCTCACTATAGAGCTAGCTTAACCAGCTGCAGATATGATAATGTCGTGCCCTTGTTATTATGGGTGTCCTCAGTATAAGGTCGCTTTGGAAACAGCATTAACAGTCGGACTCAAATGTTGTTGGACAGTGAAAAGTTATTAGAAAACTGCTTTGGTTTACAGTGAATAACACGCACCAAACTCAACTATTGAACAGATAAACTGAAATTCTTGCTACATGAGAAATTTGCCTTAAGTTCTGATAATACGCTTCTTAGCTTTTTTTTTAGCATGGCATGAATGCACTATTTGTAAAGAGAGCTCCTCTTACTATGGAGTTAAACGTTCTCTTCCTACAAAGAAAATAAATGAAAACTTTGACAAAGGAGAAAAGTTAAGTGTGAAAGAAATGACAGAAGATTAGAGAGTCCAAGAGCATTTATTGACAAAGGCTAAGCAAGAGAATGGCTGTGTGAGGGTGTGGGGAGCTGGTTCAGAACTGGAGGTCAACAGAAGGCAGTGGGGAAAAATAGGACTCAACAGATTGTCTGCAAGGAAAATGCATGCAATTGTAATAAAAGGACAAGAGGGGTCTTCTCTTCACTGGTAAAAACTTGTGGTTTTGCTAGAGCGCTCAGACATTCTCTGCATAAATGTTTTTTTCATTGGAAAATGAAGATTTATAAAAACTGAGAACTTTTACAGAACAGGCTGTTTCTAAGCCTCTTCCAAGGTAATATTGGGTTACAACAGAATCCTGTCTGCCAGCCTGGTGTCAGAACTTGGCTGTGTGGCACTGGTAGAACTTCCATTCTGCCCGGTCTCCTGCCAGTTTGCCAACCTGGGTCCTTGGCAGTGTCAGAGTTAGGACTACAATACCTTCCAGACCACCTTACCCCACCAGATCCCAGGGTCAGGGACTTAGCAAGCTCTTTGGCGCTTTGCAAGTTCTTTATACTGAATTTGGAGTGTGGCAACCTTAGGAGGCACTGCTAAGCTAGGACTCTTGGCACTTGAGCTCCTAAGCAGAACTATTTGAAAACCCTTCATCTAGTTTATGTTGTGGTATTTTGTTTCCATTGTTTATTTCCCTGAGTATGGCAAGCATGTTAGTTACCCCAAGGCAAATACACACCTTTTCTTAGAGGTGAATAAAGAACTGTAAGTGAACCAAGTTAACACGGGAAAAGGAAGAGGAGTGGCTACTGAGGACACATCTACCCTAGGAAAATAAGTGTCCTCTGAAAATATGCTAAGATGTTTTATCTAGTACAACTTTGCATCCTGGGTCTGACTATGATCAATTAATGCATATTTTAATTTTAATAACAACTTATTTTCCAGTTTAACTAAATTCTTCAGAGAGGAAAGACAGGACATACATAGGAATATCACTGGAGGAAAGGTATGAAACAGGGAAGGAAAAATATTTATCACCTAGCTCTTTAAAAGGCACAGAAGTCTTTTACAAATCTTACACAAGTAGGCAAATTAAAAAATGAAATGCACCAGAAACATTTTTGAGTTGAAAACTCAAATTTCTTAGCTAATTTGATGAGATTATTATATTTTAACTGAAACAGTAGAAACCTTGGAAAGACCTTGCTAATTCTCTCCTGGTATAGAGCCACACAAGATTTAATAACTATACTGAATACAATAAACGTATCACTATTAAATGCCTAAAGGCTCATATTACTTTAAAATAAAGGGGTCATCCTATTTATCTGCCCACTGAGAGGCCATCATTATATTAGCTTTTGCATGATAAAGTGGACCTCTGAATTGGCACATTTGGTACAAATTTTACTATATGACAAAGTAAGGAACACTATTCCTATCAGACCTAATAAAAGGAAACTAGAGTTCAAGAATTAAATTCTAGGTTCTAAGTATCAACCTAAAATGAGCCAACCTCCACACAACCCTGTGTGTATGTGTGCCAAGCCACAAATTACTGCATTCAATAAGGGGAAAAATATTTTGTATTCTACTCAGATTATTCAGACACACCCATCCCGTCAAGATCTGGGTTTCCACAAATATAACAGCTTCTTAGGAACATTCACTGTGACGACCAGAACCAGTTAATTAAGGCTTAAGCACATACAAGAACTAATTAGGCCCAAAGTGTAGAAAGAAAACTTTAGGCTGATTAAACTGATGTCCATATGTGCATAGAAACTCCATTAATGCACATAGCCCCTTGGCCTTGTGCATTTTGTTCATGGTAAGGGGCTGTCACAAGGAGCTGATGGCTCATGTTACTTTAAGGGGAAAGTGCAGCAGGTTAGCCTGGCTGTATAGGTAGACAGTTAAACCAAAGCCAGCTGCACTGTAACAAGCTTACTGTGTAGGGCAGATTCCCAGACAGCCTGAGGGAAAAGGCTGAAAGCATCTGGGTCAAGCTGCAGCAGAGAGAGGCTGGCTGACTGTTAAGCACAAGGGGAAACCCCAGTGCTTGATTAGGGAGTCACCTGCCTGGAAAGGGCAGTATTTCAGGGCATATAAACATAGCAACAGAGGCAAGGCAGGAAGTCTAGCCCTGCAGGTTGTAGGGGGTGGAGATGTGGGCAGAGAGGGGCTGAAAGACATAGCCTGGTAAACCCAAAAGGACACAGGGCTTGCAGGATGGCATCATCCCAGAGTGGGGGACACTTTTTGTTTGAGAGTTGTTGCTTTTATCTGCGTTGTGTTTACATTAAAAAGTGAAGACTGAGTTGTGGCTGTGAGGGTGGTATGGAGGCCACAGGGACACCTGAGAGGCACCCTACATAGATCCCTATAGGGGTCAGGGACTGCAAGGGAGCTGAGCAACATGAGAACAGGCCAGTCTGGGTCAGAGACCCAGGAGGCTGAGTGGTATCCAAACAGCCTTGCCTGACTTGGGGACTCTTGGGGGATGAGAAGTAGAAGAGCAGCTTTGCCTGGGTTTGGGACCCCAGAGGATGCAAGAGTCTGAGAAGGGTGAGAACAGAGCCAGGGGATGGGTAGTGGACCTAAGCTGAGGGGGCACAGCCACAGGAAAGCGGCTGAAGCCAGGAGGGCTGAAGCCCCAACAAAGATTTGAGGCCTAAGAGGGCCAAGTGTTTTCAGTGGGGACAGGGGGCCCCCCAAAGTGATCAAATGGCATGGGTGTGGCTACAGGGGAGGACAGAAGCTATGATTATTGCCCCTAAGATGGTTTGTGCCTTAAGGCACAGAGAGGGCCATGACTCAGAGTTGAAAGAGCAAGGCTGGTGCCAGCTAGACACTTGAGACAATAGAGACCTGAGGGACTGAGGCTCGCTTTGGGGTCCTGAGGCAGCCTCCCTCAGTTACACCAAGTCACAGCAGGTGAGATAAAGTGGGAGGTGCTTGGCCACCAGGGGTTGTCACAGCCACACGGCAGCCTCAGTCCTGATACAAGGGCATACAGAAGAATCAACTCCAAGCCCTATGGCAATGAATTAATGAATCAGGAAATATTTCTAGTGCTTCAGGACCCTCACCTAGATTCAGGTATAACTTTCTCTCATAGGCTGAAGACTGCTGGAGAGGGGTCAAGGAAAGGCTGGTTTTGGTTTTACAAGAGGGATAATTCAGATCCAGACCCTCTTATTATCCACATTCAAATTTGGGAATACAGGAATAAAGATAGTGACCATAGAAATGTTGTTAGTTTTGACTCTGTTTTAAGTACCTAAGATTGCATCTCAATGTCCGTTTTTGCACACTGAGAAAATGGATTCATTTCCTATCTCATACACAACAATTTGGGACTTCTGTATTTTTCAGCAAAGTCTTTGAAAACTATGTCATCTATTGGCAGGGTGACCATATGTCCCGGTTTGCCCAGTACAGTTCCAGATTTCGAAGGCTGATCCTGGCTGGTTGGTGAAAATTAAAACAAACATCCAAGAACTGCAGTGGCATGGAGCACAGTCCAGTGGGGAGGCAAAGTGTCATGGTACACCAGGCAGCTCCACCTCCTTGCCGGACTGTGCCCATGCCCATATTCACCAACCTCTGCCACTGCTTGCAGCAGTACCACTGACTGGGACTGGGAGGGAGGGCAGGTAGTGTCCTGTATGTCCCAGATTTCCTTGTGGTCACCCTATCTGTTGGTCAGTCTTTTAATCACAACCATCCCCTGGGATTCTGGACTTCCAGTTGAATGAAGTAGTAGTTAATAAAAAAAAGTTACAGCTGTAAACCTATTGTTTCTAATCGTTTGTAGTTTTCAGCTTCAAAGAGAGAAAATCCAGTGTTATCATATGGAGATTAAATGAGTTTGGCAGGCTAATAAATGTTTCAATTTGCTTTGTTGCTTTCAACCACTGAGCACTCCTGTAGGACAGTGCAAATATAGGAGCTGCCTCTTCTTAATGGCTTTCATGGCATGAGTATAGGATTCCTTATAGTGTTAAAGCTCCTCACAATAAATGTCTAAGCTATAAATTTTGATGGGCTTCCCAGCTGAATGGATGCTTTGAGTGGAGACAGACTGGCTGGAGCTAAAGTAGTTAGCTTTGATTTACCTCTCTTCTATTATTCAATCCTATTGAGAATTTTGAGTAGTGATATCAAGGCATGTTGATTGGTTGCAGTTTATAGATTGAGACAAAATGAGTGATATTTAACCTGGGTCAATACTGTGCAACCTTATAATGATATTAACAGGGATGAAGTAATGTGTAGATTTGTAAGAGACAGGCAATGAAGCAAGATGTTTGCAAATAAATCCATTGACAGATGAGTTTTCCTCATTAATCATTCAGTGTATGTGTTTCTTGGAGGTCCTTGAGGGATTTCCCAAGTACTTCTCTATCAGAGGAAAAGTTTGTGCATGTCATTGCTCATGCATTTATATTTAGTCTTTTTCTTTACATATGGAAACAGCATATGGCACTTGCATTCTTTTCTAGATAACTACTGAAGAGGTTGATTAATGCTGTATTAAACTCCACTATTGTGTTTTAAGTTGGGAATTCATTTTAAGAGTTGTTTCTATAGACACTTCTGAATTGGAAGAATAGATGTGCAAGTGTCCTGAGTAAAACTGTCTTTTATAAAAACCAGTTGTTATAATGACTAATTCTCTACTAGCAAGACTGCAAGGGCACACTCTACCAGCTAAATACAAATCTTAAGGAACATTTATGGAAAGGGACACCAGTCAACTGTCATAGTCATGAGTTACAGTCACCCAGGAATTCATTTGGTCCTTTGAATGCTTGTGATGCTGTCTGGTATCAAGGTTAAGCCAGAATCAAGATATTTATACATCTAATATAATTGTCACCAACCCACACCAGAGCTGGATTCAGTTAAACCATATTTGGTTGCACTGCATACCGTTCACTTGATGGGAATTTCCAGAGAGATCAGGGGAGCAAGAGGGACTGAGGCTGAGAGCTCAGCTGTTGCTGTGCAGCAAAGGAACAGTTAAACACTTGGTTTTTTCAAATTCTATTTTAGCAGCTAGACGAACAGAATTACCCTATCAGTCCTTGCTGAGGCAGAGCTCTCACTAACTTGAGGATGGATTGAGCTTAATGTGCTTGGACACATGCTTTAGTTGTCATTCTTCATGCCCTTCTGATGATCTAATGTAAACAAGGAGGAAAAGGACCCCTTAAACCCTTTCAATTTAAATAGAGTTCTATAAATGAGCCTCATCTCCTGTGTCATTTTGGTCAGTACTCTGAGACCCCCCACTTGTCATCAACCAAAAACTATGTATAATGTAAATAGAAAGCAGTGTTTGGATTCAGGGGAATTTTATGAAGCTGGACCATCACATCAGCAGGCATCTGTGTTAATTATAAAAAAAATAAATTTGTGCAGCCTACAGAAAATAATTAGCAGCAGGTGACTTTGCTTGCAGTACATAAGAGACACACTATTGCAGCCTGCTTTTTCCCTTCAGATTTGAAAAGTAGAAAATAGATGGAAATCTAAAAACAGAAAAAGATCTGAATTTTAGTTTTAACCAGCCCAGTTACGGTAGGTAGGACCTACCTTTTGGTAAGGGGAGTGGTAGATAACTCACTATAATCAGTATGATTTATTTTGCTAAGTGCCATATGGTGGCGCATGCCAGAATATTATTAATGTGAAGTCTGGAGGATGTTTGTGTGCTGAGTTGTCTTGTCCAGGTATTGTCCAGAATTTCATTAACTCAGTATTCTTAAAGAAAATAGAGAAACAGTGCATCTGTGCATTTTCTTTTTTGTGTTAGCTTAATGTATGGCAAAGCAGACAGCCGCATTACAGCATGCCAGTATGCTCCAGCGTGGGATATAGTTTCACCTTCAGCTTAGAAATGGAGAGGAGGCTCAATAAACCGTATCACATATGAAAACATAGTTTGCACTCAGCTGCTGTATATGAACTGCCAGGGAAGAGCAGGCACTAAAACCAACTGTAATCACTAGTCCTCCTTTCCTTAGTTTCAACAAACTCTGGAGGGAGGATTGAAGGTAGTTTTCAGTGTGCTACTCCATCTTCTGCCACGAGGACAGAACCCAGGGAATAAAAGCAGTGAATCAAGCCCTCTGTCTTCTGCTGGTGAGGACTGTATGCCTCAGCTGTCTGGCAGACTATATAATGTATATGTAATCTGCAGAACGATTTTGCTGGCATTGGGCCAGCATGAGGTCTGATTTGACTGTCCAGGACTGTCACTTATGTACAGAGCATGTTTTTTTTGGGTCAGGCTGACCATGCTGGGGGTTCTTTGCCTATTCTTATGACAAGATTGAATTTAAAACCTAGATGGTGCCACTTTAAATAGCGTATTTTAGTTTTGTTTGTATGCAGTTTAGCTAAAATCCATTTTCTGAGTAAGTAAAAGTTGTGCTGAAAGACAGCTTGTTTTATTTCCTGGTGTGCACACAAATCACTTGAAGCATGTCTTGAAATTGCCAGTGTACCTCTGTGGAAAAATAAACTAGAGTCCTTTTTATGGCCTTGTTTAGATAAAGCATACTGAGAGATCTGGATGCTTTGTATGGTATCACAGTTAAATCTGGTAAAAGACTCATTCTGTTGAGGCTTATGAGATAAAGGGCCCAATCTTACAATCCTTCCACTTCTGATTTGCTGATTTTATCTATTTGCATAGATGTATTTCTTTAGTCCTATTGTACTTTTGGTGCTATTATGTGGTTAAGAGTGCAAATAATCAAAAATGCCTTTAAAAAGCATGTAAAAGCAAATCTCTAAAAGCAGAGCTCTCGGGGATTTTTTTTTGGTGATTGGGCGGGTGGGAGTGTTTTTGTTAGAAAACACCAATTCACTGAAATCACAGCCGTTTTGCAGAAAGGGTTGGTTTTGACAAATTTCCCAGATAAAAGTAATTTGAGGAAGAAGCTTCAAAATGATCGAATCACTCATTTTGGACACAGTAAAAATGAAAAAGTTTTAATTTTTGTTTCAGAATGACTCTGTTTCAGAAATTTTAGTTATTTTATGTTAGTAAAGGGTTGCAGCTGAAACAAAATATTGCAACTTATTCTGTAATCTTTTTTTGCTTATGGTTTAAGAACATTTTTGAAGTTTTCACTGATCATCCTAATCTGAGGTGAGACGCACTTTCATGTTGTTTCCCATCATGCAGGATGAGAAAATAATTTCCTGCTTAATTCTTTTAAGCAGGCTTCCCACCTACAAGTGAATTCTACTCCTCCCCGACCATGAAGGTGTACCTTGCTTGAATCATGCCGTTGGCTGCATTCTGCTGATCCTGATTCTCATGACATCATGGTGTTAGCCAGCCAATTAGGGCGCTACATTCCCAACCCCATAGTCTTCACTGAAAATGTTCTGGAAAGACCTGATTGCAAAGTTTACAATGTCCACTAGGAAGTGGGGATAGCAAGAACCTAAACCACTTATGAGCTTTACATATCAAAAATGACATCTTAAACAGCTTCTTGAAATTAGTTAGTAGTCAGCATAAGGCACTGCTAAAATAGATCACTGCACTTGACCAGTCATGATCAATGTTAGCCTTTCTTTGGAGGAGTCTCTGCCACCACACACTAAATTGTCATCTACAATCACATCAGTCTCCTTAAGTCCCTCTAGGTCCCCCCGTTCATGCAGATGTGTATGGTTCTCTTCTAGTACCATCTGTCAGCCTTCACTAGTTCATCTTGAGGTGGCAAAGGCTCAGAAGAGGACAGATAGCGAGTGTGACCTTCTTGCTAAACTCAAATAATAGAAAGCATTCCTGACACATGCATCTGACTGACTGTCCGAAGTAAAGGTAGGCAGTTACATTAGTCTGAAGTCAGGCAGATGATGAAGTAATCACCTGATGAAGCAAGCTAACTGCTTATGAAAGCTTGTGCTATATGTCTCTGATTTAATAGTTAGTCTATAAGGTGCAAATCTACCCTACCTTCTCCCCAAAAGCAGCCATTCATCCAACAAGATTCTCCTCATTTTTTCTTCTCTTCAATGCTGGGGCAAACCCTGTTGTTGACTCCTTTCTGTCATGAAGATTCACAAGTTTGAATTCTTCCTCAGAGACATAACACCTCATTTTCTTCAGTTGTCTGTTTTCTGACTTTTCTTTTCATGAATATTTAGTAGAAGTCATTTTTTTTAGTAACTGAGACTAGTCATCTTATTACTGAAAATGAGCTTAAAAACCCAGAGAGTGAAGTCTGTAAATATGTACAAAGTCATGGTGCAATTATTCAATTACTGAACACAGCATATTATCAGACTATGAAAATCTGACTAAGGTGGATGGGAAATGCATAACTTCAGGCAGGCAAAAATGGGAGAAAAGAAAAAAGTTCTGTAAGTATGTTGGCCAGAAAAGAAAGACCAAGGAAGCTGGGGGTCTACTGTTAAATGGCTAGGAAGAACTCTTAACAGAAGATGCAAAGAACACAAAGCTGCTCAACAGATAGTTTGCCTTAGTCTTAACAAGAAAGTCAAGCATCAGCCAGACACCTAACATGGATTCCTTGGATAAGGAAAGGGACAAGCTGAGGGATGAGATAACAAAACAGGGATGGAAAACAGAAACAGTCAAAGAGCTTTTCATGGATCGGAATGAATTGAAATCAGCGAGGCCTTATGAACTCCACCCAGGGTACTGAAGGAACTGGCAGAAGAAATCTCAGACCCCTTGATGATAATATTTATGTAGTCATGGGAGGTGGGCAAAGTATCAGAGGACTGGAAAAGGGCCACTGTAAAAACAGACACAAAAGAGGACCTGGGGAATGCTAGATTGGCCAACTTCACCTTAATACTCAGGAAGTTACTGAAGCATGAGGAAGTCCAGTTGCAAGCATTTGGAGGAGAAAAGGCTGATCATAAGCAGCCAGCATGGATTTACTAAGAATAAACTGGGCTAAAATATGAAAATATTCTGGTTCCCCCCATGCCCTGCCCCCCATCATGGTTTCTCAATGGACTATAATTTCAAGATTTGTGCTCAGCCAGGTATGTGTGTAGAAAGCCACATATCTGTCTAGCCAGCATGCTTCCAACTGCCCATGCTCAGTAGCCATGTGGGCCCTTTCACATGCATACATTTTGTTCTATTATTCTATGCCCATGTGGAAGTGCCAAAAATGACAGCCATGAATCTAGGTAAGTGCCATCTGGATGAGTAACATGACATAAGATTCTGCTCTTTGTATTAAAAACCTACACATAAGAAAGAGGTTGGAAGAGAATGTTTTTTGCACTGTCAGAAAACTATGTTAAATGACAGCAGGTCTCCCTTCAAAAGGTGGTAAATGGTTCTCAATTCCTCATATGCAGTGTTGCCAGATCTCATAATTATGCTGCAAGGTTTACATTTTTCATGAAGTCCCGGGTCCTAGCATGGGATAAATATATCAGACTCAACTTTTCCAAATTGACCAGAGGATGAATATGAGCCACCAATGTGATGAAGTCTCCAACAGAGCAAATAGAAGTCTGGTGTCCATCAGCAGATGTGTTGCCAATAGATCCAGAGAGGTGCTTCTCCCCCTCTGTTCGGTGTTGGTGAGATCACAACTGGTGTACTATGTCCAGTTATGGGCACTACACTTCAAGAAGGATGTGGACAAGCTCAAAAGGGTTCAGAGAAGAGCCACTTTCATGAGCAAGGGCCTGGGGGATAGGGCTTATAAGGAGAAACTTTAGGATCTGGCGTTGTTCAGTCTGAGTAAAACATGGCAGCAGGGTGACTTGATAGCCGCCTACAAATATGTCAAGGGAGAACACCAGGATCTGGGAGAGAGAATTTTCAGAAAAGTGCCCCCTCCTCCCCCAGGAGTACAAGAACCAATGGGCATAAGTTAGTCAAGGAAAAGTTTAGGCCAGACATAAGGAAAAACTTTTCCACTTCGGTAATTAGATTCTGGAACAAACTCCCAGCAGAGGTGGTGCAGTTGCCATCCCTGGCGGTGTTCAAGAGGAAGCTGGACAAGCACCTTGTTGAGCTCATTTGAGCCTAATTGCCTCCTGCCCGTGGCAGGGAACTGGACTTGATGATCTTACAGGTCCCTTCTGGTCCTTCTTTCTATGATTCTATGATTCATTAAAAAAAAATTTCTAGTCCTTCTCATGGCTGATGCACCTTTTAAACTTTGCTCTTCAACAAGAAGTGAAGAAGTAGAAGTTGTTATTTATGTAATTATGTATGTATGTTCGTATTTTATGACTCTCATTATTTTTAAGGCAGCTGTGTAGGAGAGAAGGGGTATTTTTTTTTCTGGAAACTGGATCATGAGTGTTTTGAACACTTGGGGCACATAGTATATATAAAGAAATAGAGGCAAATGCCTTTCTAAGGTAAGTAAAAAATTAAAATACAAGGTTTTTATATATTAATATAAACACAGATATGGTAGAAATGTATTTGAACAGATAACACAGAAGACATGCTGTTTTCTCAGAAAATGATATTCTAGTTTTAAAAAATAATTTTCTCTATGCCATGTTAAGACAATTGTAGGAACTGACTTTTTGCCCCTGACCACTGTCACCTAGCAAAGTAACTCCCTGATGCTGTGTATGAAAAGTGTTCGTTTGTGTGTGTGTTTGCAGGATTTATTTCATGTGAGGGTCTGCCTATAACCTGCACCTTTGAATGACCTGTGAAATTCTTCAGTAATATTCAGTGTTACAGCAGTAGTATTTTCTCTGCTGTAGTGATAGCAATTTTAAAAATTAAGGCATTTTTGTGTACTTCTTTGCTGATATAGCATGTTAAACATCTAGATGGATGAGATTCATATGACAGCTTTGCAGAAATTATTTTTTTCAGTATGTATTTCCTCTAACTTTTCTTAAAATGGTTGATTGGCTTATTAGATTTTTTTCTCACAGCATTTGTTGCTGCTGTTGACTCAGAAATGAATTAAACTGAATGGATGATATACAATTAGTAATGGAGATTGGCCCAAGTTTGGCCTTTTAATTTTACATGTTATACAGCTCATTCCAGATCAGACCACATTAAAACTTTCAGATGCTCCCCATCATGAATTCTGCAATAAAGCTAGTCAGATTTTTCAAACAAATTTTTTTTTCCCAATGAAAAGCCCTTATACTCAGTCTTTCCTTACATTACAGAATGTAGTTCTTTGTGAAAATACAAACTATGATGATAACAACTAGATTAGGTCAAGAATGTTTTTAACAATTTTTCTTCTTTGGAAAAATATGTTTATTGAGACTAAAGCTGTTTGCAAAAATCATATTTTAAAAGGTCAAAATCAGATAATGGAACATTCCAAAATGACCAGAGGAAATATTTGGAGCAGCTAAATGGACTTCTCTCTATTTTAGACCATGATCACTTCTAGGAATTTGAATTTTCTCTTGATTTGGAGCAAGAAAAAAATTAAAACTTTGAAAAATCTTCTGGGATGGAAAAGCAGTTTCTTGACCAGCTCTTCCAGCAATCTCCCACTTACCCAGGACCACATGTATCCATTGAGCAGCTCCATTGAAGTCAAGTGATTTAAACTAGGGTATAGTTTACTCATTAAATATGTGAGAGTAAAGGATGTCTTAGGGTGATATCTTTTTTTTATTGGACCAAGATAGTTAATAAAAATAAGATATCACCCTAAGAAATCCTTGCCCCTGACATAATTTCTGGACCATCATGGCTACAACATTGGTGAGGCTGCAACTGGAGTACTGCTTCCACTTCAAGAGGGATGTGGACAACCTGGAAAGGGTTCAGAGGGGGGCTACTCATATGGTTGAGGGCCTGCAGGTAAGATCCTATGAAGACAGACTGAGGGACCTGAATCTCTTCAGCCTCCGCATGAGAAGGCTGAGAGGTAATCTTGTGGTTGTCTACAAACTCATCAGGGGGTGTCAGCAGGGAATAGGGGACGCTCTGTTTACCAGGGCACCCCTCAGGGTTACTAGAAACAATGGCTATAAACTGAAGGAGAGTAGATTTAGATTGGACATCAGGAAGAAACTCTTTATGGTGAGGGTTCCCAAAATATGGAATGGACTTCCAAGGGAGGTGGTGCTTTTCCCTACCTTGGAGGTGTTCAAGAGGACAAGCACCTAGCTGGGGCCACTTGACCCCAGTGCTCTTTCCTGCCTAGAGCAGGGGGTCAGACTTGATGATCTAAGAGGGCCCTTCCAACCCTAGAAATCTATTAAATCTATGAAACATCATTCTATAATATATGCATTTTTCCTTCCCAATAAATAAACCATTTTTCATGCTATCTGTAATACTAGTAGCCTCTCTTTGGGTCAGTCAGACACTATACCGAAATGTGGAAGAATCAAATAATGCTTTGGCCTTTTTCACTCGAATGGCATTTTATTGAAGTTGTACAGTATTTGGCCTTGACTAAAGAAGTAAAGCCAGAAACACAATAGAGGATAGAGTTAACACATTTTGAAACCAGTATTTGTAATGCCACAGAAGTTCTCTCACCATCAATAGTGGTAATAAAGAAACTAATTTACCTTTACAATAAAAACTGTTCTTCAGGAACAGCACTGGAGCTAATTAATATATTTTAAATCAAATGGTCTCATTTTTCCTCTGTAGTTTTCTTATAATCTGTTCTTAACTTCAACTGTAAAGACCAAAGAATAGATGCTAGTGGTAGTGAATAGGACAGGTATGCTGATTCTCAAATGTAGAAATAGAGCTGAACCAGAAAAGATGCCTGTTCTCTCTGACAACACCTTTCTGAGACTCATCTTACCATCTTCCATCTAGTCCCAGTACCTGTAATAGTTTGGGACTAACCAAGAAGATGCAGCCTTGAAAACTAGGGCTTTCATAAACAGCAGGCATCACTAGAATGTGCAGCTCAATATTTCAGTGTTGGCCAAGATGGTGCTGGTACTGGCACTGCCACTCCATGACAGGCAGTCTGGGGCCTATGCTACACAGGCTCCATGCCAATGTGGAGGCTGCTGCTGAAGGACATAGTTCTTATATGGAAAAGGACAGGTAAGCAGGCCTTATTTTTAGTGGCAGTTTCAGGAGTGGTGAGGGGTCAGCATACACATCCTGTTGTGTCTCTGGTTCTGGGACAGGCCATGTGGTGTGACTGTCCCTGGAGCTACGTTGTACAGTAGCCCAAATTCCAGCAATCAACAGGGAAAATGACAGGAGACTAGGCGGATGTAATTTATTTATGCCTGTATTTCATTAGAAGTCAATTGGATGGCAGATTGGCCTTTCTGACAAAAAACCTGATTTGACAGAAATTTCCCAACTAGTGCTATTTGTGGGGAAACAAGGAGCCACTGGTATGTACAATGCACTCGGGCTAGAGAGGCAACAAAGTATGCAGACACCTCCTGAGTCCTTTCATTTGCTTCTTTGTTTCCCCAGTGTCTTTTTCTTTCTTCCTGTCCTTCATTGTAGACAAGTGTCCTCTGTGTTCATGGAGTTAGGGCCTTGACAGACAGGCTTTTCTGCATTCTCCAAAATTTAAGATTTCCCTTAAAAATAATGGAGTGGCATCTTTGTGCCATTAACTTGGGTCAAAATCAAAATAAGTCTAGTAAAACAAATTTCCCTCAGAATTTCCAACCATTTTTGTTTTTTTCACATAATTTTAAAACATAGAGGACATGCATGATTGCCTGGTTGAGTTTGTAGCTAGAAAAACTGAAATACCATCACTGGTAGCATACTCCATATTTTATCTTGAGGGAATCTAAGCTTTGAAACTTAATCAGCAGGGAGAATGACCCTGTATACCTAGGCTAGGTACAGCGATTCAAAAAGCCCAATGCAGACCTGCTCTAAATTACAGTTTTCTGTAAGCATGTAGTTTAGATCAGTAGTGAATGGACCACACATTCACCCAGGGGTAAGGGGTAGGAGGAGGAGAGGGCAAATCTTAGACCAGGTTCTGCCATTTTTAAATCAATCTATGGGTACCAAATTCTGTTATGGGTATAGGCTGATTTTGTGTCCTGGATTTCTGTTCTGGTATGGGCCTAGACTGGTTTCTGATCTCTTATATCAATAAAAGTATAATGTCTGTACCTGGCCTTAAGAAAATGAAGATTGAATAGTGGCTTGGTGATCAGAATTCAAATTTAGCCTCAGCACCAGTATGCAGTAAAACTGGACTGGGTAACTCAGTTCAGCTGGGATTCCTTCTGTTGTCTTTTTTTGGTCCCCATATTCCAGTTCAGTTTGGACCCCCTGTTGTAGCTGTCTCAAGGCCCTAATTCACTTCCCCTCCTTTTTCCTTTACCAGTCTCTTTGTTCCTCTTCCCTATGCTTTCCCTGCCTTTTCTTTCTCTGTCTCTGAGTTTTGTGGGACCCAGCTATAGCGGGACTAGGAATAATGGGCATTTTAAAAAGAATAAATTATTTTAGTCCTACCTCATTGTTGTTCCTGTCAATGTTCGCCTGCCTGCCCAGTTTCAGCATTGTGTTGTGTCCGGATTCTGCTGCACACCAGTGTTTCCTCACCCTGACTGTCAGGAAGTGTTACATAGAGCCCAAAGCAGAGTCATTGCTGTGCAAGAGCAGGGCAGAGACATTAATACCTAAAAGAGCAACACAGCTGTATACCTTAGAACAATTTTTTAAAAATCACCTCATTTTTTAGAGGCAACTGGCAGGAAAGAGGAGAGAAAAGGGAATAGTGCAGAGCTGGTCAAGAATGTTCCAGTGAAAAAGTCTTTCAACAGATGATACTGATTCACCAAACCAAAACTTTCCTTGGGAAAAGACTGATTTGAACAAATATCACAATTTCCAATGAATTTGAAAACAGTCCTTGAAACTGTGAAAACTTCATGTTGATGTTGTTGCAAATAGGTCAATTTTTCCCCCTCCTAGTTTGAATGGAGTTTTCAGGTCTAAATTTTGGTTAATTTCTAATAATGAAAAATTTTAAAACATTTTAGAAGGGTCACAACTGACATAAATACTTCACAAGAATGAAAATGAAATGTCTTGAATCACTGTGACTATTTTTTTTACTCCCACACAGTAACAGAGGAATAGGAGCTCAGGTTCTGTGCAGGGGGAATTCCTTTTAAGATCCAGGTGGCTGACCACTCCCACTCTGCCCCATAGGGCTATAAAGACTGTGAGCCAGGGAGTGAGAGGCATTTCAGGCTAGCAAGCTGAACGAGTAAGAGCTCCTAGAAACCTGGATCATGGTTG
>NW_017729024.1:133514289-133530396 GCF_001723915.1 Gavialis gangeticus
ATTTTAGCAAGGCTTTTGACACAGTGTCCCACAACATTCTTGCAAGCAAGCTAAGGAAGTACAGGTTGGATGAATGGATTGCAAGGTGAACAGAAAACTTCCTGGATCATCAGGCTCACAGGGTAGTAATCAATGGCTCAATATCTAGTTGGCAGCCAGTATCAAGTGAAGGAGATAAAACCATGGATTCTGGAGAACAGAAATAGCAGATATGGTGCAGAGGGTGAAATGAGTTCTGCCCAGTCAATCCTTGTAGTTGAGTAGGGCCCTAAGCTGGGACTCAGTGGAGGAGGGTGAGAACACATCTCTCTACCCTAGTGCCCTTGGCACTAAAGGGAATAAAGGGATCACTACAATGGGATGTAAGGGGTATCAAGAGTGACATTCTTTGAGATATAGAGAGAATACCAAGATTGGGTGTGAGCTACAGGATAAAGGACTGGGGGGAGATACTTGCCTAAGGGACTATGACTTGGTAGCCAAAGAAAGAGGAATACCTCCTCCCTTGGTTCCCTGATCCAGTTATTTTTCACAGGATGGGATGGGAAAACTACTTCAGTCTAGGCATGGGTAGCAATCAAGATATGGATTAGCAGTGGCTTTTCTTTTTTTTTGCTTGGTTGTTTTGGTGCCATCTGTCTGGCTACAGTCAAATCTTTTTTAATAAAACATTATAGCTTCACTGACCTGTGCATGCTGCAGCTAGAGTGCTCAGAGTTTTCTAGTATTTTAGTAACAACCATCTAAGCACGTGCCTGTCTTCTCAAACGTGTGTACACATACGTTGAGTGCATAAAGAATTGTCATACTTTAAAAAGAAATAAAGTTCTACTGCAATTTTTGTGAGCTGTAAAGTTTGCCAGCTCAGGCCTGGAATGCCAAATCTTGAAACAGAATCCAGGCATTTCACTTGCTTTAGTTGTGGCCTACTTTTACTTTTTTCACTGGTATAAATGGCTGCAGTGCTATTGAAATCAGTGTTCCTGAAGCAGAGAATTATTCAAAAGCTGAAAGAGGAGAAAGCTATTACATTTTTGTTCTATGACTAAATTAAAAGTTGTTGTATTTACAATGTGCAGTATTCTGCACAGAGAAGGAGGACTTGTGTAGAAATGGCCTCCCAGAAAGATCAAGCAGGAGAAGCAACAACAGCTTTGTTGTTCAGTGGTTTTCAGAGGCATATTCAAAACCTTTGTGGTAAGAGTAAGAAAAAAATGCTAAAAGAACATGGCCAAATTTTCATAAATGAAAGTTTACTTTAAAATACAGTAGGAAGCACAGATTCCAAACTAGGGTAGACATCAATTCAGCCTTTTGGAGGAGGAGAGGATGGAAAATGTTTCCTTCAGTGCAGAGTCTGATTATGTCAATCACAAAAGGTTTGCAATAGGAGAGAGGCTGAGAGCAGCACATTTTTAAAAAATAGGTTAGTTTATAAAAATAGGTTGCATGCGTGTAGAGCTTTTCATGGTGAATATGCAATGCAAATAACAATCTGCTCTTAATACTGAAGTAAGGCCAGTACTTTTCCCCAGGGGGAAAATGAGGATGAGATAGGAAGCGGCTTACCTAAAACAGTATTGCTAACTCTAAGCATTCAAAAACGATTAAGTCATTCCTCACCCCTCCTTCCCCCCTCCCAAAAAATCATGACATTTAGAGAAAAAAATAATTAGGGGGGGTTTAGTTAGTCTTATCATTTTTGAGCTTTTAGTGTTTGTGATTTCAACTTTTCTCCAACACTCTGCAGACTGGAATGTTTTACTTTTTATAATGGAAAACTGAGATTTTTATGACTTACAATGTCATAGCAGGACTGGAATTTCAGCCCCAAACCATCCTCATTTTGGTAGATTGGGCTGGTTTTTTTAAAATATATTGGGGCTTGATGGCAAACATCTTGTATTTTTCTTTTAAAACAAGATCCTAATCAATTATCTTTAACAGGAAAGAATCAGTGAAATTCATCAATACTTTCTTGCATGACATAGTAACCCTAAGGAGAATTTTGAACAAGTGTAACCTATTTTATTGTTGTGCTTTGCAATCCTGAAATCAGGGCAATGCAGTAATCTACTCTGAAGAAATTCTTTTCTTAATGTTAGTCCTGGATACATACAAAGTAGTTAAGTTTTAATTCTGCATTTCATGCTAACAAATAAAGTCTTTGCCCAAGTTAGCTATGGATAGGTATGTTAGTTGTGGATAGGTAACTCCTGAAATCAATGGCAGTTTGGTATATTTAAGGACAGCAAGAAAATGCTAATAGTACTAAAAATAAAAGAAAAATAAGCTTATTTTTGTTTGCTTTATCTTTCATAATCATTTGTCTGTTCCAATTACAGTATTTCAATGTTCAGGCATTCTGCATGTATGTGTATGTGTTGCTATAGCTCAAGTTTGGGGGTCTTTGCAAAAATTCAGCACCTCAGCCCTATAGAAAAGTGAAAAATTATCTTACTAGCTGGCTGAGTACTAAGTCAGAATGGTACACATGTGGGGGAATGGAAAGCAAGAACAGAACAAAAATACCCCAAAAGACAAAAACAAACAAACAAAAAACTGTTTCACAAATTCGTTTGAACCACCATAAAGATTTTTACATCGTCTTCCTATCTGGGACACAGGTATGGACTGGGTCTTGCTTCATCTTGTTCTCTCTTCTTCATTGTAGTATGCATTGAGTGGAGGGTGCAAACATATATGGCATTGGCCTGAGTCTGCTCCCAGTAAAGTCATCAGCAAAACTCCCAGTCACTTCAACCAAAGCAGAGTTAGGTCAACCCTGGCCACATCTACACAAGACACTGACTGCTTATACAAGTAATAAATGACTGCGCAATAACTGGAGTTATGCTGTGCAACACTACTGCAAAGTAGTAGACATAGCCACTGAATACTTTGAAAATCAAACACCAAAAGCTATAAATCTAGTATTGGTGCGCAGAAAAAAAAGAAGAGAAAGGAAAGAGGAACTATCACTCACTTGCTCAAGTTCCTGTATCAGCAAAAAGCTGTAATTGTACCTGTGTGGGAGTTCTCAGTAGGCATTACACGAAGGTTCACGCTAGATCATCGTGCAGTGCACAAAGCATGTGTGTAGGAGCAGAAAGATTAAGAATCTTTTCTCCATGCTTGATTTGCAGGGACTGTTTGTAATCTTATGTATTGCACAATTTGAAAGTAGGGGCAACTCTACATAAAAGCAAACATCAGTACTGAACTCTTGACAGGTTGAGTAAGAGCACAGTCATAAATATAATATGCTGGCCAGCAAAGACAGGGTGCTTCTGGCAGAATGGAGTACACAGTGAAGAAAAAACTGCTCTGATCCACTCTGCAGCTTCAGTATCATTTGTCCAAACTAGACCATATTTGGTGCTTTTCATCTCTTACTTCTGTCCTTCAGCTATAACAGTACATGATCTTCTCTGAATTCCTTCTATTGAGCTCCTACCTCTCTGGCACTGAGGTACCTTGCTTAGAACTGAACCTTCTTCATTATGTGGCAAATGTGAAGAGCACTTAAATGCTTGTCATTTTAGCCTCCAAACATACATTCCACAGACATTTGGTGCCCCCTTTATTGTTGAAAACCAATTACAGCAAAACATGAAATCATGAAACTAGGCCTTAGAGAGTAAACTACACAGAAGAAATGAAGCTCTAATCATTTTAATTTTCCTGTATGGAAAATGTTATGCCCCATATTAGTACATTGAATGATAGGCAAATGTGTTGCACTTGAATTACATCTGTGGCAGAACTATGTGCCACTAAAATGTAGTTAAGTGCGCACAGGACTTGTGCTAGTCCCCTGCATTAGGTTGCCTGCTGTGTTAAAGATAGAAATACTTTGCTAGAGCCAAAAATGCACAGTAACTTTGAACTACCTTTCTTAGGTTTGTGTAAAGTGGAATTTCATTTTGTTTGCACACCCCATTCCAGTTAATGTCCATGGCTTTCTGTATTTCTTCTTTTAAAGCACAAATTGGCTGGAACACATCTTCCTTTAAAGAAGAAAATGAAATGGGCAATTATTCTCTCAGTGGTGTCTGCCCAGGTGTTGTGCTGGCCTGTGAGAAATCAAAGACATTTTGTACCAGTAACTTCAAACAATGGGCAGAACACGATTCATGTTTAAGACTGACATTTTTATAGCCTTGACAAAGTCAACCACATCATCAGAAACAATAGATATAACTTTCATTCCCTCTGAGACTGACAAAGAAAGGAGCTATTCTTTGAATTCCTTCAGCACTGTGTTGTTCCTACAAAAGAGGACTTAGGAGGGGTCCTGGAGGAGCAGAACACTTGATGTTGTTGGGTAATTATTTCTGGCAGCACATTGCTTTCTCCAAATGGGTGCAAAACACCTATTATGCAGGGAGAGTAATTTTTTATAGCTCTCATTAAAAATGATTAAGTGATTATTCTATGCTTGGCAGTGACAAGTGTATTTTGGGAGAAAGAAGGAAGTTTTGTCTACTGTGTTGGGTTGCAGCCTGTGCTTTTGTGCAAAGCTTTATTTTCTATCAAACCAGGAATGAAATTTGGCTCTGAACTCTACCGGCTTGGGTTTTTGCCATGATTTGCACTCAATAGCAGAACCCCAATCTGAACTTCTTGCTTTTCTTCCACTGCTTAATGTCCTCACCATTGTTCAAAATGTTTTCTAGCTAGAAAATAGAATATCCAATATGGCACTGCCTTACAAAGCATTAACTCTGAAAGCACTAGCAGCAATGCTCCTAAAGGCAAGTGATATGGAGTTGCCTCCAGTCCCTTCTCTCATATTGCTGCCCTTACCCAGCACAAGTATGTCTCCCTTACTTCCTTCTGCTCTTGTGTACTTTACCCTCTCCAAGAAAAATAAAAAATCCTTCTCCTGTCCTGATTTCTCATCAAACCCACTCACTGGGCACGTGTACATGTTCATTAATTCACCATAATAATGGCGTGTTAAATTTAGTACCTGTAATGACAGGTACTTAAATTAATGTGCCGTAATCGGTACTACTGTGTATTCCCACAGATGAGCACTTTTTAAGTGACATTAATATGCATTAAACTAAATCTACTGCGCATTAGTGCATTAACACAGGTTTTGCCCGCCATGCTAATGCACAGTAGAATTGGTCTTCTGTGCATTAAGCATCTCATGTAGACATGCCCACAGAGTACTGGAATATGATTACAGTATGGAATAACTCTCTGGGCCTTTGGAGTACAGAATTAGCTGCACTGTATTCATGTGTATTCAGATATCTTGGCCTTCCCCTGTCTCTCATTTGTCGCCTTCTGTAATGGCCTAGGCACAAATGGCGTAATGATCTTCTGTGTATTATAAAGCATGTGCATAGTCGCATGTTCTTTGCATTGCCCTTGCCATTGGTTGTCAGCACCATGGGTGAAATCCATTGTAAGACTACATGGCCTGGACATTTAGAGGGGCCGAGAACTTGCATCTCCCATTACTCTTGGAAAAGGAACCCAATACTTTATATAACTAAAATGTAGCAGATATTTTGCCTTAAAGCGAATCGCACTGAAAAGTGTGTGCTTATTATTTGCCCTAGTAATACCTCTGTGATAATATTTACACTAGTATTGCAATAATAGGTTCATTTTCCCACAAATTATTTTCACATTTTTTTATTAGCCTTGTGCATAGCTTGGAACTATGTCCATGATTCATACCAGGGAAATAGTGGTGAAAGACCCTGTCACCCACCTCTAAGTGGCTGGGCTGTTCATTCCTTTATCTTTGTACAGCTGTAAATTAATAGTCCATCATCCAAATTCTTTTTTGTCCTGATATTTGCATGTTTCTTGCTCGGTTTCATGGCTATGTTTGGCATCTTGGTACATTTCCAACATGAAAGCAAAACTGCTGGTGCATCACAAGAAGGAAAAGCAAATAGAGAGACTGTTTTGGAAGAATGGATTCTTAAAAGCAAACCATTCATTTATTTGAAAATAATCCATGTGTTTGTGCCTGGCACAGAAATTAAAGAAGGCTGTGCGACCAAAGAAACCCTCCGGTCCAGAACTTTGTATATTGAGCCATCCCAATAACTGCAGTTTTAGTTCAGTGGTGGTGCTAAAGTATCAAAGGCTAAATTTTGTTTTAGGTTAAATAGAACTGATTTATTTTTTTTAAAATTTTTGACAAATAAACAAGTAAAAAGCACATTCATTGTGGCCTGAAGGAAAAGCATTAGGTTGTGTGGTTTTGTTTTTTTTTAACTTTTCACATTTTAAATGAAACAATTTCTATTTTTGGTTTTTCTCTTTTTACAGACTTCATTCATTGGAATCAGCATGAATTCCCAAAATGTTTCAGATGACCTGAATCTCCATATTTCATTAAAAAAAAAGTTCCAGACCAAAAATTCTGGATGCCTCTATTTATATAACAGATACCTTCACCTGGCATGTCTCCATTTTTTTTAATACTCAATGGAAATGTGCTGAAATACAAAACTTCATGCAACTTCAGTGAAACTATGCAAAAGGACAAGTCAGCACAAGGGACAAAAGGAATTACAGTGCTCAGCTTTTAGTTAAATCTATTAAGCCAGTAGATATTCATGCTTATGTCAAGCATATTAAGCCACCAGAACTGTATCATTTTTTTCCTTTCTTTTAGGAGAACCTCAAATATTTCTGTCATACATACATCTCCTAAAGCATATAAAGCATACTAAAATGAATTACCTTTGAAACCATACATGGGAAAAGGAAGCAAGCAAATGTTGTTAGAGCAAGAAATTGCACATGATGTCCGAATAAATGCTTCATGCCATTTGTGATATTTACAACTTGTGATTTATATTAGTAACAAAGATTAACAAAATGTGAGATTAGATTTTGTTCCAAGTAAGTCAGAGGGCAATTTGGATCTATCACATGGGCTGTCCTGCGTTGGACAGAGCACAGGATTAATAGAAGTACTAATCAGATAAAACAAAAAAAATATTCATCTCTACTCCCTCAAATTTTTCAATAGTTTGCTTGGATTGTATTTTTGCTTCCTATTTGCCTGCCTTGTACTCCTTTTCCATTAATGTTCTATAAAACAAACTTATTTGAAGAACTATTCACAGAAGCAGTTCATTTTAAGTTATCATTGGGTGCATCTACATGCAATTTTAGCGTGGAGTTGCCTAGTTAGCTCCACAGTAAACATCTTGTTGTCTCTATGCGCGGTCCTATTGGACTGCAGGAAACTAATAAATTCCACAGCCTGCCCCAAACTAGAGCTCCCTCATGTCCCAGCTAGCCCCTGCACAGCATGGTGAGCCAAGTCAGAGCAGCCCTGGGCCGACAGGTTGAACTCCAGGACCGCCTGCTAGCCGGGACTGCTCCAACTTAGCTCAATGTGCTGTGGTTCTGTGTGCACGTGTAAATGCAGCATCCAGGAGCAATAAGCTCTAGGGTGATATGCACCAGAGTTTATTGCTCGTTAATATGTGCATGTAAACGCACCTATTGAAGAATATTTGACAAAAGTGAATTTCAGGTTCATAATCAAGAGACCTTGCACCAGAGTTATCACCATTGCATTCATGGATATGTAGATCACACAGCATTTTCTGTCAAAACAGCTTGAAATTTTAAAGGCAAATAGAAAATACCTGAAGCAATGCACACAGCAAATATTGCACAAATAATCTATGGGTTGAAATACATTCACGTAAATATTCTCTGAAAAGTTTGAGCAATAAACAGATTGTGAAGTTCAGGATCTATGCAGACGATTAATTTGTTTGTTGTAATTAGTCAACTGAACTCTGGTGATTATTTTCACTTCCGTACAGAATAGGATGCAGGCAAACCAATTTGTAACTATGGACTAGCCAGGAACTATAGGAAGTTGTTCACCTGATTTTTGGGAAACTGTAACTATTCCTAATGTAAAGAGACTGAACCAAGGCCTGGTGAAGTTAATGAAAAGCTTTCTATTGATTTTTCTAGGCTTTGGATCAGGCCCTACAGCATTAGCTAGAGCAATTTTTGTCCGTTTCCTCTGGCAACCATACTTTGACTTTGAGCTCCAAATCTAGTGTGTTTTCTTCTGTGGTAATTTAGCAGGAAGATACCAGCAGAAATGACTGACTTTAGCTGTGCTTGTTCTACTTCACTGTGGAGACCTGAGTATTCCACATCCAGAATGTCATAGCATGGGCAAGACTGAGGGATTGGAAGCCAGTAGTGTAACTAGTGATGGGCTACTGGGACAAGATCCTTGACCACCAAGTTAAAGGGCAAGCATGTAACAGGAGTCAAGGAGGCAGCTGAAGGGGAGCCAGAGGTTGGGCTGGAACTGCTGTGGCAGGGAGGTATTGCAGAATTCAGTGCTGTGGTGTGTGGCAGGCCAGTAGGGGGCACTCCTGCATTAAGCCACCCACCTCACTGTGCCCAACAACCTTCCAGGCTCCGAGTGCCTCCCTGGGGGCGCCTCACATCTGGCCGACCCCCTTCCTAGAACACACCCACTAGCCTGGGGGTTCCACTGCCACCACCCAGGGCTGGGCTTTATTCTGGCTCTGCGCACCCTGGGAAACACAGATCTAGTAGCCCTTGAGGGTACTTGATTCACTTCAAGAACTTGGGATGCTTCCCTCAGTCAGAAGCACAAGTAGTAGTCTCCCTTAGTCAGCTGAACCAAGGGGACCCCAAGGCATAATCTATACCCACTCCCAATAAGTCTCCCACACTAGGTACAAAGGAGAACTTTATTGGTTACAAGGGGTAGGGTTGGAATAGGGTACAGGGTAGAGCAATATCAGAGAAATCCCATAGAGCAAACTCCCATGGCTGGGCAGCCTTTGATCATGCATCTGAATTACTGCAAGCTGTATATGTAGTTAGATCTCAGGTAGCTTACAAGTATCATCCAGAGGCAGGTGGAGATTCCCACTGGAGGCAGGCAGTTCACTGATCATGAGTTTTGAGAGACAGGGCCAGTTTCAAATGGTTCAGCTCTTCTCTCTCTCTGAGTCTTCCTCATGGCTGCTGCCCCCTCCTCCTGGGCAGTCCTTAACTTATATAGCCCTTGTCACCTTATTTACCTGGTCCAATGGAGGCCAGCACCTGTTGGCTTTCAGCCAACCAATTTGAAATGCATCACTAGTTGCTGGGCAGAATGGCAGTTCCTAGCCCAGGTGTGTGAGGCCAGTCACGCAGGCAGAGGGAGCAGGTTTCCCCCCTTACTCAGGAATGTATCCAGCTCAGGTTACCTAAAGAGATAGGGTAAGGAGTGTATCCTCTGCTGGGCTCATCCTAACCAAATTGTCACAGAGCAGAGTTTATGGGGAGAAACAGAGGTAGCCTTCTGGCACATGGTGTCTCTGAAGCAATGGGGTTTGATGACACAACCTCCTGCAGCAGTGACATCTTCCATGGGTGGGGGGAGGGCCACTAGGGCTTGTGCCCACAGTACAAATCTTACCAGTTACACCTCTGCTGGGAGCAGTCTGAATTCTAGGTTGGAATATGCACAGCTCAATGGGAAGTTGGCAGCTTCCACTTGCTGATGCTTAGCACAGAGGTGGTGTGTGGAGTTTGTCAATAAGATAAGAAGTGGGGATTGTAGTGGGTTTTGCAGCTAGAGGATAAGAAAAGCGAACACTAAAAACAAAACCATGATGTACCAACAGTATTACCTGCACAAGTGGCTGGGAGTCACTGATCTATGAGGAAAGAAGAGATAAAACTACCATACTACTATAGTTGTTGAATTTTCAAGGTATTTCTAGCTCACTGAACACCAAAGATGAACATTTCTGAATGGGAAAAAACTTTTTTCCCATTCAGAAATATCACTCAAATAAGATGTTATTTCAACTTCACTCTCTGCATTCACATTTAGCAAGAGAAAGGATGAGAGCCGTGGCAGGTCTGAGAGTACTCTGGGCTCTCTTCCCTGTCATGAAAACTCTGCATTGGCCTTCCATTCTCTAGACTCTCTGTGGTGTCTCAGTTCCAGCACAAAAATACTTGAACTCTCTTCCACATCCCTTTCCAGATTGAAACTGTTTTTCAGTGGAGGAATTTGAAGTGGGCACTTACCCTGCAAAATATTTCTCCCTTTGCTTTTGAACATAAAGAGGTAAAGCATACTGAAAAAGCCCAAACTGAACTCAGCTAGCATTCCAGAGACAGGTGCGGTAGTTTAACATGGATTATTTCTAACTTTAAATAAGTTGGAAATGTTTAAAAGTTTTGAAATTTTAACTATGCTTGTGATTGGTGAATGTGGACCTCCTCCAAAGACTGCATCTTACAAGAAATAAAAACATATCACTTTAATACAGAGTAGCCCCAAAACATTGAACAGGTGTCCCCCCCCAAGTTCAGTTAGGTTTTCATTATATTTGCATGGGCCTGTTTTAGTTTTGCTAATTAGGCAAGAACCTTCTCTCAGACATACACATGCAACTTGCAGTAGAGTCAATAGGAGTCTATTCATATATGCCAGGACAGAATTTGGGCCTTGGTCTTAAAACAATGTGTTCATTTCATAAAGCAGTTGAATGGCTGCCCAGTGCATACTTGAACATTGCCTGATAATTGTAGCATTTCTTTTGACATTTTTCTGCTTCACAGTCTCTGCGGAGGACAGTCACTGCCACTTCGTAGAAAGAAGACAGTGACAATGTTGCCAATGGAAAGATACCAACTGCAGCCATTTTTCAAAACTATGTAATTCTTTTCAACCACCACCCCCTACTGAGAGTTGACTGCTAACTTGGGGATAGCTGGGGACAGTCTTTTTCTGGTGCTAATGTCAAGGCTCTTGTATGGCTCCGCTAACAAGAGGTGCTGAAAAGTATGGCAACTGGATCCCCTTCCCCTAAGACTAAGCTTGTCACTTCTGCAACATTCTTGGCCTCTTCTAACCCAGTGTCTGAGAATTTGAGACTTAATCTTAGGTCTATCACATGTCAGTGCCATATATAGCTGTCACAAAATCAGACTGACCTACAAACAGGAAAATTCTATTTTTAAATTAAAATTCCCAGCCCCCTCACTGTTTCTTAGGATAAGCATTTTTAGAACAAACATCAATTTGATGCACGCCATTTAAAAATGCACGGGCTACATTTTTTCCCTTCAGACATGCAGGAATGTGTTTCTGCATGTCTTGACAAAGTCAGCTAGTGTGCATCTGCTGGCTGCATCTAATTGTCACAGACCAGGGCTTGCCCCGCTATTCTTTTTTTTAATATCACATTTTATCTGGGATGGTTGAATTAATAAGTTACATGATAGCTTAAACATTTTCAAGGCCATGAATATTTTAATAGAGAAATCCAGTCTTTGAAAAGGGGTGCCTTCATTAGGCTCGTAATCCATACTTGGGTATCTACAGTAGGTTAGGTTACATTGGCCAGTGCTGAATTCCCAACAACCCCAGCTGAATTCACATTTAGTGTGTGCCAGCTGCTGCCTGCACAGGCCTGGTGAAGGTCCCCAGGAGCCTCATTCTCGATTCCATTGGCAACCTTAGGATGGGACAGCAGTGCTGCCCGCAAGAGGGTTATGACCAAGACAAAATGTCAGTCCATTCCCTAAGACGTCTCAGGTTCTGGAACTCAGTGCAGTGCAAAGCTCCCCTCCCTCCCTAGTAATGCCAATGGAAGGGAGGAGGAATTGACTATACTAGCATAGCAGCAGCTATGCAGGTCATTGTGTCCAATGTCATTTTGAACATCTGGGTGACAGGGTGGCAGTCTGCTACACCCTTGTTATCATCATGGATGTTCATTCCTTCAGAATGAGACCTTTTCCTCACTTGTGCCACTCTTGATACAAGACACCAGGATCATGCCTTCTCAACCTCGTTGAAAATTGGGATGCAGGTATATTAACATGTAATGTAGCAAAGTTCGTTCTGGGCTTCCCTGCTCTGAGGGGTTCCACTCCACTGCCCAAGCAACAGCCTGCACTCTGTCCTCCCATTCCCTGACAGCCACGCTACTCCTATCTCCTCCATACAGATAATTCTCCAAAAGGTACTTTAGAATAAAAAATACTGCGGGTAAAGCAATGCGTCATGACTTATGGTACCATTGTTCTTTGATATACTCTACAACATGGATAGTAGATGGATCCTTGGTATGACCTTGCCATGGTTTTAAGCAAACAAATCCTATCTCTCAGACTACAGTGTGCCAGGAAGCCAATGCATGGAGGTTGCTTCATGCTAGTGATCTTTACCTACCAAGATTCAGAAGGTAGCCTGGGGATCTGTATTCTGGTAGATCCCCTAGCCTGCCCCTTCCATGCTTCTTGCTGCTCGCAGAGCTTCTGAAGAACAGTGCTCTATACCACAGGGCACATATCCTGAACAATTGTACTTCTTCCTTGCACAGGTAGAACCTCACACAGTTGCCAGAGGATACCATGGCTACAGAGGTTAGCTCAAGCTAAGTGTTTAAGATGTGCCTATTTTAATCTAAAATTCAGATAGCAAAACTCAGCCTCTGTTCAACATGTTAGTTTGCTGGTATGTTGGATTTCATCCTATGCCTGTAACAGAAGGAAAATAGAAGCTGGAGATTAGTGCATTCTGCTGGCTGCCTCTTTTTTAGCAGACAGTTTTGTTGAGCAGCAGGTTAGCTTTCCATTTGAATGACCTAATTCTACATGTATCCATATTGATCTATATGCATCATCCTCTGTTCAGCATTCATTAATACAATTGGATGCAGAAAGCTTTCAGGGAAAATAGATGTGGAGAGAACAATGCGCACTATCTCCTTGGAGTAGGAGTGAAATTAGATTATCGTGCAGCTCTGTTGAAACCTACTCAGTGACATTTTGAAAAGGCTGCTTTCAAAGGCCGTGCCTCTCTCCCTGCTACATCTGCCAGCACCACAATCCCCACCATGACGGAGAGTATTTTTCCTCCCCCATACTGTAAAATATCAACACACAATCCCTAACATTATGGTAGGACAAACAAAATTTTTTCTACTGTTGGTCAGGTCTGCATTTAGTTTTGTCTTTGCTGTAATGCGTCTCTCAAACAGATTCACATTTCCCACTGGAAAGAGGAAGTACATAACATTCCCATTAGTGTGCAAACAGAAATAGCAGTCTAAATAAAAAGGCACATGCTTTCAATTGGACACTATTAGCTTTTTCAGTGATATGATGGGAAAGAATATGGTAAAAACTAGACACAATGTTAAGGACTATGGCACAGTGGGTGAGCCCAGAAGTTTTTCTCTTTGAAGATAGGGATTAATATGGAGACAAGCATAATTCTCCTTTTACACCAATATAACTTCAGTTACTCCAATGAATTATTTCCTCTTCATACCAGTATAGGTGGGAAGAGACTCAGACCTTAGTCAGTTTTGCAAATCTGTGCTGACTAAATGATACAAGTAATGAGGTAGTTTTCTATCAGTGCTAACTTTCTTTTACACCCACATAAAGTTTAGATAGGTTGTGCTTTTTTGTCTCTGGCTTCAGAAGAAAGCTTCCCCAGGCAGCTGTAGACCAGATCTTTCTATGAATGAAAAATTAATAAGACCACTTTGTGCCAGAGGCAGAAACAGCAATATACCTCCAACTGGTATCAGTTTTCCTCCAAATTTTCAAAACAAGACAGGGTCTATAAAGAATGAACGAGCGGGATTATATAAATGTGCACAGAATTTTTCTATCAAAGTATAACATCATGTATTCTCTACACACCTAATATACAAGAAAATAATATACAAATATATCTGAAAGGTACATGGTTTTGGAAGATCCAGGCTCTGTTTAATCTTAATCCAATCCTAGCTTTGTTCCCTTCCTACATAGTAACTGAATACCCTGGTCCTGCCTTTCATCCGAACAAATATCTGCTTTTCAGGTGAAGCATTAACCAGACAAACCCTGACGTATGGTGAGGATTCTAGACACTTTGTAATGCTAGCTTGGTTTGCCAATGTTAAATACAGGTAAACAACCTGGAAAGCATGCCTTTAGGCTGTACCACTCATTATAACAGGAGATCATAACTAAGGTGATGCAACAGCATGGTTTTCCATAAAAGAGTAAGCACATCTGAATAAATCAGACCTGGGGGGAAAACCTAGGGGAAACAAATATTTTACTCCAGTTTTGAACCCAAGCAACCCACAATCACACACAAACAGATGAAAAACACTAGACAAAGGATTTCTGGGCTTTGTTTCTCAGGATTCAATTTGATATGCACTTCAAGAAGTGGGCATTCGGTTCTGTAATGTATCTATCTTCCTTTCCAACAGCTTGAGAACTGGCTACAAGCAGTCAGTGCTTGCAAGCTGCAGTTGTTGTGAAGGGTAAGTCATGAAGGTCTTATGTGATTTTAGACATAAACCACTATGAAAAACCTTTATCCAAGGAAGGAAAGAAGAAGTTTTTCTAGTGCAAGCTTTGAGGCAAGGTGGGTGAAGGAGGGGTGTAAAATCATGCAGATATGATTCCACATTTTGCATAGAGACTTTTCAGGCATACTGACCAAGGAACGATGTCATAGCAAAGATAACAGGAAAGCACTTTGCAGACTTTGGTGAGCAATTTAGCAATGAATCAGGCTCCAAGTCCCACCTGATCTTCATAATTCAATGTAATCTTTAATTATCTATCTTGACACCTAATGAGTACACACACATGTGCACACTCCCAAGGCATATTTTGTCTTGCCCCCTTAAACCTCTTATCCAGGCTGTGCCTCACTTAGCTCTGCTGCTGGGAGTGACTCACATTTGCAATATCTTTCAGTGCTGCTATATCTCTGTTATGTAATCATAATCACAATCATAACTCTCCCATTGTGATGAAAGTCTGGAAATAGTAGAATTCCCCACCTGTTGACTTCCAGAAAAGTCCACATGTGTTTTTAATCTGTGGCATAACTTGTCAACTTTAAGGAATTACATTTTATGTTAATTTCAACCTGCTGTTGAACACAATGTCCCATTGTAGATCTAACAGCATTCAAGCTCTTATTGTTGCTGTTTTTGCGGAGGGCCAATTTCTGGTGCACAGAGTAAGGGCAGGCAGCACCTTTGCATGGAGAACTTAGGCAGGTATTTTGTCTCGGGGCAAATCCTTTCCTGAGCACTGCAGTTGGACCAGACTACACTGTACATACAGATAGTGACATGGCCCTGCTTCCTCTATTCCCCATCGTCTTTGGAGGAGCATGCACCCCTCATGGTTTATCCTTGTGGTTTATCTTTGCTTTCCCCAACCATAAGGCTGAAACAGACTCAAAATCTGACATAGACTGAGACCTGCCTGCCTGCGTTAGGTCTAGCACAATTTGGCCCTGATCTGTGGAATTCTTGGAATCATTAGTAATAACTTAGATCTTTATAGGTAAGGAAGAACAAACTTGAGAAGCTGTCATTTTTTTATGACTTTTAAATTTTGTTACGTCTTGGCTCAGGAACTGTAAGGAAATGGGCAGTGAAGATACTGTGGTTGCCCCTGAAATCTCCACAGTTTTACATTTGGAATTAGGCATCATTTTCATAGTATTTGCAACATTTCCACTAAAGTGAGTATCTAGGATTCTAAGCTTTCCCCTTTTTAGCTCCAAATCCAAATATCTGTTGTTTCTATTTGACACTGTTATACTAGCTTTATTATATATTTTTTTTGTAGAAAATACCGGGTCAACTTTACCAAATCTAAAGGTGGAGGTGTAAATCACACCCTTGAGATTCTGTAAGCCCATTATCCCGGGAGGAATATTATCTTCTCTTCAGCCTAAAATCCTGTCACCATTTCCTCTCTTCTCATATTGTAAGTGGATGTGTATCATTCTGTTGTACATCTAAATACTTTATCATTTAAATATTTTGGGGCACAGGAGCAGTAGAGACCTAGTTATGAACGTAGTAGAGTACTTGCTTCATTTTTTCAGTGATAAGAGCACACCAGGTCAAGGTTTTGGGTCAGCATTTTGAAGCACAAAGCAGTGACTCACTGAAGTCAAGGGGAGTTTTATTATTGACTTTGATGGGAATAGAGCTAATCCAATGTTGAGCCACAGCATTCAGGCAGGGATTAGAAAACAAAGCAACATATTGGGTAAGAGAAGAGGAT
>NW_017729024.1:133535396-133542208 GCF_001723915.1 Gavialis gangeticus
AGCAGTGACTCACTGAAGTCAAGGGGAGTTTTATTATTGACTTTGATGGGAATAGAGCTAATCCAATGTTGAGCCACAGCATTCAGGCAGGGATTAGAAAACAAAGCAACATATTGGGTAAGAGAAGGGGATTGAAGTGGCACTTGAAAAGGGTGCAGGGCTTACGTTTGGGCCTGCCCAAAAGATTGGTACCCACTGCATTATAAAGTGTTTGCTAACAGTTACTGAAGAAGCGTGTACATTAATAGAGTTCTCCCATATTTAGAATATTATTGTGCGTATAAATGCTGACACTTTCATAGCATCCACACATGTTTTCATATATTTGCATGCACGCATATTTGCATATAATTAACTCTTAGATTTCTGTTTATTGTGAAAATTGAAAAGTCCTTTTTTCATATTGGAAAAATATAAATTTAAAACCACTTTGGAGAACCACCATGAACTTGTCTCTTAGAGGTCTTCACTCAGTTACCTACTTACTGTCATGAGTAGTATGGTAAAGTCACATTTCCAAAGAGTTTACAAGGAAAGATTAAAAGAGCTATATGTGTATAACATCGTGACAACATTATCTAGAAAGGTTTGATAGCAGTAAACATGAGGGAAGAGAAATATGTATTATTTAGCATAGTTACTTAGCAATCTAGGAATAATAATAGTATGAAATAAGGCCAGAAAATATAGGTTGAATGTCAGAAAAAAAAGCTTCTACACTGACTCTACTACACTGCCACACAGCCTCTCTAGAGGCATGGGAGAAGTCTTTGTTTTTGAGAACACTGATTTACTGTTGTTTTTAGGTGTCATAATGTGTTTGAGAATGGACAAAACAGCAATAAAAAGAGAACTGTAGTTATTTGCAGATATGGAGGAGATAACCTTATTAATATTCACAATATGCAAACATTTTCTTGTTGTCTCTCCAGACATAAGAATGCACGATATGCGCCCTCTAAATTTACAAGCTACAATTTCCCGTAAAAAGAGAGAATGTGATATTAGTAAAAGAAAAAAGAGATAGTGTCTGTACAATCAACATTTTTCATTGTATTGTAAAGCTCATGACACGACAAGTCATTGATAATTAGTATACCACCTAGTGCTGCAAACAATTGGTTTATTTGTTTATTTGTTAATTCATTTACTTCATTCATTTACTTGAATGAAGTAAATGAATGTCCTAGTAATTTCTGGTAGGCTGTGCAGAAAAAGTAGGTCTGACTTGAATAAAAAGAAAGCAATGGCTTTGCATATCAATTTAGCATGGATGTTCCATGAATAAAGAGAAGCTTTCTAGGTAATTTCTAGGTTATGTGACATGTTAGTTATTGTCACAGACAGACCTTGAAAGTCCAGGATGTGGTTCTGGTCATTGGGTATGCAACAAGAAGGGAAATACTATCATTGTACTGCAGGAATTGCCAAACCAGAGCTCCATTAGGTCCAATATCAAGTCTTCCACAACCAGCTGCTTCAGAAGGAGGTGCAAGAAGCACCAGACAGTTATGACATAACTTGCCCATAAGGAAATTTTCTTCCTAATGCTCATCAGTTAGAAGCTTGTTACATCTTGAAGCACAAGAATTTATATTCCTTACTACATTCTAAGTGACGATTATTTTTACATCCTTGCTATTGCATCTCTGGATATCATCATTATCCATCCCTGCCCAGTGTCTCTGCTGTCGTATGTCCATACCTTTCTTGAAGTCTACTAAGTTTTTAGCCTTAATGGCTTCTTGTGGCAATGAGTCCCTCAGGCTAATTGTACACTATGTGAGAAACTAGTTGCTTTTGTTACTTGGAACTGTGTTGCCTTCCAGTATCAAGGAACCAGGAAGTACAGTTTATTGGTTTTGTATAGCATGTTTGTTTTTAGGTCTGTTTCTGTATACATTTGAATTCAAATTTATATTGCAAGCACATTTTTATTGATCAAAGCCATGTGCTATGTTTGCTCGTGGTTCTGTTTGTCAGGTGGTGGGATTTTTTTAGCACTGTCTGCCTGAATATTTTATTTTGCTACGTAAGCACCCCTGGGTTGCTATGGTAATGGACTGCACTGCTACAGGAAGATAGAAGTGTAATTACTTTTGTCTGAGGAAATTTAAAATGTGCTGAGATGTGGATCCAGGAGACAAGGGAAGACTATCTGTGACAGAAAGTTGGAAGACAAAGATAAGCAACAAAGAGATGAAACTGTTGCTTGTTACCACCATGTATTGCCCTCAGATATCTGAAGTGGTATAGTATCTCTCATCAGAAGGCCGAGGAGCACAGGAATTCCTTTTATGCAGAGAAAGAGGGGCTTGCCCAGGTGCATTTATAATACCAGTGTAACCGTTGCTGTGGTAAAATAGGCCCCAGTCCTGCATAGCCATTTATGGAGATGAGCCCTTTTACCTGTACAAAGTCCCTGTCCATCCAGAGGACTCTGATCATGTGTAGGAATCTCCCATGGGCATTACAGGCCAGAGTCATGGTCTGAGGATCTGATTCGCATTTACACTAAGACCAAGGGGCCTTGTGTGTACCAGTGTAACCTACTTTCACTTCATACAGGCAGAGAGATATTTCAGGGCTTGAGTATTAATGAGAATCAACCTCTCAGACATCTGTGAAGGTAAGGAAAATGCTGTGAGCTAAGCAGTGGGTATTTGGGTTAAATTATTGTAATTCATTTTTAGTGCATATTGTATAATTCATATGGCAGTTGGAGTGTCCATGCTGTTCTGTAGCAGATATGATGTGCTACTAAGCATAGAAGGAACAGCAGGTCAGAACAGATTGTAGAGAACTTGGAAAAAGAAAAGGAGATGTTTAAACTTATACAGAAGAAAAAAGAAAAGAGCTGCTGCAGAAATTATAGGAGGAGGAGAGAGATTCAGGAGAGATTCAGGATGGTGAGACGTGGAAAATGATTGTGGCAGCAGTATTTTGAATGGGCTGGATGGGATAGGAATGAGTGAAGGAGGTTATACCTTGGAAACAGGCCTAGAAATGGAGAGACAAACTCAGAGTTAGTAAATAATTTGGGGAGTAAAGAGTAGAGATGGGTGTGATTATCTAAGGAGCAATTGTCAGTATTTTGTAAGAGTATACTTTCCAACTAGGATTCAAATTGAGAGTTTCCAAAAGGAACCATCCCATTGGCTTCGGATAAGGTCTGAATGGTGGAACTAATGGGACCATGAGATCTCTGTGGGCAGTGAGTGATTTGTGGCCATCTGACTCTGGGTTATGTTTTTACCCTGGAAAAATAAATAAAAGCAAAGGGCGTAAAAAGTTTTTTGCAACTCTGTGCGACTGGGGAGAGTTTAATGGGGAAGCATCTGGGGAATAGTAAAAAGAACGGGCTCTTTTTTCCTGAACTGTCTCTGGTGTTTTCTTGCGTCTGTACAGGAAGTTTGGGTTATGGTAGGTTTGCTGCCAGACAGAGTCCAAGTGGCTTAAGGTATGTGCCAAATGCTGTTGCCAAAAGGGATGTAGGCAGCTGTCTTTCGTAAGGAAAATGGAAGCTGGTGGTGATCAGTATGTTTCTGACTTAGTCACAGTGGAGCCAAAGATTTGGTGTCACTGTGCTAGGTTGGAATGGGCAATACTACAGGGTAGTAATTTAGGATTTCCTTGGCTTGGATGTATTTGTATAACCTTTGGGGTACCTGGCCTCCAGTTATTGTGGTAAAAGATACTGCTTTGAGCGCTGCATGAAAGTTACTATGGAAAAAGATTGTGCCTAATTGTACAATGGTGTTTACATAACTTGCCACAGCCCAGCTATACCTCTGTAAGTCACTGTTTAACAAGACTTAGATTTTACATGGCATAAAGCACTGGCTTTCTGGAACAAAATCGAAATTCTTGTTTTATGCCTCATTTTTTGGAACTTTTCTGAGGGGTGTAACTATTGTTTCTTGCCCAGTTTTAAGGGAAATAAATAAGGTTCTTTCTGATTGGCAAGTTGCCTGCTCTGCAGTGGATTTTGATTGAAATCTACATTCCCTTTTACCGGCAATTATGAATGAAAGATACACCTGAGGCAGATTAAAACTATATACGAGGGGACTATAGATTCCCCACACACTCCAAACAGAGGCATCCACCAAAGTAAATTTCAGGAAACAATGCTGAAAATACAGGGCTTGCACTATATTAGCTTAGTTCAACTTTTTGAAGTAAACTAAAGGAGCTCAAAATATTTCATTTAACAAGTCTTAATCTGTTGGGACAATGCTGGTCAAAATTAATTAGGTTTGGCTTGTGCAACTAGGTCAACTTAACATTTACTCTGCTTGAAAACTACTCTGAAGAAACCACACTGAATCAATTCAAAGCAGATAAGATGTGCACAGACTCTGAAAATGAGCTATTCAAATTACTAAAAGTTTGTTCCAGAGAGTCAACCATTTTCATATCCGGGGAAATCAAAGCTACTTGTCATCCTAGTGTAGCTCTGAAAATATATTCAGTTTCATGAGGAACAGAAACTGTAAACAATTGTGATTCATTTATCCTTTTTAGAGCTGTAGGATTATACTTTCTATTAATTCAGATACAGCAGATAAAATAAGCCTACAATGTTATGATGCAAGCCATACTTGCATTAATACTCAGCTTTGCATTTCTGTGGTCTGTTGATTTTGGAATCTTAGGAAGTGTTTCTACTTAGCTAGACATACATTTTAGCCTGCCAGTTTTCAATTTCAGATATTGCTAACCCCTTAGAATAGCAAACATGTCAGTACTTAAAAAAAATCCACCAAACATAAGCATGCCTTTTAAAAATATGGAAAATAAAAATGAGAGCTAACTCAGTATAGGATGTATTGCATGCAACATGCCGTATAATGACAATAAATAATGGTGATTTTTCTATAAATAGCAGCAATATAACACTTCATGTTTTTTTGGAATGTCATATACTATTAAATGTTTTACTACATTCTTTTGCATCCATTAGTATGATATGTGAACACATTAGAGATTAAAACTAACAGCTCTTGCCAAGAATTAGTTTTAGTCAGGCTCATGCCTGCCTGGATGAGCCTTCCTTCACTCACTGTGGAGACTCATGGCCAGGGATCTGGGCTTTCCGTTTCCCAAGGAAAAATGGAAAAAAGTGTGGATTTTCCCTATTAACCAAGAAAAACGTGGATTTTTCATTTTAACAGAGAAACACATGCAAGGGGCTGGGGGGAGTGGGAGAAGGGCGGTCAGGAAGGGGACACCATGTGCATGTGCGTGCCCACACATGTACATGGCCACCAGGCAGCCTGGAGCACAGCTCCCACAGATAAATTGGGGTGGGGAGGGGGTTGAGGCCCCCATAGGGAGGGAGTTGGGCGGGGCTGGGACTTGGGCTGCTGTCCAGCCTGGGCAGTGTGTGGGGCTTCGGGCCTGAGGCCAGAAGACACGGCCACAGGGCCCTGGTGGGGAGTGGAACAGGATTGCAGTGGGGTGGGGCTGGCTCCCTGCTGCTGAATGCACTCCTGGGGAGGGAATGGGGAGCATGTGCCCCCCCCCAATCTGTGCATGGGCAGAGGCAGGTATGGGCTGCCTGCTGTGGGCTCAGTCTCCCTACCCTGCTGCCTTCTCCCCAGGGTCTCCACAGCCCAGTGGGCAAGATTGAGCATGGCAGGGCAGACTGGGGCTAAGCAGGGAAGCTTCTTGCCATTGCAAGCCCTGCACCATCCTGGAAAACCACCCTCTGCCCACCTGACAGCAGTGGGGGTGGCAGCATAGGGCTGTGCTTCTCACTTCTGCTGGGCAAGCAGAGGGTGCCCCACCATGTCAGTGTGGAGCTCCCAGCAGCAGCAACAAGCTTCTTCTCCCAGCCCCGCTCTGCCCTGCTGCTTTGGGTCTCGCCCGCTGTGCCCCAATTGCCCCATGGGGGGGCGGTGTGGAAGGGCCTGCAGTGGGCAGCTCACACCTGCCCCCCCCACCCCTGTGGGCTCTACTCTGGCCATGCTGCCCATGGAGGAAAGGGAAGCTGAGCTCCATGCTCTGATCCACCACAGCAGCCACTGACTCCTGCAGGCAGCAGCCAGGGCTCAGGTGCTGCTGCAGGGGTCTGTGGGCCTGGGTCTCTGGCCCCATAGTCCTGGCAGCTGGGGGTTCCCTCTGGCAGGGCTTGGGGACAGGGGGCTGCAGATGTTGAGTGAGGGGTACTAGCAAGCGTTGGGGGGCTGTGGGTGAGTATTAAGGGGCAGTAGGAGGGGCGGGGGACTGTGGTTGGAGGGTGAGGGACACCAGCAAGGCTATTAATTTTCGAGGCAAGTGAGAACACTTTTCTCTAGCTGGAGCATCAAAATGATTACCAAAATGTAGGGTTAAGTAAAGCATTTAACAAAACTTCAAGGCAAAAGTATGACAACGGCTGTGTGTTAAAGTTAAAGATGAGGTATAGGTGAAGACAGTGAAAAGCCTTTTCTGGTCTTAGCTAGAATCTGAGGCCGTGTCCACACTTTTAGGCATGTGCGGTTTATGGTGCCATAAGTCACACATGTTGCATGTTAAACGGTGTGCGACACTTTTAATTTGCAGAGCAGGAGCAAAATTTGCTACTGGGATTTTCTGTTAGCAAAAAAAGGCCTGGAAAAGAAGCAAGCGAAAATAGCATGTGCTGGGACAAATGCAGAGATAGGGGAGCTGGCAGCCCAGGGCTGCATGCTTCCCCATCTCTGCATACTGCAAAAGCCACATGTTGAGGCACATTGCGCACCAAGTGCTGCTCCCTGGCTGAGTGGGGCATGGGTACCTCAGTGTAAGGGCTACCTGCTGGTTAGCCCCATGCTGAGGCCCCCTGT
>NW_017729024.1:133547208-133551175 GCF_001723915.1 Gavialis gangeticus
AAAAGAAGCAAGCGAAAATAGCATGTGCTGGGACAAATGCAGAGATAGGGGAGCTGGCAGCCCAGGGCTGCATGCTTCCCCATCTCTGCATACTGCAAAAGCCACATGTTGAGGCACATTGCGCACCAAGTGCTGCTCCCTGGCTGAGTGGGGCATGGGTACCTCAGTGTAAGGGCTACCTGCTGGTTAGCCCCATGCTGAGGCACCCTGTGCCCCAGCCAGTTTCTCCCCCTCCCCCTACTCCCAGCAGCACATGGAGTGCAGTCAGAGCAGCATACTGGGAGCCAGGAGGAGCTGGGCACAGGCAGTTTGCCCATAGCAGGACAATGTGTCCCACAACTAAGTGCACATGCAGGGGTGCACGCTGCAGCACATATAGCAGCACAAATTTTTGTCACTACTGTTTGTGACACTGCAAGCACATGTCCCTGCTCGTCTCCAGGCACACTAAATACAACCTCTTCTAGATCTTCCTGTGAGTCCTTTCCTCAGAAGTGGCAGATTATATTGCTGCAAGATTATATAATAGTATAATGCATTAGACTACAATATAACTTTAAAACCTGGTTTAGAAGTATTTTTCTCGTTTTGAAATTGACTACTTTCTTGACAAGGATCAAAAAGGATTAACTTAAGAGTGAAACAAAAGGTTTCATTTCAAGCTGAACAAATATTTCATTGATGTTTAGGTCAAATAAAATTATTATGGCTACCTAGGTGTATCTACACATGCGCTTAGCTGCAGAGCTGACTAATTAGCTCCACAGCGTCCAAAGTGTCACCATCTACACATGTGCCAATATTAGAATGCAGTAAACTAATTAACTCTGCTGTAGGATAGTACTATCTGGGACAGGTACTATCCTACAGTGGAGTAATTATGTGTGCCAAAATGTGACGGGCTGGCTGGCTGGGGCATGAGGGTGCTACTGTATGGGGGCTGTCTGCCAGCTAGCTCTACATTATAGCACCCTCATGCCCCAGCCAGCCCCTCTGCAGCACATTGAGCTAGGGCAGAGCAGCCCCGGGCTAGCAGGCTGACTCTCCCGGACCTGTTGCCAGCCAGGTTTGCTCTGCCCTGGCTCAATGTGCTGCGCTTCGCAGCACACATGTAAATGCTGCATTCGTGAGCAATAAATTCCAGCATAAGCTGCACTGGAGTTTATTGCTATGTGCTAATTGCACATGTAGATGCACCCCCTAAGCCATAACCAAAGTGGTCTTTCATTTTCCCCAAGCTCCTCCCCACCCCACCAATGCCCCAAACTCCTTTTCAGCTCCATCTGATTTTTTATTTTTTTCATTTTTCTTGATTCACACCCTGAACTGAAGCATGCAGTTGAAATCTGCACAGCTTTGATCTCACTTCTCTTTATGTAATGTTCAGCTGGGTTACTTGTGCACCTTTAGCACATATTACCCAAGAGCATCGGGGAGTTTGGCTTGTTTTGCTATTTCCAATGCACAACGGAGGAGTAAGGCACAGTCTCAGGTATGGTTGACCTCACAACTGATTTGACAACACTGATAATTTCATATTAAGATTACGTTTTTATATAACTGCTTTCACTCTTCATTTTGACCAGCAATTCTGTAAGTTTGACTCACCTCTCACTTATACACCAGTTTCACTGGCTCAAAGCTGGTTTGAATATAAGGGGAATGAAGCCCTAAATCAGTCCTGGACTAGGTAAATTGATTTAAATCACCATTTTAAATCACACTTTATATCACCAAGTGCTCCTACACACATGCGGGGAGCAGACTTGATTAACTGAGTGTGCTGGAGCACAGAAATTGATGTGTTCCAGCAGCCTTGCACATCATGTGTATCAGCGTTGCCATGCATCTCCACACTGACAAAATGGTAGTTGTGCACTTTGAAATAAAACACATCTGATGAACTTTAGTTCAAAGCACCCCACCACCATTGTTTCAGCACGGGGATCTACGGTGATGCTGATACACGTAACGTGTGAGAGCTTTTAATTAGCATGGCTCACTAATGAAAGTGCCTGGCACTGTGCCAGGAACACGTGTAAAAATGCCCTAAGGCAGGGGGTTTTCAACCTTTTGGATCAATGTACCCCCAGTGGCTGGATGTGGAACAGTGTACTAGGCCTGTGTGAGTAGGCATCCAACTTCAGATCTGGCACTTCAGCAGTTGATTCTCTGTATTGATTATTTCCTCTTAGTCTGTGGTTTTATAGGTGTCAATCATTGTTTGTTAACTCATTACATTAGCTAGAGGAAATAATCAATACAGACAATCAACTGCCCCAAGACAGAGACAGTCAGTTGCACCAGCACTCATTTCATGAGCTTTGCCTGTCAGCAGCCAGAGTGTCACCCATGTCATGAGTTTTGCTTGTCCGCAGCTTCAGAGGCAGTTCCCCCCAAACCCCTGCACCTATCTTCTTGAAACTTGGCAGGATTTGTGGACTCACCAGAAGCAACCACCCCTGCAGCTTTCACCCCCCCTGAGGTGTAACACATACACGTGACATGAATTTTACTTTCAAGAATTTGGGGTGCAGTTTCCCCCTAACCCCTGCACCGATCCTCTTGAAACGTGGCAGGCTTCCTGCTCTGAGCAGGGGCTACCACTGCTGCAAGTTTCATCCAAATCAAACAACCCTCCCCCCCAAAGTTATAGATATTTCATTGATTCCCCATTAAACCCTATGGCGAGATCTCTGAAGTGGCTCCGAAGCTTTTCCGAACCTCTTCAGAAAGCCCAAAGAAGCCAGCGCTTCGATCCGGACATGCTGCTTTGGACACCAAAGTTTCCAAAGCTTCTCTGGATCTGAAGCATGGTCTGAAGCCTTGTACAGCCCTACAGTGTACACCCAGTGGCTGGATGTGGAGTGGTGGGGGGGAGCGCACGGCCAAATGCGGAGTGTGGGCGGGGTGTGGTGCACAGCCAAATGTGGAATGACAAAATGCGCCATGTGCAAGCTTCCCCTGCCCTCCACATCTGGGTGCTCAGGCAGTGCCTGCACAGTAGCACAGGATGGTGTGTGGCAGCGTTCCATCCCCATCCACCCATGCATACCCCATCAGGTCTTCTCAAGCACCCCGGGGGTACACGCACTCCTGGTTGACAGCCCCTGCCCTAAGACATCTGATTCCAAGAAACAGTTTTAGTTTTGTTTTGCATTAGTACTCTTTTCCTACAGAAAATGGATATCTCATTGATGATTAACCCTTAAGACACACTGACCTGCAACTAAATATAGGCTTTGCACTGAAGTGAGTACTTTTTTTGTTATGCAAGAAGATGCACTGATGCAACATGCATTTTGCTCAGGGATTTTGGGTGAAAATTGGCTTTCAATAAAAATGCAGGAAACAAGATTTTTAAAATAGTCTTTTATTGGTTAAATAAAAAAAGAAAAAAAAATTCTTATGCCTTTAGCACCCATTTGCTCTGTTGCCTTCATATCTGAATGTTTCCCAAATCTCTCTCTTTCTTCTTCCTTCATTTGCAGGCTCAGGAGTTGTGGCTGGTTATTGTATAAGGATTTGCTCACTGTCTAGGTTTTTGCTTTCCTGTTTGTATAGTTTGCATGAGTGAGTGGCCACGTTGCATGTCTATGTGCCAGTGTGAATAAAATTATTTGGGTAAAGCCAAGCTGAAAAATGAGCTTTTTATTTAGTTCCAAAAGTTGTTAGTTCCACTTTCATTCATACCTCTTGTAACAGTCAGGCCTGGAAGGTCCCACTCTTGAGAGCTCAGTCTTTGAACCCTGTCCCCCCCCCCACACACACACACGAGCTTCTGTGGTTTGTACAAGCTGGAGCTTCTTCAGGATATCTTTCCTATATATTATGAGTTGCAGCTTAAAATCAGGACTGTGTCCCCCAAAGGAGAGGTGCAGGGGTGATACAGAACTAATACTGTAGTAGCATTTTTAGGAAGTAAGGATTATCCCAAGTATACAAGCTTGGCTACTTGAGCTGACTG
>NW_017729024.1:133556175-133565513 GCF_001723915.1 Gavialis gangeticus
TCAGGACTGTGTCCCCCAAAGGAGAGGTGCAGGGGTGATACAGAACTAATACTGTAGTAGCATTTTTAGGAAGTAAGGATTATCCCAAGTATACAAGCTTGGCTACTTGAGCTGACTATGGGATTAGCGTTTGGTCATACCAAATACAGCAGGCTACATCCTCATCTGGTCCAAATGGGTTCTCAGCTGAGGACCAAGCTGAGCATAACCTAAGTAGCATGAGGCACTTTTCTAAAAGTAGTGAGGAGAGCTTTGAAAACAAGACTGCCAATTAAGATCTTTTATGTAGCAGGAAGATGCTCTAACTTTTGTTCCTTAGCAACATTTTTTGTTTTGGCTAAGTGACTAATTACATTTAAATCCAAAAGACATAATAGTTTCTGCAACATGGTCAAGTCTTTTGTCTCAGCTCAGTAAGTGTTACTACTTATATAGTCATTGTAGGGTGAATTGAAAATGGAAATTCCCTATTTTAGCTTTAAAGGGCATGTCTACACATATGCCCCACAGTGGGTATTGCACAGTCATTTAGTATTTGCTTTAGCCAGTACTAAATGACTGTGCAGTACCTGCAGGTACTACGTAGTCCCAGAAGTGCCCGGGTTGTTTCTGACCCTACTGTGCAGTAGCAACAAGATACTGTGCAGTACCTCATTGCTACTATGCAATACTGGCAGTGTCATGGTTAGTACCCGGAGACACTACATGACCATAGCTTGTGACTACAGTGACATGGCATCTCGGGTAGACGTGCCCACATGAAGGAAACCACAACTTGGGGTGGAATTCTACTTCCCTTTGTGGCGATTTTCTAGGCACATAAGTGAAGTTTTTGGTACTTAGGTAGTGCTTCAAGTGTAAGTAGACATGTAGACTATGTGGTAGGTATGTCACTATGCAGTAGCTATGTCACTATCCATCCCAGATCCATAAATGAATCTAAATCCCAAAAATGTAGAGCAGAAATCCACAACTAATGGGTATCATACTCTAAAGGAGGAAGGCCCTCCCATTTTTAGTCCCAGTAGATACATTTTTAGGGCACTCGCCTAGGAGGCTGGAGGTCCTCATCCAGAAAGAGTTAAACCTGTGTATCTCTGACTAACCACCACACTACAAGATAATCATTTCTAGTCTCTTCTCCAGTGCTCCTTTTGAGGCTGGCCCATGGATAGCCAAGAAAGGGGGATATGTGGGATTAGGATGAAGGGAAGAAGTTAGAGGGTACATGGCTCAGTGAATAGACTCTGCAATAGACTACCAGTGGGGGTGGTGTAGGCACCTACCTTGGAGGTCTTCAAAAGGAGACTGGACCCACACCTTGCTGGGGTTATTTGACCCTAGCAGTCTTTCCTGCCCAGAGCAGAGGGGCTGGACCCAGCGATCTCATGAGGTCCCTTCCAGCCCTAAACTTCTGTGAATCTGTGAAATAGATGCTGGCCTAAAAGGAAGTAGGCCCTAGGTTCTAACCTGGAGTTTTGCTTCCAACTGGACAGAATCTTTGCTTCTCCACTGTATCCAATTTATCCAATGGCTATTAAATCAAAGGGGCAGTGGTTCAGACAACAAAGAAGCACTGGAGAGTGAACTGGACCTAACCTCTGGTGTGGTACTTACCTACACTTATGTTCATGTGTACCTAGCCAGTGTGAGCCTAGCTTACTGTGCATGCTCAGTCTATACACACATGCTTACATGCCCTCACTACATGGGAAGTAGAATCACAACTTGCACATATGAGCCAAAATCACCCCTTAGATGCCAAGAAAACTGCCATTTAGATGCACAAAATGGAAATAGTATTCTGCCCTTTGTGAGGAATGATGTCATCTTGAAAATAATGTTATGAAGGCCCCTAACTACAGCATTTTTTAGTTGCTGCTTTATGTCCATAGCTTTACTATCCATAAGATTCCTTTCTACTTCAGGAATGGTGCTGGAGTGGATGGACCAATTCAAATGAAAAACCCACAGCACATTCATGCAAGGTATGAGATGAATTCATTTTGAGTTGAGATGAGCCTGACCAGCTTTGTCCAGTTTGAGGTTCAGACCCAAACTACCTCCAAGTCAGTAGGTTTCAGATTCAGGTTTCTGACTTGAGCCCATTTTAATTATGGGTTTTAAAAATGTTTAGTTCTCTTTCAAATTAATCTTCTTACATCTGACACTTTCCAGTCCAGGCCTGAAACAGAAATGTTAAAAACAAGAGAGGTCACTTTTAGAAAGTTTCAATCCCCAATTGCTAGACCCAAGAAGTTTACAAACTACTGAAGGCTTTGATTATCTTGTCACTTGTGAGTGTCTAACTCCCATTAGCTTGAATGAGAGTTGTGCAGGCACTGCTGATAGAAAATGGAACCCCTGGGCTTATGAGCATTTATCTTCTGAGGTCACAAACCTTTTTGAGTTTACCACATGGACAATAAAACAGTTAAATCTAAGTTTACTGATACTACTAATAAAAAATAACACCTGGGTACTTGCATAGTCTCCATCCTAAAAAAAAAGAATAAATTATGTTCATAACGGCCCTATGAGGAAGGACAGTAGGTTGTAGAATGATAAGGGCTTAGATCCTGCAGATAATGAATGCTTACAATGTAAGTAGGTGAGTAGCTCTCAAGTGATGTACTTAAATCATGTCCCACTAAGGACTGTTCATGGATGTGAAGCCAGACTGACTTGCTTAAGGTTGCACATGCAGCCTGTGGTGAGGCTTGGAACTTTGCTTAGCCTACAGCTGTAGGTCCTACAGCCCCCAACTGACCCTCAGTACTGTATATTTCAGAGGGTCACAAAAGTGCTTTCTACTGAAACACATGGGCAGTTGAGTAAAAGGCAACATTGCTAAATGTGCATGTGGCCCCTGGTAGACATTACACGTAAGACATGACTAACCTTTTGATCACATCTTAAACAATAACAGGGCCACACATCCAGGCAATTAATGGTGCCACGAAGTGCAAACCCAGCCATAAAATGATCCCACAAAATATATGTAAAAATTTTGTGGCTGGTTTCCATCACACCTTATATGTGGCACCTAATATGTGGCAGGGCTTGGTTGGCAGCCCTTCTAGCCCAAGGATCACACCAGAGTATCAAACTAGCTCCAGTGCTGTGACTGACAATCTCAGTCTTAGTCCTGGGACTGCACTGGTTCACCAGGCACCCAGCTCTCAACTTGTCAGTGCAGGGGCAGTCTTCATCCCATGCTTCCCCTGCACTGGCAAGTAATAATGATGAGATTAGGATTTGATCCCCATCCCAAAATTGCACATCCTGCCCTGCCACATGATTGTTGAGGTTGGGGAACAAATTACATCCAAGTGAATGAACATGTGCCAGGGCCTGAGACACACAACGAGACAGAGAAGCAGGGAGAAGCCACATGGCCACTTTCTTTTTATGTCCACTTTTCTTTTTATTTATTGGTATTCTTGTACACCAGCACTTTTCATTAATTCCCTGGAACCAGATTTACAAAAGGCTTCACACACAGTAGGGACCTTTAAGATCTTGCATTTAACCATACTAGCATTCCCTGTAATATTCTCTGTAAAGGAAGGGACAATCCTCATCATTAAGAGCTGTCCTCTGATCATCACAATGGCAGCTGTGGCAGAAAAGAATATTTCCCAGTGGCAAAGCTGGCGAATGAAGATGACAGTAAACACAACCACTGCCTAGTGGATTGCCTTGGGAGAGGTGAAAGCTAAGGGAGTAAACCCTGACAAAAAATCTGGAGTGGAGCCCCTAAGGCAGTTAAGTAATTATTCAGTCTTCTTTCTGGCAGCTCCTACAACTTTCCCAGCCCCACATCATAGTGGTTCTACCTTTCCTGTAGATAAGTAAGCAAAGTCAAAAGGATGATTCTGGGAGTCAACAGTTACTAGTTATAAGCCATGGATCGATTGTCATAGATCCAGGCAACAGGGATTGTCTCCAATGGTGAGAGACATAATCACACCTTATTGGAAAACTATCACCTGCCTCAAGCTGGGCAGTCGCCAACCAATAAGGTGTTTTCACATCACAGTCCGCTGCTTCAGTGGGTGGTGGGTGTTTACAGAGTCAACTTGACAGCAGACAGCTACCGCATACCACCAACTACTACAAAAAATGCAAGGAAGAAACTTTCAATCCTAAAGATTGGAAGTTGGAAAGTATGTACAATGACCCCAGGTATATCCAACAACCTCCAAACCATTGACAATGCACACAAAACTGCAGTCATTGATACAGAACTGCTGACATTGAATGTTGATATTGTCGCTCTACAAGAGACCAGACTACCAGGCACTGGCCACCTAGAAGAGAAGAACTACACCTTTTTCTGGTATGGGAAATGGCCCAAAGAAATCAGAGAGTATGGTGTTGGCTTTACAGTCAAAAATAAGTTGCTGTTTGCAATAGAATCCCCAAACAAAGGCTCCAAAATCTTAATTGTACTTCAACTCACTACTGCCTCTGGTCCTGTCAATCTGTTATGTGCATATGCTCCAACTCTCACCACTTCATTTGAATCAAAGGACCACTTCTACAATGAACTTAGTGCCTTAATCAATAATATGTCACCTAAGGGAAAAATTCTCCTGCTCAGAGACTTCAACACAAGGGTTGGCATTGAGCGCGCTGCCTGTTTGGGCAATAGTGTCAGCAAATAGTGCCAATAGTGTCAGCAAAATGAATGAAAATGGCCAACATTTGCTCAAGCTATATTCATGCAATGAGCTATGTATAACAAATTCTTTCTTCAACATGAAATCTCAACAAAAGTATCTTGGAACCACCTACGATCTGGATGCTGGCATCAACTTGACCTGCTCATCACCTACTCACGAGACTTTTATGATGTAATAATTACATGATCGTATTAGAGTGCTGACTGTGATACTGATCATTCATTGGTATGCACTAAAGCCAAATTGCATCCCAGGAAATTGTACAAGAGCAAGAAACTCTCCTTACTACAAATAAAAGCCACATGACTGAAAGCTGAAGACACGTCATCTCAATTCATTAAATCTCTCTCCAGGGCTCTATCATATCTTAAGCCATGTAATACTGCTAAGGAGAGATGGGTTCAGTTCAAAGAAGCCATCTATCAAACTGCTTTGGACTCTCGTGGTACCTTGCATCACAGCTCAAATGACTGGTTTGATGAGAACTCATCTGAAATGATATCACTCATAGAAAAGATCTTCAAAAGATAACAGGACTTCATCTGACCTCAGAAGTCTTTCCTGCCTTAGAGCAGGGGGGCTGGATCTGACGTTCTTGTGAAGTCCTTTCTAGCTCCTAACTTCTATGAAAAGAAGTGGTCTGCGTTCCTTAAATATAAGTGTGACCCTAGCCACTCTAACTTGCAGGTGCTTTGAGAGATCCAGCAAAAGGTCAAACGTACAGAGAGACAGTGTTCAAACAATTATTGGCTACAACTTTGTGAAAGTACTGAAGAAGCTGCTGGCCAAAGCGACATGCAAGCAATGTATAGGGGTATCAGGAAACCTCTCAGGCCTGTTCCAAGGAAGACTGTCCCTTTAAGATCCTCCACAGATGAAATCATCAATGACCGCAATAAGCAGATGTATTGATGGGTTAAACATTACTCAGAACTCTACTTTCATGAAAATGTGGTCCATGACTTTGCTCTTGATGCACTTAAAGACCTCTCAACCCTGACAGTGCTTGACCATGAACCTTCTGTAGATGAAGTAGAAAAAGTCATTGATCAGCCTCCTTGTGGTAAAGCCTGAGGTGCGGACTGCATACTGGCTGAAGTTATTAAGTGCTGGAAATCCGTCCTCCTCTTCCATCTGCATAAACCAATATGTATATGTTGGAGAGAAGGTGAAGTTCCTCAAGACAGGATGGATGCAAGCATAGTCATTCTGTACAAAAAAAAAAGGTGATACGAGTGACTGCAATAACTATCACAGTATATCCTTACTTTGCATCATTGGGAAGCTGTTTGCCAAAGTCGTCCTGCTAAAACTGCAGACCCTTGCAGACAGATTGTACCCTGAGTCTCAATGTGGTTTCAGATCTGGTAGATCCACGATATGTGATATTCTCCTTAAGACAACTACACAAAAAGTGCCATTAACAAAGGAAATCTCTGTACACAGCATTTGTCAATCTCACCAAAACTTTTGAACTTGTCAGCAGAGATGGATTGTTCTGAAACCTGAAGAAGATTGGCTGCCCTCCTAAGCTTCTGAGCATCATCAAGGCCTTCCATGTTGATATGCACGGAACGGTGCTGTTCGATGGGTCATGTTTGGCAGAATTTGAAATCAAAAGTGGTATCAAACAGGGCTGTGTCTTAGCTCTGATGCTTTTTGGGATTTTCTTCACTGTCCTACTCAAATATGCATTCAGTGGCTGTCCTACTCAAATATGCATTCGGACCAGATCCAATGGGAGACTCTTTAACCTTGCTCATCGCAAAGTGAAAATAAAAACCTAAGAAGTTCTTACCCATGAAATGCTCTTTGCCAATGACACAGCAATTAGACATTCAGGAGCAGGACTGTAAAGTCTCATGGATTGCCTTTCTCAGGCTTATAATGATTTTGGTCTGACCATTAGCCTAAAGAAGACAGTAATCATGGGTCAACAAGTTGACTACCCTCCCAAAGTTAGAATAAATGATGAAAGCCTGGAAGTGGTTGAAAAAATCACTTACTTGGGCTCCACTTTCTCACAAAATCTTGGCTTGGAAGCTGAAATCAACACTAACACTGGAAAGGCAAGCAACATCATGACTAAACTTCAAAAGAGAGTTTGGAAAAACAGAGTGCTCACTCTGTTGACAAAGATGTCCATCTACAGCATTTGTGTACTTAGCTCTCTATTGTATGGCAGGACAATGTGGACTCCTTATGTCAAAGAAGAAAGAAAACTGAACAGTTCCTATCTTCAAAGTCTCCACCGTATCCTGGGCATAATATGGCATGACAAAATCTCCAATGCTGCTATTCTGGAACAGGCACAGATACTCAGTATGTTTGTGCTCCTGAGACAGAGATGCCTCCATTGGTTAGGACATATGAACCATATGAGCAATGACCAAATCCCCAAGGGCATACTCTATGGTGAGCTGACCACTGGCAAATGTCAACTTGGATGGCCAAACTCCATTTAGCTGATGTCTTCAAGAAAAATCTTTGTGAGCTGCACATTGATCGAAATGCTGGGAATAAATTACTTCAGACCGCTGTGAATGGACGGTCACTGTGAAACAGGTCCTACATCATTTGAGATAGAGGCGGGGGTCAATGATGAGCTAGAGAAGAGGTGGCAGAGGCAGACAAAACAAAATGGTACTCAGCATGTCAGTGCAAGCTCAACCAAGTTTTTATGTGCAACTTGCCAGGGCGTCTGCCTGTCATGCATTGGACTCCTCAGCCACTCAAGAAGCTGTGGTAGTACCCAGTAATCTGCCAAGAGGGCAATCCCCATGGTCTCCTGAGACTTTTGGCTGCCAATGAATGGTGAATTCCCTGTACTACAGTAATCCTCCCCTTGCCATGTTGGGATTAGTGCCTGTACTGAATACGCTGCATAAATTTCTGCTTTAAATTCAGGGAAACAAGAGTGAAAACATTATCGGGGTAAGGAGGACTCTCCAAATAAGGCAGGTGGTAGGAGACAGAGAGAGGCTGCTAGCCAGCAATACCTGCAAGTTACAAAGCTGCCACTTCAGTGGTAGATGTGCCTCAGCTGCATATAAAGGACAAGCACCCAGAGGGTCATGACAGGTGAAAGTTTCTACAGAAAGACAACCTTGCCCTGAGGGAGTGCTAGCAGAGACAAGACAGTAAGGCAGGCACTTCTGATGAAGGTGCTGCTTCTGTGTACCACCATCAAATACAATTTTCAGTGGTAAACAGCAGGGGCCCATTCTTCTGTATTCTATGGTGTTTTTTCACTGCCAGCACAGTAGAACAGGACCTTAGTATACATGTTTGAAAGGCTGCAAGTTTTTAGGGTTCACCCATTGCTCTACATCAGCACTTAATGACCTCACAGATTGATACCAGGTGATAATGATAGCAGGAAACCCTAAATAAATATACTGTTGCACCATCTCTTGTGTCCTTGAAATGCCTAATGAAAATGTTCTACTGGGAGGCTGTGCTATATCAGACTGTATGTAAGTGATACAATACATGAGAGTCTTATGCTATGATGATTGCAAAACTCTTGGATTTAATCCTTAAGAAGCTCATTATATTGACCACCCTTTCCTGAGGTCAGATCTGTCCAAACACAGCACTTGTGGTTTACGATTAGGTGACGTTCAGGAGACTCAGCATACTAGATGGTCACAAAATTAGCATAGAGCATCTGAGTCACAGTCAGATTTAAGTTAATTTCCCAGACTTTGTTGCTTGCTTTTTAGAGAAGAATGTGTCTAATTTTCTGCCGTGTTGCAGACACATCAGTTCTGATCTCATGTTTCATGTAAAAGCACCAGCACAGGAAAACAGTAAATATATTTAAGATGAAGAACAACTCCTCTCAAAACTGGTTTACTTGCATGTATTTTTCTTCCCCATAACCCATGTAGAAACATGGGGATAGAAAGGGCCACTCTGGCCATCAAGTCCAGTCCCATGTATTTATATCCAGAGAGTTGTAAAAACTGGGCACCTCAATCCACCTTCACACATCAGCCACAAAGCACCTTATGAAAACAAAAGGAAAATAATTCTACAGTATGTCACAGGTAAAAGCAGGGGAGCTACAGGCACTTCCCAAGTCTTGCTACTGCAGTGGCAGCAAAGTTATTAAGGTTATTGTCAGCTAATTCTAGGAAGAGAACTATGTCCCACACTGGAGAGTAAGCCACCCCCACCCTTTCTCCTCCCCCTTCACCTACCCCACTTTCAAGTCCTTGCTAGTCTGACCTGGGAGAAAAACTCAGTCTTGCCCCCAAATCTAATGACCAGTTTGACTCTGAAGTGGAAAAGCAAGATTCTTCAGACAGGTACTTGAGATGTTTCAAAGTACTGTCAAGTAGGCCTGTGTGAAGCAGCTAGTATTCACTTTGGATTTGGATTTGGCCAATTTGGGGGACAACAATTCAATGTGGTGATTCAAATTATTGTCCTGAACTGATTCAGCCAAATCTAATTCAGAGATTCGGCCGCCACTGAATCGAGCAAATCTCCGAATCGAACGGCCCCCATCCCCGGCCCGCTCTCCCAGCCCCACCAATGGATGCTCTGCCCAGCCCCAGCCCCCCGCCTCATTAAAAAAAAAAAAGCCTGGAACTCACTGACTGCTGCCAGGCGGGGGGGGGGGGGGGGGGAAGGGGGGGGGGC
>NW_017729024.1:133565798-133568481 GCF_001723915.1 Gavialis gangeticus
AAAAAAAGCCCCCACTCACCAGCTGCTGCCACGTGGGGGGGCAATCCCCACTGCCCCACGCTGCGTGGGGGGTTCTGCCATGAGCCCCCAGAAGCCCCGATGGCCGCTGCAGCAGCTGGTGACTATGGGGCTATTTTTTTGTTTGTTTAAAGAGCCTGGAGCTGGGGCCAGGTGGGGCAGCCATGGTGGGGCTGGAAGAGTGGGTGGGGGATGGGGGTATGGGGCAGTGGGAGGCAGTTTCTCCTCTCAGTTATCTGCATACCCCTCTGTGCATCATGGGAATGCTCCATAAAGCACAACATTTTTAATGCATTTGTTGAATGATGCAATGCATAAGAGTCCATATAATATCACTAGAGAGTTTCCTGTTTACTTGTGATTATAAACCTCTTTCAGCTAAAATGGATCCATATATAAGCTGTAGCATGTGGGGACATTATTGACATAAATGAAACTCTTTAGAACACACGGTCCATCACATGGCTTGTTCATCAGAGTTGTTATTATTTTATGATATAAAACATATGAGGTGTTCTTAATTCATATAACTCAGTACAAACTATGAGTGCGGCAGACTTCAGATATTCTTCATTTTCCCAACAGTTCAGACCCTTATGTACATACAACTGGAAGCTGCTTATATAAAATGAAAGGAGACTGCACTACTTTTTAACATATTATATTTCTCAGTAAAGTGAAAGGCATGTCACGCCTTGCTTTCTCAACCAAGGCATGTCAGTTAATCTGTGGCATGTAGCAACCAAACAAACAACTTGTTATATGCCTATCACTTCACAGTGAGGCATTCCCCATAATGTCACTACCCTGACTGCAAACTATCAGAAGGCCTATTCACCAGGAATGTAATATTTCTTGCCCATCTATAACTCGTGACCATTAGAGATGAAAGGGGGAAATGAGAAGTATAGACAGATGTACATATTTCCAAACACAAATACTTCATTAGGATAAGTAAGGGTGTAAATTAAAATGCATTTATAAAAATTCTAGACCATTGGAACTATTAAAGATGAAAAGATCTCATTATCGACTTCTCTCTCTGCTGCTCAAAAACTCAGGAAGCCAAGGAGTTATTATGGAAGCACTTAAAGGAGTCCAGGCTGGAGCTCATTAGTTGAGGTTCCAATAGATTCCTCTGGCTCTTAGTCTCAGCTGCTCTGTTTTTTTCTTTGGGGTCAGATTTGCAGAGCTGCTCAGCAGAGTTGCCAAATGAAAGGCCAAGAATTCTGAAAAACAGCCAACCAAAATGCAGATCCCTTGTAACAGTGATCAAAGAAACTTCTCATTCTAGTACCTGCCAGGGTTAGAAACCTCAACAGGCGTCTAACCCTGGCAGGTGTGTGGGGCATGCCCTCATTCTACCTCTTCCAAACCAGCTTGCAGAGTAGAAGGAAAATGTAGACTTAAACCACTATGCTTCCCAGCAGCTGAACCCTTCTTGGATCCTGCACTGTCCAGCACAGAACTGTGATGCTTCCAGTGCAGGTCAGGACCTGTTCCTTTAGCTAAGCTGTCAGAACTTCCTCCAGTAACCAGTTTCTAACAGCTCCTGGAGGCCTATTTATTCACTCCTTTTGAAGGCTATGAAGCCCCATTAATGAGTTTAAAATGTATCAAGCTCTTGATCTCATCAATGGGTTGCATTCATTGAATGTGACTAAAACAGATGAGGAAGAGCTTGAGGACATTTTTAATGGCATAGGGAAGCTCTCAACATAGTACAGAGTTACTGTAAAAAAATTACTTTCCCATGCTTCATGTCCCTAGGAAAGTTCCTTCCATACTAAAACAGAGGCTGAAGGAAAAGCTGAGCAGAAGAATTAATGGAGTCGCTAAGCTCATTGGGCGCTGTAGGAAAAAATATGGTGCCTTTTCATAATACAGAGTCAAAAATTAAATAAATCTATGAAAAAGGACCATGTTCCATTACCTATATAGGGAGGAATCTTTGAAGAGATGGCTGAAGCTAAATATTTTTCTAGGGTGTGGGAGCCAAGTTGCACCTGCAGCTGGAACTAGGAGCCCTTGGCATCTTCCCAAGCATGCTCAAAATCAGGGAGCATGGTACACAGGAGTCTGGGGGGAAGCTTTGATACCACAGCAATTGAGACCCAGGACCTGGATTCTGAGCCTGTGCCCTCCACCTCAAAGGAGCCCCCTCCCCCCTGCTGGTCCTTGACCCTACAGAGAGCAGCCAAGCTTGCGGGCCCTGGGACCCTGTTCCCCACTTTGCTGCCATGGGTATTCCAGACCCACTCCTCTGACACCTCGCTACCCACCTTCCAGATCCACAGAGTACCCAACCCCACCACCACAACAACAATCCCCAGAACCCCTGGCCAGCCCTCCCCCAACTTCTGCTGATGAGTCAGGCACCAAATGAGGACACCATGCAGCCTGGGAAGGTATGGTTCAGCCCTGCTACATACAGCCATGATGGGGACCCAGGCACTGGGGGAAAGCAGAGCCCCTCAGAGGAAGTTGGGTAGGAAGAGGGAGTGGGGGGACCTGCAGCTGCTACAGGCCATCCTTATGGTCAGAGCCCTCTTTCAGGCTATGGTGACTGAAAAGCCCAGAAAGGGGCCGGGGGGTAGGGGGTGTTCAGGGATATAGGGTGTGGGGGGAGGGTGAATTGCCCTGCCTTACTACACAAAGCATAGGC
>NW_017729024.1:133573481-133594740 GCF_001723915.1 Gavialis gangeticus
GGGTAGCTAGTTCCAGTTCCATCTCTGCCTTGGCCTTCCTGACCGCCCCCCTGCATCCCTGAGCAGCCGCAGTATAATCATCCCTTTCTATGGAACATGAATCTGTTTTATTCACACCTCCCTGCTCTATATCTCCTGGCCCTGATCAGCTCCTCCCAGAGAAGTGGTGCTGAAGCAGCTTCCCTTCCCCTTGCACTCACTAAAAGGCACTGAAAGAGTTTATTGAGCTCTGAAAACAAAGCGTAAAAAACAGGTACAAGAGCTGGCATTTGGCACCCTGCCCTAGTTGGCAGTGCCACAGACTCAGGTGGCAGAGAGGACACCAAGAGAGGAGATAACACACAGCTATCTTTGAGAACCACTGCAGTAGCAGTACATCAGGAATGAGAAAAATTCCTCCTTGCCAAACAGCCCCCCCCCCCCCCCAGCAGGAGTCCCACATGGGAACTGTTAGCTGATCTGGTCCCACTGCCAGGGTGACTCAAGTTGTACACCTGGAGAGGCTTGCAAATGGCACTCCAGCACTTTCCCCCCTCACACCTTATCCAATCCCTGGAAAAAGTCCATGGGTGCCAGGTGATTTGGAGTCTCATGGCACAGGCTGTCACTCTACTGACCTCTCAAGGCAATCCCCACTGCCCCTCCTGCACTCCTGACCCCATTCCAGTCCCAGTCAGCCCCCGCAACCCCAGCCCCTGAAAGTAAAACAAATCCCACCTCCAACCCCTACGAAAGTATTCAAAGTAGAAGAATGATGCAGAAAGCTAAAGGCAGTGCAGGGCAGGACTCTTCTTAGGTAGCTGGGGTCTGGGGAAACATCTCCTGGAGTCAGGTCATGGGTTCAGCATAGTGTCAATAGCTGTGGTGATTGTAAACTAGTCCAGGGGTGTCATTTCAAACTATTCCAGGGGTGTCATTTTATTCCAGTGGAGCCACACGTAGTACATAAATGGTAACCCAGGTGCACATTGAATGGCAACCCGGGTTTTCCCAGTGCACTGTCAAACCACATAGCCCCCCTACAGCTCTCAAGCATTTCCTAGAAGACCATGTTCTGCAGCAGGAGCACAGCATATTGGTGTACAGAAGCACTGGTAGCAACAGCGCCTTCATGAGTGCTACATGCCCCCCCTGTGGAGAGATGGTGCTCATGTTGCAGATCCAACCTCTGCTTAACCCTGGCCTCCTTTTTCTCCCAGGCCATCCTTCTGCTCAGCTTGAGGTCAAACTCCACCCCAAGGATCTTGACCCCCTCACAGGGAACCGAGACCTCCAGAGACTCCAGGTCCCTGAGCTCACCCACAGCCAGGTAGGGGCTCTTGCTCACATTGAGCTTGGCCCCTGCTGCTGCTACATAGACTTCTGTGTGCCACAGGGCTCTTTCTACTGAACACTTATTCTAGCATAGGATATTTAGGTTGTCCATGTAGGCCAGGACCCTGGTCTCTTCCTTTGGGGGTCAGAATAGATAGCCCACTGAGGTCTCTTCCAACCCTAGAATCTATGAATCTTTGCTGCTTCTGCCGGGGATCTGGCATTTGGCAGAAGCCCTCATCCCAGGGTCTTGCCTGATGTGCTGGGCCAGGGGTTCAATGGTGCAGTTGAACAGGATCAGGGAGAGCAGGCAGCCCTGATGAACCCGCAACTCTATTGCTCTCCACATGCTCAAGAACCCATTGACCACCACCTCACTGCTCACATCCGTGTACAGAGTCCTTAACCAGCCAGTGAAAGTCAACATGAGCAATGAGGTGCTGGTCAATGGGCCCATTCGCCTCAGCATTTTGAAGGGAAAATGGTGTGATACTCTGTTGTAGGCCTTTTCCAAGTCCAGGTTTAGCACAGCAGCCTTCTGCCCTCTGTCCCATTCCAGCTGGACTGTGTTCCCCATTTGCAGCAGGGCCCCATGGATCCAATGTCCTGGCACCACACATGATTGGTTCTTATGAACGGATTTAAATTAGACTGCACTGGTCTTACCCCCACAGAATCCAGAGAGCCATGTGTGTCTCTTTCTGGGGATCCAGAAGGGAGAAAATGGCAAGGAAGACCCTGTATAAGAAGAAATAGACCAGGGTACACAAGCCAGATCTGCAAGCTGGCAACCAGTGCAGAGGTGAAAACAGTCTGTTTTGTCAGATACTTTGCAGGTCATATCCTGAGATGGTGGGGGCTGTGGTGGGGGGAGACCATGGACCTTGGAGCACCCCTGGTTCTACAGAGTCCTAAATGAGTTCTGGAGTTAGTATGGGCTACAGAATGAAAGCCTGGTGACTATGTCCAACCACAGGAAGATACAGAAGGCCGTCCAAGCCAGAGACAGGCTACTGACTGTGGAACTTCTCCCCAGCGATGATTGCCAGGCCGTTTGGGAGTAGATCTTCCACAAGGACCTATGAAACGACCACAGAGACTTGAACTGGAGAACAGTTCACTGCGCACTGCCAGTGAGGGGGTGGGGACACAGAGAGGGGCAAGGGACTCGACCCAGCTGCCCTAGGGAAATCTGCCAAGACGCAACAGAGACCATCAACCACCTCCTATGACTCTGTCCATACACCAGGGAGGGTGTAGAAAAAGGTAAACCAGCTCCACAAAGAGCTGACAGGGATCAAGTTGATGATGAGGGAGGCAGCACTGTATGGAAACCTGACTAAATATCAGGGGGCCCCAACAACCTGCTTCAACCAGTTCATGTCCTGCATTAGGAGCACCCTGTGGAAGTGCAGGCAGCTCCTGATGTACAGACACACAGAACTCAAGGAAACAGACTGTTAAAATGTTGCTATGTGAACTCCAGCCCTACTACCAGAAATCAGTGGGAGAAGATAGAGAAGCTGTAGCCACCTGGCAAAGGGACACTTGGCACAGCCTGTTCAAAGACCCCCCCTAGAGGGGGAGTGGACAGGGAAAGCGAAGAGGACAGTGACACAACTGGACCTGGAGACGGTGATGATGACAGCAGCAGTGGCAGCAGCAGCGGAAGCAACAGTGACACTGACAGCGACAATAACAGTGAATGAACTGAGAATGTAAACCCCAAAATCAGGGCTAAGACTAAAAGACTGTGATTGAGTTAGGGAAAGGACTGTAGACAAGTGCATGGGAGCACAGGAACATGGGTCCACGGGCATGTTTATTGTAATGGGCACATGGGCTTTAAATGTCATTTAAGGTGTGTGAAGAAAAGCTTTTGCTTGATACTGTATGTATTAACTATATATATAGAGAGAAATATACTTAAAAAAAAAAAAGCACAGCATGTTGGCTAGTGTTCCCTTGGGAGTAATGGCAAAGCTTATCCTTCCAGGCCCAGTCAACTCTTACTACAGAAATGCTAGAAGTGAAGTACTGCTCCTGTACAGACACAGCACTGAAACACCTCTCCTGTAAGAGAAGGACAGGGGTAGGGAGAGTGGAAGAGGTCTGCAGGCACAGCCAACTCTCTCTCACCAGGGAAATGTTGGAAGTGAGGTACCCCTTTAGCACCTCTCCAGGTATGGTCCAAATCCCTCCAGGGTCCTATGTCCCTGAACCCTTTGAAGGAGTGGAGCAGGTGCCCACTGCAGTGCTCAGAGAGGAACTCAGGCTCTCCCTCCCCAGCAGCCCACCCCAGCACCACTGCATAGCCTGCTGCTCACCCGCAGCACAGCCAAGATCCCAGTCTCCACTGTGCCAGGTGGAGAGCATTGGAATGGCTCCTCACCTCAGGTGAGGAAAGGGTCCAGACAGGGGACTCACCATAGTTACCTTCCTATCTCCACATGAGTGCCCAGATAACTACTGGGAGGGTCTCCAATGCCTACCCTTATACTTAATTTTATCAGTAAAAGTTGCAACCTCACACAAAGGCCCTGTGTCTCTCCTGTCTAACTGCACAGACACCACCTGTGTGAGGGAGGACAGCACAGCGAGGGTGTGATGTCAACTCAAGGCGAGGGGACCACACAGCTGCAGAGTACATGAGGAATGTCTGTAGGAGGCATCAAAGAAGCAAGAAGGAGATGCTGCAGGCCTTGGACACTGTCTCCAAGCTCCAGGCACATAGACCTGAATCCTAGCACCAGGAGCTGTGGGACTGGTATGAGGAGAGACTCCAGATGTAGAGGAGAAACATGTTCAGGCTGAGGGATGCCTACACCTGGGCTGCTGTGGCACAAGAATGGGGGGTCAAGATGGCCATCTGCTGTTTCAAGACAATAAACTGAACCTCCGTGGAGCTAGCAGAATTGCAGTTCCAAGAGAGGGAATTTATGGACAGGGTCCTGAACCATTTTGCATTCACCTATGACACCCCTGACTGACAGCAGTGCTGCCTCCCACAGAGAGCCTGTAGCCCTAGGCTGCTACCCAGCCCCCCCACAGCATGCTGTGCCCCCAGGGCCTCTTCCTGGGGGTGACAAGAATGGGGGTTCCATGGGAGGAACCCCGATTGCTGGCTGGGGGGGTGGGGAATGCCCTGACTGGGAGCAACCAGAGTAGGAGAGGGACCCGAGACAGGAGGACCATGAGTGACTCATGATCCAGGGAAGCAAAGAGGCCCCAGGTGGGGCCTGCTCTGGTGGGCAGCGGTGGGCCAAGGGAGCGGGACTAGGGTGCCTTGGCCCCGATGCCAGGGCCATAAGGGACACTACCGCTGATCCACTCCCCTCCAGCCCTGGCAGTCATCCTGTATATGCAGGCCCCCCAAACAGTTCCAGGATAGTCCTGAAGGGCCACAGGAGCACTCATAACCAGGAAGAGAGTGCAGCCCCTCAGCCTGTGGTGCCAGGCTGTCACTGGATCTGTGTCTGGCAACAGAGCCTGCTGTTTCTAACTTGTCCACCCACCAGGCAGGGGCCCAAGGTTGAACTCTTCCACTTCCCACAGACCCGCTCCTGGTCTTGGTCCCATTGCAGGGGAGTGGTGCAGCTTTGGCAGGGATAGGCAGCCCCCAGGCTTAATTCTGCTGCATGACATGAGCCCTAGGTGTGTCTCTTCTGCTCAGGCTTTCTGAAAGACCTCCCCCCTGGTTTCACAGATGTAGTGGAGGACACCTGTAACAATGATGAGTCACATCAAGTTCTCTTTGTCCACCTCATGATGCACACTGAGAGCCCACCAGTGTGCTTTGAGGTGGCCAAAGGTGCACTCCATTGCTATATGGCAACTGTTCAGGCAGTAGTTGGAGCGCTCTTTCGGGTGGCCCAGCTTCTCCCCATAGGGCTTCATCAGCCAGAGCAGGAGGGGTAAGCTAGGTCCCCAATGTTGAAGGGATGGACGACAACATCTGATGACAAAATCAGAGACCCCAGGAGCATAGCGCCCACTCTCCATAAGCCTGAGGAGCAGAAAGCTGCAGAAGACATGGGCGTAATTAATGCTTACCACTCAGCTGGTGAAGATGTGGGTGAAGTGGCTCTGGTGGTCAACAACATCCTGCAAGGCAATGAAGAAGTAGCCTTTGAAGTTGAATGCCTGGGCAACCTGGGCTGGGCAGAGAATGGGGATGTGGGTACCGTCCATGGGCCCCATACAGTTTGGGAAGCCCATGCCGCTGGAGCTTGTGACCACCTCCTAAGGGTTAATGAAGCATTTGGCCAGGACTTCCTGAATAATCAGAGATACTTCTTGGACAGCCTCTTCAGCCCTAGTCTTGCCCATGCTGAAATGATGACTGCTGGGAGTGACCAGCTTCATGACAGTGATGGTCACCTGCATCTCCAAAGTAAGGGGTGGCCACATGCTGATGTCTTGGTGCACAATGTAGGGGGCCAGCTGGGTGCAATGTCCATGAAGATGGCCAGTGCATGTGGAAGCTCTGGACCCACTGTTTATCATCCCAAGTGTCCAGGATGATCCACTCTCACCAGTTGCTGCTGATGAGCGGGCCCAAGAGACAATGGTCTAGAGGTGGTGCCAGAGCACTCTGGAGTCCTGGGTGGCCTTGTCTTTATCAGCCATGTGAAAGTCGTGGCCTTGTCCCGAACGCTTGGTGGGTCAAGAGTGTGGTAGGTGGCTCCGCACAGGATGTCTGACTGCTGGCTCAAGGGCATGAAGCCATGTCCCATGGTGACTAGCTGCCAGCTCATGTCCCAGTGGGTGTACATGATGTCCTGCAGCTCCTGGATCTTTCTGCTTGGGTGCAGGTGGTGGGTTGCCATGGCAGGGTGCAGGTAGGCTGGGACACAGAGGCACATGCAATTCATGACAGAGGGTGCTTGCTTTGGGGCTCTTTTAGAAGACTAGCCTTGGTGCAGGGGAGGGTCTATGGTGACATAGCAGGGAGTTGGGGTTCCATACCCAGCAACCAATCAGGAGTGGTCTGGGCACTCAGCTGTGCAAGACCGGGAGAGCCCATGGGGCATGCTGGGAGGTGTGCAGGAGCACTGCCAACCTGCAGATCTCAGCCATTGCAGGCATCCTGTATGCCCCCACCAAAGGGAAAACATACTGTTTGCTATTGATCTAACTTTGGCCACTTACAGAAAACCACATAACTTAGACTGATTCCTCTTCAGGCATTTTGAACATCTGTTCTTAGGCTATGGGAGGCCAATGTTAGCTGAAACTGACTGTAAACCACTTAATGACATTGCCAAAGGAGCCTGACAAACACCCCTACCACAAAGAATACAGAAATTATTTCTTCAGCTACAAATATATGACTTGCTAATTATATGCAAACCTGGGAAATATTTGGTGGTTGCAGACACCCTGTCTAGACCAGTTGACAGAAAGAGGCTGCTTTCCCAGCTGTTGTCCAGCATGTGGATAAACTAGGAGTCAGATTTTGTTCCACTTGTTAGGCATCTAAGTGGACTTGGGCTCCTCAGTGTGATTCTATTCTGTTCAGTTCTCTGAAAATCCATTAATTCATTTTCTTTTATGGTATGAATACATCTTACTCTAATGATTAAGTTGGAAAAAAGCAGTGAGGAGGAGGACCCAGCCTCATTTTTTATTAACTGTTTTTTTCATGGTCTCAAGCAGGGTGGAATACAGTCATGGTTAGGCACCTAGGTCCACTTACATACAAAACAGAATTTGGTGACCAGTCCAATGATGATTTACCTACTTCCAGTATAGTTAAACTCCCTGATCTCCTTCTTAACAGCAAAACTTCCCTTCCTTGATCACAGTGGCTGCTTGTACACGCGACAAGGGCTTAATTCAGTTTCGTTCTCCCTAAATTGAAACAGTGGGTTTTTAAAAATACCACCTCAATTTAAGGAGAATTAAACCAAACTAAACTTCCGTGGCATATACACAAGGGTGGGTCCTGATCCTTACCTGCTTCTCTGGAGGCAGGATGGGGAGGGCAAACTGCCAGCAGGCCGAAAAGTCCCTGAGCTGGAGGGAGGCCAATGCTTCCCTCTGTGGTGGTGGTGGCACCCCCCAGGTGGCACCTGCCCACTGTTACTCAGCCCGGGTGGTCCCGGGGGCACCGCAGCTGTGGAGGGAAGCACCAAGCCTCTGGACAGCTCAGGCAGGCAGGCAGGCTCAGGGGAGGGAAAAAAAAAGATCAGGCTCGCTGCTTTTTATTTTCCCCTTCAGTGGAGCCAGTGTGCATGGGCTGCCACCAGGCTGCCTGCATGAGCTTCCTGCACAGCCCCTGAGCTGCACAGGGCCCAGTGCTTTCCTCCATGGCTGTTGCACTTTCTTAGGTAGCAAACTAAAACACCTTGGAGGTGTTTTATTTTGCTACGTACCAAAGTCATTTAAAGCACAATACACCACCAACAGTGTCATTAAAGCACAATATGCCACCAACAGTGTAAACGGCAGCACCATTAAAGCAGTGCAAAAGGCCAATTTTGTGGCGTGTACAAAGGCCTATGTCTCCTGCCAACAGGCAAACTTGTCTCAGCATGCAACTAGCCACCTGCCATTACAGTCTTGAAGGTCATTAATACAGTTATTTCCACAAGAGGTGGATCCGCAGAAAGAATTTATTTTTGTTCCTTTCTTTTCCTTGACTTAAAGTTCAGCCATATTATATGCTGGCTATTTCTGTGTCATAGTTTTGTAGTTAGGGGCTAGAAGAAACCTTACAAGATTATTGGGTCCAGTCCTCCTGCAGTTGGGCTGGAAAGACTGTTTGATCCCTTCTTATGTTTTCTCACAGTGCCTTCTTATATACTGACAGTCTTTCAAATCTGCTTTGTTCCTGTGCTTGAAATTAGAAAAAGCAGGATATCCACATTTACAATTTACACTAGAGAAGGCTATATTTTTAAAAAGACATATGTGCATAAAAATGGCCACATGAAAACTGGGTAATTTCTCTCAGACAATTTTCAGTTTCCCTGTACTTTATCTGCAATTGCACATGAAGCTAACTAGTTTACTTCATTATTGTGTTTTTTCATGCTCAGCCTGACTAGGAGCATGTTACTGTTGCCAAAAAACATCATCCCAGAAAGGTAACACACATTGAGCTGGAAGGTAGTGAGGTATACTGTGAGCTTTCCCTCCAAATAACTGTGAAGCCATCCCCTGGCTTCCTGCAGACATTGCACAGACATCTTGCATAGCACATTACATTTCTCTCTGTGTTAGTTAGTCACAGGATTCGTTTGCACATGAGCTGCAACATGCCAACACTTTTCCAAAACATTGGCTGAAGGTGGTGGTTCTAGCTCACCGGAGTTCTAATTCTCCTAACCTCTAGAGGCTCCTGGAAGAGAACCAAACACACACAAGCTGTGATTACTACATGTGTTCAAGCTGCAAATAAGAGACAGACAAGCTGGGCACATGCTATAATAACTCCCATTCAAGAGGAGAATATCATTGTCATGGTCCTTTGTCACATGCTTCAGATGGTTGTCCAGGAGTAATAAATGTTTTGTTGTCATTATTTATGCAGTGCACCAGAAGTATTTTCTGGAGTATAATTGTCAGGGTGGTGCTGGCTTTTCAGAAAAATTATTAAGAAGAATTAATCCTGTTTTGCCTCCTGATTCTAACAAATGACACCCATTCTCCGCATGGTAAGTCTTCAGTGTCATATTAGTGCCAAACATTTGAAAGTGTGTTGGGGGGTGGGGGGAAGGCTGTCTCTGGCACAGCTACACAGACTGGTCTGAAAACTAAAACAGGTTTTTCAAAGCCCTGCACATTGCTAATGAGAGAAAATCATCTGCACATACAATGTGGAAGATGTACCATCTGCTGACTGCACCATTCCCAAATTTCTACTATTTATTATAGTAGTATGTCAAAGGCCTAAACAACATCAGGGGCCCTTTATGTTGGGGACATGTGTAGATTGTCCCTGCCCTCAAGAACTTGAAATCTAAATAAAGATGACAAACAAATGGCAGGAGAAAAACAGGGCTATTAGCTATGCTTTGTAAATGGAGATCTGAGGAATAAGAAGATGAAGGGCAAACCTGGATGGGTACCTTTGGGTATGACTATAAGTAACAAAGCAGGACTCTGCAGAGATAACCCAAGCTAGGTGTGTAGAAGTGGAAGCTGTACCTCATGTTAGCATGGCACTATAGCACTACCAATAACCCCAACTTCACAGTAGAGCTAATTAGTGGATGCTGCATTTAGGTTAATGTGACTGTGGTTTGAGGTTATGGGAAAGCATATGCTATTGTAGTTTGGGATATCTCTTTACAGTGCTGCCTTGCACAATGTGAACAAAACCTAAGGGGCCTCCAGCTTAGGGTATATATGTGCAAACAAGTTGCCAGGGCTAAAATGGGGCAATTCTTGGCAATACATCAGTTCCTTCTCTGTGGTAACTGCTCATGTACCTGTTCTTATATGTGGACGCTAACCTCTGGTAGATTAATCCTCACACAAATAATCTTAAATCCTGGACCAGGACACAGGTCTTCCCATTTCCAGTGAAGGACACTAATCATTAGGCCCCATAGATAGGCTTCCTCTTGTTTCTGTTTCTTCTGGTACCATGATCCTTGCTCTCTTGGTTGCACAGTGGCTTAGCTTCTTCAACAGGAGGGTGGCTAGCTATTCTAGTGTCTGGTGTTCAGACAGTGCTTATATTTGCACTTCATTCTCAAATTTATCACATCATCTCATGCTTATCACACTTATCACACAATAATCTCCATTACAATCTTGACTTCTTCCAAGTTACCAAATGAGCTGAGCTTGCAGCATTGTCTAATGAGAAACCCTATACTAAACATTAAATGGTAATGACATCTGTTTACCAGTTGTTGTTTTTACTTTTGGCATCTTCTGTCACTTCTTGTTGAGTCTTGTTACTTTCTTTGTGATGGTAGGCCTACTCCTCTGAAGGCCTTATAACATGGACACTTAGAACATATTTTATTTAGATCGTAGTGAGCATTACCGTGGTGTATTAGAAGTTAGCATGATTTCTGAGCAGTCATATAGTAATGTTTATTACAATTTCTAACAAAATCTCTCACTCAAGGATTGTTGGTCCTAGCTCCAGCCCCACATCAGTACCTATACAAGATTCCAGTGCAGTACAAGGGATTGGGACCAACCATCACCTGATTGTCAGTCCCAGCCCAGAGATGGAACTGGAGCTAGTTCAAGACCCTGGCGCCCCCTGTGTGCAGCTCCTAAAAACCATGTTTGTACTGCACTGCAATCAATTTGTGCAGTGCCACACCTAGGCTGTTTGAGACACCAATGCAGTCCCCCCTGGGACTAAAAGTCAACTAATTTTCATATTGTCTCCATGAATTGTTCAGCCAATAGCAGAACACGAGTTACATGATTATCCAAAAGTATTCCTCATGAAAAAAGTCCTAACTTTTCAATAATATGATTGCACTTAGCATTTTTGTACTGCTTGAATGCATGGGTACTCATATTTTAGGTGCAGCTAACACATCTTAGATGCAACATGTGACATGGCCCCGAGTCAGCATACTACTTCCTTTCATATTGTGCATTAATTTATACTTCTCTTAGCTGTCCACTGATTGATTTGCCTCACATTATCAATTTGAAAACAAAAATGAACCCAGAAATCTTATTAATGGGAAAACAATAATCTCTACTACAATGGTGACTTCTTCTAAGAGTTACCAGACAATCTGAGAAACTTTTTATCTTTTGTAAGGGAGGGAGGGAAAGGAAACAATTATAATAAATAAATGACAGTGCCTTGAATATGAAAATGTAAGTGCTCTTGACATACACTGATTTTTCAACAATGATCTCTTCATTCTGTATGTATTCATTTCTTCTTAGTTGAGTGCTTTTAGAGCATCTAGTATTGCACTGTGTGGCAAATAGTTAAGGATAATAAAATACAGCATAATCTCATTTCATTGTGTAGACCATCTCATACAAGCTACTTTCTAAATGTTCTAAAGGTTTCAATAATGGCTGAGCTACAGACTGAAAAATAGCAAAGGGAGAAAAGTCAGTTGGAAAAAAAGAGCACGCAGCAATATTCTTAGATACTGAGATGGAGAGTCAATGAGGCAGAGGGATGCAGGGAGGCTGTTCCAGATGGCAGGAGCTGCAGAACAGAAGGTTGTCACTCCAACAGTAGTGAGATTGTGCTGTGGGAGATAGAGGAGGCTGGTACTGAACAAGAGGAAGGAACGTGTGGGGGTGAGTAGAGCAGGACTGAGTTGGTGGAGGTTTTAAATAAAAGGATGTCACTTTTGAATCTGATTAGGAAATGACATGGGGGCAGGGTGCAAGTAGAATAGTCTAAGGCTCGTGATAAACTGCATTCTAGAATACCACTGCTGTTTGCAGGGGGAGATGAATGGAGGTGGAGATTTAGAAACTGCAAAACACAGTTAATCCTGAATGCAATTCAAATGAAGTAGCCTAACAACTCTCACTGAGGCATTAGCTTCCAGAGGTGACAGAGAACTGTTGTGGTAAATTAAATCAACATGAACTGGAAGTTGTGTTTATAACTCGCTCAAGAAATTGGTGTCAAATTATATATATCAGAGTCTAACGTGCTTTAGAGTAACAAGGAAGTATTTTCTTACTCATACAAAGAATGGTCTCAGTATAAGTCTTGGGTATTGACATCAGCTGAGGAAGGGAGCAGAAGGGGCCGTGATGCAGAACTTTCAGACTTTCTTATAAGCCTGACACCTGCTTCCTTGACCAGCTGCCTGGAAAAACACATTTCAGTGTTTTTTTCTAAGATGAGGAAGGAAGTCTATACTACTTCACTTTCCCAGGGGAAATCACTACTGGCAGCGTATCTGTCAACAGCATACTTTAGCACTGTATTAGACAAGAAAATCTCATTATGTCAGAAGTCTTCTGGATTAAAAGGAAAGGTCTAACTGTAGGTCTTTTGAAAAATTACAGAGATTAATCCTTCTCCCAAAAGGGAGTTATAATGGAGACTTTGGGAGAGAAAAAAAACACGTCTAAAGCACCTCTTGGAAATATGATAATAAAGAGATTAACATTTTCAGAGTGGGGAAATCAAACATCTTTAAACACTTATTTACAGCACCTCTATTTCTTCCTGAAAGAATGCCACCAAGCCATTCAGGAATATGCTGTACCAAATTAAGACTTTAGTCAGCTAAATAACCTATTTTTAAAGTAAAAAAATTATGGGAAGCATTTGAAATTCTGAAAAACTGGAGTAGGTTAAGTTAAAAAACCCAACAACAACAACTTGGGAGAAATCCTAGATTCTTCAAGCATGGAATTTTGCCTGAACAGGGCCTGAAGAATTTGTTCCCATGTCTGTAAATTCTGTAGCAACAGCTGCTGACGCCAGTCAATGTAAAGTCCTTGAGTGTCAGTGTTTCCATCATCAATGTCTGGTTTCAGATATATAGAAACTGACTGAAAACTCAGTTGGGTGTGAAGGGTGAACTTCTTTTATTTAAACTTTATTTTCTTATTTTAGAACTGACTTCCACCCACCTTCATAAAGGGCACTGCAGCATCTTATAAACAACAGTTAACAAATAGCAAGCAGACAGCAAAGAAGTGTAGGGATTAGGTTTCTTTTTTCAAATGTTTGCTTTTTTTGTGCCCTTTCATCATCACCAGCTTCCCAGAATCTCCAGTTGCTGTGCTGGGGTGTCCCAGAACTTTGCAAAACTGGTCAAGTTTAGAAGTATAATAATTCACAGAGCCTTGGATATAGTGTAAGGGCTGAGTTAATCTACACTGAGTTTATGTAAAGAATTTTATTTCCCTTCAAGGCAATATGAATGAACTGCTGTAGAACATGCTTGAATCACTATGCTAAACATTTTACAATAAAGTAAGATATATTTACAATTGTAATAAATACTTAGTGCTTTTTTTGTTAAGTGTTATATGGTGGTGAATTTTCTACAAATTATTTTAATAGTTAAATGCCTATCAATCACCTTTGTACTTACCTTCAACATACACCTGAAATAGGAAAGTATAATTATCTCTGTTTTACAGCTGAAAAAATGGAGCAAAAGAAGCTAAGAAATGCAACAAAGGATACTCAGGAAGATGGAAGCATAGCATGAACAAACCTGGGCCTTCCAAATCCTATATGTGTGCTTGTGACACAAGAACTATTGTTCTTTCTCCCTATTGCCTCTTACATAGCCAGGTCAATTACATTAGGGCAATGGGGTATGCCATCTCTATAATTGTCAGTCGACTGGAGTTTATTGAGGGGTGGCTTGAAAGAATTATAAAGCTTGCCTCGGGTTTGAGTGAGTTTCATAGATTCATAAATGTTAGGGTTGAAAAGGACCTCAGAAGATCATCGAATCTGACCCTCTGCCCTGGACAGGAAAGAGCGCTGGGGTCAGACGACCCCAGCCAGGTGCCTGTCCAGCCCCCTCTTAAAGACCCCAAGGTAGGGGAGAGCACCACCTCCCTTGGAAGCCCATTCCAGATTTTGGCAACGTTTACTGGGAAGAAGTTCTTTCTAATGTCTAACCTAAATCTGCTCTCCGTCAGTTGGTGGCCATTGTTCCTAGTGACTCCAAGGGGTGCCCTGGTAAACAGAGCATCCCCTATTCTTTGCTGCCCACCCTTCATGAATTTGCAGATGGCCACAAGATCCCCTCTCAACCTTCTCTTGGGGAGGCTGAAGAGATCCAGGGTCCTCAGTCTCTCCTCGTAGGGCTTTGCCCGCAGGCCCCCAACCATATGAGTGGCCCTCATCTGAACCTTCTTGAGGTTGTCCACATCCCACTTGAAGTGCGGTTCCCAAAACTGGACGCAGTACTCCAATTGCAGCCTGACCAGTACCACATAAATGGGAAGTATCACCTCCTTGGACCTGTTTCTCATGCAAGTTAATGTAGAACAGAGTCTGGTTTGAATGTGGTTTGGTTTAGCTTTGCAAGAACCTATTCAGCATTGATAGGGAACTTACTCTAGCTCAGAAAAAAATGTAGATCACTTGAAGAAGCTTAGTGTAGTGAGAAACCTGTACCAGTTATGGGAGTTTTAGTATAGTCTCGAAGCTCAACCCACACAAGGCTTATGGTCAGTTTTACTGGGAGCTATGTTATTATGAGATGCCTATAAAGATCTCCAACACTTTAAATTATTTTGATTTGCATAGAATCACAAAAAACAGTGAAGAAAGTGTAGTTATGCCCTTGACCACTTTTCCTGAATTTTCTTTTTCCTGGACTTGGTGTGTGGTGATTGGCCTTTGTGTGGTTGCTAAATCCATAAAGACTTTTGCATCACACCTCATTAAACATTTCTGCTTTGTTCTGCACGTTTTTCTCATTTTCTTTCTCCTAAGTCTTGGAGCAGAATGCTATTATTAGATCCTTCTTACAGCAGGGTTTATTCAGAAGTATGTGAGGGCTTTAGTTTTAGATCATTTTGTTGGCCATCTCTTCTATATTTCTCAAGGTTCTTACTGGAGATTGACTTAAGCCACTACATATAGAACAAAAACCATCTTTTCCAACACCCAGAGGCAGTCAGCCTCCTCCTGATATACTGCTACAAATCTATTTTTGTCTAGTTGCACTTGGCTCCAGGGTGTTCAGAGTGGCTTAAAGAAATTTAGTGAAAATAAAGGAATTTTCACCTCCACTTAAGCATGTCGTCCCACCTAAAATTTTTTGGAGTAACATTCTCTTTCATACATCTTTCAACAATTGCCTGTTTTCTTTTACCTACACTATATTTTCTCTTTAGCAAGTCTAGAAATGTACAAATATGCTCACGCTATTAATTAACAATTTGATAGTGTGTTGACAACGCAGTTAGATAACTTATCTTCCTACACTAATTTTCAACATCTTTCAAGTACATCCTGCCAAATACCAGAACAAATGTCTTTAGTTAGATTTAAAAAAAAGTGGGATAAGTTTAGGTCCCATTAGTAGTTGTGCATTCTAATAAAAAGTTAGAACACATGCTTCATGAGATAAGCAGATGATTGAAGACATCAGGAAAGATGGGCATGCAATCCCACACTGTCATATTTGCTATAGAAGTAATAAAAAGAAGCTTACAGATGCCTGGGATTTCTTTGCCAATTAAAAGTACTTGGTTATCAGTGGTGTGCCATCTCATACTGCAACTTGGTATGTAATTGGTTGAGACGGGATAAAGAGGGGAACAAGTTCAAAGAACTGTGTCAAGTCTGGTCTTCACTAATGATGTGGAAAAGGGTGTAACCAGCCTGTTAAGAATATTTGCAAATGATATAGAAGAGAGGGGAGTTGAAAACATCAATCAAGCAGAGAAATTAGATGTGTATGTATTGATTAGAGACAAAGGTGGAAAATGAGATTAATTTTAGCAAAATAGAAACTGAAGATGTACAGGAAAAAACATTAAAAAACATGCATACTAATTTGGCAACATAAGCTGAAGGCAATCTACAGATGCTGAGAGACTGAGAATTAAACACAAATTTGCCAGGTGTTCATGGCATAAATTACAGCATCTTTTAATGATAAAAGGAGTGGTGATATTTTGAATTGTATTGTGAAATCCTGATTTCACTGAAAATGATGGGAAAACTTCTAGTGACTTCAGTAGCCCTAATAACAATCATTTTGGATCATAAATCATACTGACAGACTGAATATAGAGGTGATTAGAGCTGTTGATCTTCTGCCCGATAGCCTGAATGAAATTCAGAAAAAACAAGAAAAATTGTCTTGGAGTTGTAGGTCTGACTTAAGGGGAAAATTATTAGATTTCATTTATCAGTGATGTAACAGAATGGGACAAATATTTGTAGTGATACAAACATGTAAGAGGAGAAAAATCATTTAATGGAAACTAAATTAGGAGTCCTGGTATGATATTAAGAAAGAAACTATTTAGGATGAATATTAGGAAAAAATTTCCAATAATGAATCGTTAAGGAGCAGATAAGGGAATTTTCTCCACATAGAACTGAAAGAAACTCCAACCTCCTTGAAGCTACACTAGAAAAAGTACTGCAAGGAATAATTCTCCATTGATGAGGGATGGACCTGTAGTCTCTTCTATTGCTAATCTAAGCACAGGAGATATTTCCCAAGAGTCTTGCATTCATATATGTGGAGTTTTTTGTGCATTACTGTAACAAGGGAAGACTTATCATGAGGAAATATTAATGGACAAATACTTGTGTAAAGGACTAAACACACAGATATTGGCAGAGGAGAGAGATGAGCAACAGGAACTGATATAACTTGGAATAACCTTCTTCTAAATCTTTAAGCACATTTAATACTCTTTCTTAGACAATATGTGTTTGTAGTACACATATCACAGCTCCTTAACAATACACAGCAAAACTGCCTTTCTGGCTCTGAAATGAGCATTCATGAGGTGTGGGTAACTACCAAAACTGTGTGCATGGTACAACCACTGTATATCAGATTCATAACATTCACAGTACTGTTTAACTTTGAGGCACACATCCATGAGGTTAGATGACCTAAAGTAACAGTCAGAGTTTATGAAAAGGGGGATGTTTAATGAAAATGTGACCATGAAATACGTAATATTTACATGGCACAATATATCTTCAAAGCACAATATAGAATAAATTAATTCACATTTCATATAGAATGATACTATGTGCGTTATTTCTTTAGTGGTTGCCTCTCAAATGATCTGCTTTGTTGCAATTTCATTTATTTGGGCAGATGGAAAGTCCCTTAGCATACTCTAAAGTCCCTATACTTCTCTGAACAACTGTGCCTACAGGGATTCTAACTTGGTTATATAAATACCATGTAGGGAGAAGGGAATTAGCAAGCAGTGTAGGAGACAGCTAAAAGGGAGTGCACTGTTAGGTAGGGCTACCATCTAGAATGATGTGTATAATCATAGTGGGGCTTTGCCATTTGTCCCAACTGCCAGGCGGACACTATCAGGCAGTGTCAGACAGACCAGCACTGTCAAGCAGACTCAAGAGAAAATCTGTAACACCCTGTTAAACAAAGTCAGCAAGTACCATGGTCTTCATGGAAAGAATTTGGCCTTCACTTCAAACAGGCTTATATTTTTGCAAAATTGGGAGGCAGGAGAAGGACGGGAGGAACAGAGGTTGAATGTAACTTTTGCATGCACTTGCAAGTTATTTTATGTTTTGGATGTGATAAATGAAAGAAGCTTCTGCTTTAAGATAGGGATCTGAAATGCATACTTTCAGTATGGTAAAATTATCTTTTGCATTTCACAATCTATATAGCCTAAATTCAAGTCTCGAATATACTGGTACAAATTCAAATGACTTTCACTGAAGCCAGTTGAGAATACAGCTTTGTTCTTGCAGCTCTGTGGGTTGTATAGTATAGTATACATGTGGTTATCTTTGCTTTTTTTAAACGTTGCTTCTGAAAGACAATGTGCATTTCCAGAAGATACTGCAGTAAAAGGCACCACCACTTCAATCACTTCATATTTTTAAAAGAAGCCCAGTTCATCAGTGGATCCAACTACATTACAGATTCCACAATGCAAAAAGTTGTCTTCCTATTTTTCAGTGGCCATGTTTGAAACTCCTTTGAAGCTTCATTTTAGTTTTAAACCATATTCTTAGAGGGAAGTGGAAGGGAAAAAGAATTAAAGGGATTAAAGCATCACCCTGTCGCTTTGTTGATCATCAGTTAGAGCAAAAATACTTATATTAGTAAACCTTAAGGATGCCAAAGCAAATACATACACTAATGAGACTATCATGTATTTGTTGTCTTCTATAGCATGGGGTGTTATCTACTTCCTAAGATCATTTTATCATGTTTTACACAGCACAGTGTTGGCTTCCTTGTGTGTCATCCTCTTTTTTTGTAAAGCCCACTGTAGGTTGCTTTGTCATCTGGTTCCTTATGACGGTCTGGTGCAAGAAGGGCTGGAGTAAGTGTTCTTTGGACTAGACTTGATGGTTTAGAAGGTCCCTTCCAGACCTGCTTTCTTATATTAGTGAAACTATGGGGTGCTATGTTTGTATTGCAAATACCGTGGTATTTCCCTAAAGGTTGGAAAGCTTAAGATTTAGAAGAATTATTTTAATTTTAACATATATATTTTTTAACACAGACAAGTTTAAAATTAAAGAGAAATTTGAAGTGTCAAAATGTGAGGTTAGCTCAACTCTTACAGCTTTACAAGGAATAATTTGAAAGGGTACTATTAAGATACTTTCCATTTACAATCTTTTCATCTAATGCTAAATTCTCTTTTTCACATAATTTTACACATGAATGGATAGGGCTGGATCACAAATTTTTAAGCAGGGCTTTCATAATGAACCTTCTCTGCATTTTTCTTGGTCTTTTGTTGATCTCTTCCCTTTGGCCTTTTCTCTATTTTATAGCTCTTGTACAGACTTGCATGGAAACAGCATTCCAGCTTTGGAAGCGTCAGTATTTTCATTTCCATCAACGTACATAAAGGAGGCTTATCTTTCTCTGATATGAGAAGTCTGCCAAAAATATTGTGCCAGGCAGCAAATAAAACCTCATTTTTGGCAGAAAAATAATAGAATAAACATCCGCAAGCTGTGGCTAATACTACTCTGTGGACTGTGCATGTATTCCTACATACATTTCTCCAATTAGGAAATAAAGTCTGATAAGTATTTGAGAGCTGTGACAATGCTAGAAAACAGGACCAAATGTGACTGTAAGGCCAGGATTCAAAGCATGAAAAAGACATAAATAAAAGATGGAAAGTATAAAATGGAAAAAGTATAAACAGGTCCTTGACAAAAATCCAAAAGGACCATGAAGGGAAGACAGTATATTCAAAGACGAAAGATTATACAGTTACAAAAAAGACTATGAGAGTTAATCAATTAGGGCTTGTTCTATTGAGTAGCATCTGTTTGGTCCAGTCTGTGACAGACATAAAGATTGATTTGTGCACAATCAATCCAAAACTGGGACATAGCCATGCCCATTTATAATTCCTCTGTCATATCCTCCCTATAATACAAGGAGAAATGTACTGTGCTGTAGTTTTTCACAAATGTTTCATTTTTCCCTTTTCTCATCTTTTGTTAATCCCCTAAGAATAAACAAAGCAATCCCATTTTATTTGCAGATCTGCAAACAAGTGCAAGCACTATACCTTGTCGACTATAAGAATTACAGGGCAGCCTGGTCCTTACTACTCCAAGGAACCAGCTCTTTCACAAAATCCTACAGTGAAGAGCTAGCACTAAAATGTATTATAGACTGTATGCTTCTTTATTAGAATAATACAAGTGATAAATGGTAGGTCAGAGTCTACAGTCTGCTGTTATTTCATGCCCAGGAGTTCATGTTTGTTACTGTCTTAGCCAATCTGGATGCTTCTAAATATCTTCCAAGAAAATACATAACCTTGGAACAGGGTATGTTCCCAACTTGTCTTGAGATAACTGTTAGGTAACCTTCCAATTGAGTATCCAGAGTTTTAAATGAAGTGGGTGACAGGTTCAGGGGTGGGTGTTGTTCTATAGTTACTAAATCCAGTTACATAAGCCAGAAAGGCAGCTGCCAGGAATGGTTTTTGTAGACCGAGCTTTCTTTTATTTCTTTTTTTTTTCCAACTAAGTTCCACTACCAGCTATGTGAGCCAACCTTTGCAATTTCTCAGTACGGCAGTTCATCCCTCCTACTTCAGGGGAACAACTGACCTAAGCAAGACTCAAGTCCTTGACTCAAAAAGGAAAGGTTTGTAGCCCTTTTCCTTGGAAAGATAGGGAGAATCAATGCAAATTGATCACAGGAGTTAACTTCTTGTCACTGTTTCTATAAATCACAAGCTATTCACTCTCCCCCTAACAGCCACCCAGAGCTGGAGTTGAGATCTGGCAAAATAAAGGCACTTTTGTCCCTTGATTTTTTGTTTTGTTTTGTTTTTTGTCTTGCTTTTTGGAAAGACTCCAAATTAAATTGTAAGGGGGTGTGTCCCCCAGGCTACTGCTAATGGCAGAAGGGCCATTGTAGGTACTCTGCCAGTTGAATGCCCATAATAATACTAGCTCCTTTGCTAAGTAAGTATTGAGCCCTCTTTGGACTGATGGAACAAGCAAGCGACTAAGAACACACGGCTAATTCTATAATTTCTCTGTGGCTTTTGTTGAGATCCTAAAACCATTTTGATTTTACTTTGAGGTTTCTACCAGATCTTGCACTATTAGTTTCTGCATGTTTTGAGAATCCTTTTACCTTTACTGCTGGAAAGCTATCCATGGTTTTCCACACAATCTTATGTCTTTTTCTTCTCATATTGCAAATGTTTTCAGTCTTGATTCTCCTTGATCACAGTATCATCCTGCTCTTTTTCCTTTCACTTTTGATGTCTTTTCTTTATCACTTTTTATGTATTCATTTAGTATTCACACGTTCAGAAAAAGCTACTTGTACTAAGGGAACTCTCTTTATCTTAATTGTGTTTCCAGGGCACCACAGTTGTGACAGGCAGTGCTATATCTCCTGTAGGCAGTGCCTGACCAACATAAAAGTTTTCATCCTTTGTCCTAGCATCTGCCTTTTACAGTGTGGCTACATCTCCCTGTGCCTAACAGGGGTTGAATTTTATACTGAGGATCAACAGTGCATCTCATAATTTATTTTTGCCACCTTTTTGACAGTGTCATTGTTTCATAGTTTGTAGGGCTGGAAGGGACCTGAGCAGATCATCAAGTCCAACCCCCTGCCATGGCAGGAAAGAGTACTGGGGTCAAACAAACTCGGCAAGGTGTTCATCCAGCCTCCTCTTAAAGACCCCCAGGGTAGGAGCCAGCACCACTTCTCTTGGAAGTTGGTTCCAGATCCTAGCCGCCCTGACAGTGAAGTAGCGCCTCCTGATGTCTAGTCTGAATCTACCCTCTGCCAGCTTGTGACCATTATTTCTAGTAACT
>NW_017729024.1:133599740-133604863 GCF_001723915.1 Gavialis gangeticus
GTTAGCCTTCCTGACCACGTCCCCACACTGTCGGCCCATGTTCATCTTGGCATCAATGATGACTCCAAGATCCTTTTCTGCCTCTGCACTAATGAGAAGGGAGTTCCCCAGCCTGTAGGTATGGCTCTGGTTCTTTCTCCCCAGGTGCATCACCTTGTACTTGTCAGTGTTGAATCTCGTCCTTATCCGCCCACCCCTGTAACCTGTCTAGGTCCGATTGCAGCCTATTCCTTCCTTCTAGCATGCCCACTTCCCCCCATATCTTAGTGTCAGCTGCAAATCTGAACAGGGTGTTTTTTACCCCCTTGTCCAAGTCACTGATGAAGAAGTTGAACAGTGCAGGCCCGAGGACTGAGCCCTGTGGAACCCCACTGCCCACATCCCTCCAGGTCGAAAATGACCCATCCACCACCACTGCCTGGGTGCGGCCTTCCAGCCAGTTAGTGACCCATCTGACTGTGTAGGTGTTGACACTACAGTCCCCTAGTTTTTTAATGAGAATGGGGTGAGAGACAGTTTTTCTCTAAATAGTTGACAAGCTGGGAATCCTCCCAGCTGGGGTTACATTTTTCATATCTACTGGTGCGATAGTTGGTTGAAACCTCATCTTACCATTTGAAATTTTATTTTCTAGAATATTGATGTTTTTGCATGCCCTACATAACCTATGTGCATGCTTTTGTTTTCCATATCAAAATGATCTCAAGGCTTTCATGGCCCATTTCATCACCGAATTTGTGTGCCATGCAAGATTTATAGTTCATTCAGACATTTCTCTAGAAGACATTTAATGAAAAACTGCACAGTTTGTATTTTACCTCTCAATTCATGGCAGGAAACCTGTGTATAAATCATAGTTGGTATAATTTGACATACAAATTAAACAGTGCCTTCTCTGATGATGTCTTACTTGCCTGAACACCAATGTTATGCATACCACATTCCCCTTTTTGGAGAGTAGTGCTTTTCTACCAGGTGGTTTGTTGGTCATCACTACTCTTCCATCTCTCTCTGTGTAGCATAAATCGTCTTTTTCTCCATTTAGATTGTCAAATTTTAAGGACATTTAAAAAAAAATTAGTGTCTAGGTCTTCAACAACATTCCTACACTTGCATTCTGTCTTAATCATAAGTTTTGATTTTAAAACATGCTGGGAGCTCTCTGGTCTATCTGAGCATGACAGAAATCAACATTCCTGAAAATCAGGCCAACCACATTCAAGAAACTGTAGAAACTTCTAAAGGATAGTTAAGCACCCTCTGACAGCCACTGAAGGTTAAAAACTAAGGGCACCCATACAAGTGCTTGATGCCTGCTCCTACACAATCTAATTAGAACATATCAGAGCAGACTCCATCAATCACACTCCAGCAGCCTCAGCGTCACATGTATTTAGCACCCCCATGCTTCAAAATGTCTGTGGGGGCACTTTAACTAAAGTGCATTAGACGAGCTTTAGCTAAAGCATCCCTGCCACCATTTTGAAGCATGGGATGCTAAATACATGAGATGCTGACGGTGCTTTAATTAGAGCGTCTCCTGAGAATCACTCTAATTAAGTGCCCCCTACCTCACCCCACCCTGGAGTGCATGTAAAGACGCCCTGTGTAGACTCCTCTAAAATTCTGGATGGATCCTATGTATAGATCCAACGGATTTCTTAATTGCTTGTGAAATTTTTTCATTGCTGAAGTTCAACTCAATCCTGAAGATCATCAATAGCTACAAACTCAAGCTGTTACATTGTTAGGGTTTTTCTTTATGTTGTAGTTCTAGTTTTGCTTCATTTTCTTTCTAATTCTTATCTAATTCTTATCTAACTCTTACCACTCCATGCCAAGACGGCACCAGGACCTGTGCAACTTCATACCTCCATGGCAGGACCCCTATTTTAATACACCTGATCCACATTTGGCATCTAAGTGATTCAAAGTTGAACAGTTCCCAGGGAAACTGCAGTGCCTTATAGAATATGTTATTTCATTTAGGGATGAATCTATCTATCTATCTATCTATCTATCTATCTATCTACTGAAATTTCCTGTTGCAGGGAAACTCCAGGGAAAAATATTTTAAAAATTCTCAAATGAAACATTTTAACTATTTGTAAATTAATTCCTTTGGGGAGTCCAAGCTCTGAGGCTCTTTGTTCACCTGAGGCTCTGAGACTTTTAGGCTTCCTGACTTGGAGGGTGGAGTCTACACCGTGAGTAGAAGAGCCAGACCTGCTGGACTGCAAAACTTCTGGCAGTCTGGGAGCTCTGGGTATTCAACCAAAAGAATAGCTGATAATGTTTGTCAAATATTTATATTCATACAGGTCTTGCAAAAACGGAATGTAAGTCCTCCAACAGATTGGTTTTTATTTACATACTGCACTTTTCAGTGCTTTAATGTTTCATTAAAAAAAGTCTATTTGTTTTTAATGTTACAGAAAATTATTGGTCACTATAAAATTAAACTGATGAGAAGAATTTGTGATAGAGTTCAAAATTATACCCCAGTGAACAGGCAGGATGCCAAAAATGAAAGAGAGATTTAGTTTATATGCAGTATCCAGAAAAAACCCTAGTGGTGTATGTCAGTTTGACTAGAATTAAAATAATGCTGGATTTATGCTGATTGCAATATAGCACATGATATATTTTTCCTTTTTCAGCATCCCACCTTCTATCATCAAAATGACATGAAAGCAAAACTCCATCAAGTTGTTAGCCTTATGCTTCTTGGAAAAAGAACATACTTGGGGGGAAATTGTTCTTCAGACACTTTTTACTGTTTAAAAACATTCAGTTAAAGTGAGTTAGTGAAAACGTCATCAGTAAGTAATATGACTAATGCAGTGCCCTATGCCTTGTTCAGTAATTTGATGAATAAAAATATATTAAAACAATCTTCCTTTTGCTCTTGTTTAAATAAAGTTAGGAAAGATCTCAGACAAGGACAAATTTTGATAGTACTTCAACTGCAATTTCATTAGCTGGGGAAAATGAAAAAAGTCTAGTTCTTCAAGGCAAAGCTGGCTAACTATTGAGGTCAAGAAGGACTTTCCCTATTGTATAGTACCAAACAATTGGATGCAAAATATGTGGGTGGGGGTTAAATATCAACTCTAAGATCATGAACTCACTCTGAAAGCAGGAATAGCTCAGGACTAGAACTGTGTAAATGACTCAATTTCCAATGCACTAACAGGCCCCAAAAATGAAGGAAGAGGGAGAGGAATAGGTGGGTGAACCATAACATCATTTTTCATTCTTTTTTTTTTTTTTTAGAAAAACCAAAGGTCATAGAAAATAATTTTGGCCCAGGTGGCATGAAGCATTACAAAATACTTAATTTCATGTTTGAGCATCTTAAAACAATAAAAAAAAGGCTGGAGAAAATTTTGAAATGAATATTTGCTTTGAATATAAAGATTAAAAATTGTATAACCGACAAAAAGATTCTCATCTTTTGCGGGTATTTTTTCTTGGGTGTTTTTCATATGAGCAATTCAGCAAAACAGAAATGAATTAATCAACTATTTCACAGATTTCACAGACATTAGGGGTGGCAGGGACCTCGGAAGATTGAGTCCAGCCCCCCGCCCAAAGGGCAGGAAGTCAGCTGGGGTCATAGGATCCCAGCAAGATAAACATCCAATTTACTCTTGAACCACCTCCGATGGCAGGCTGTTCCAGACCTTGGGGGCTTGGACAGTAAAGAAATTCTTCTTTATGTCCAGCCTGAAACGGTCTTGCAGTAGTTTATGACTGTTCGACCTCATCATCCCTTGGGGTGCTCTGGTGAACAAACGTTCCCCCAGATATTGGTGGTCCCTGTCTTGACAATCACATGGCTCCACACCATCTCTTGGCAACTTCTTTAACTTACCATCGATGGTTTACTCTGCCTGTGTGCCTAAAGTTGACCCCTGATAAACTTATAGGTGGCCATCAGATCACCCCTGAGCCTGCGCTTTTCCAGGCTAAAGAGCCTGTCGTTGTAAGTTCTGCTTTCCTGACTTCTGATCATGCATGTGGCTCTTCGCTGGACTCTCTCAAGCTTCTCCACATCCTTTTTGAACTGTGGGGCCCAAAACTGGATGCAGTACTCCAGCTGCAGCCTCACCAAGGCTGAGTACAAGAGGAGAATGACGTCCCGGGATTTGCCTGAGAAGCATCTTTAGATGCAAGCCAGCGTTTTGCTCACTTTACTAGCCGCAGCATTGCATTGCAGGCTCATGTTCATCTTGTGGTCAATGATGACCCCCAAGTCTCTTTTTTCCGTAGTGCTAGCCAGCATAGCACTGCCGAGCCTGTAAGGATGCTGCAGGTTTTTCCTCCCAAGGTGGAAAAACACAGAAAGAAATATACATTCTTCCATTGGAAAAGGGTTTTAGCCAAAAGATATAGTCCGATTCTGCTCAGGCCACTGCTGATATATTGTGTGTCAGGCATTTTTGAAATTCTGTCCATAATTGTCACAATGGTTATTGCAATGGAATTAACTGGATATGGAGCTTGCGCACAAACCTGTTTGGAAGATAAGTTCTTTGAAAAAATCCTAAGTGTCCTAATTAGTTGGAACCTGGAGGTCAACAGTGAGTGCATGTTATTGCTACTGATGCATGGTCACATCATCTGAACCATAGTGTCTAGATCAAGGGTGAGCAAAATGGCAGATCTGGCCAGTGCCTGGACTCCATTTCCCAGCAGCTCCTGCCTGCATTGCTGTAGCCGGTTTCCATGGAGACCCCAGCAGCACCATGACAGTGCAGCACCAAGGTTTCCATGGAGACTGGCTTCAGCAGTACTGGCAGCTGCACAGCTGGGCAGGGAGCTAGTTCACAGCAGGGGCTGAGATCTTGCAGTGGTGACAGCATGGTCTGGAGCTGGGGCAGAGCTGCAATTCACTGCCCACAGGCCCTGCCTAGGGCTTGTGGGCAGAAGCTTGCAGGCCTGCTCCAGCTGTTCTAGATGTTACTGTTATTAATTTTTAAATATTCCTAGCGTCTTTTACACCATACCACAAACAGATGAAGAATCAGTCCCTGCCTAGAGGGATTTACAATTTAAACAGACCTGTAAAACTAACATTCCCATTCCCTGGGCTGGGAACCAACATATGAACAAAGCTA
>NW_017729024.1:133609863-133622342 GCF_001723915.1 Gavialis gangeticus
CTAGGGCTTGTGGGCAGAAGCTTGCAGGCCTGCTCCAGCTGTTCTAGATGTTACTGTTATTAATTTTTAAATATTCCTAGCGTCTTTTACACCATACCACAAACAGATGAAGAATCAGTCCCTGCCTAGAGGGATTTACAATTTAAACAGACCTGTAAAACTAACATTCCCATTCCCTGGGCTGGGAACCAACATATGAACAAATCTATAGGATTGACTCTTGCTTTTAAAACTGAATTTAGAAGCAAACATGACCAGAGGTTGTCTGGAATACTGACTTACGGCCAGATCCTAATCAATAGTATAGGCGTCTGCTTTTAGGCGTTGGCCTTAGAAATAGGTATCTTGCCTCAGGCCTGTAATCTAGATCAACCTGGATGGATGCCTATGTGTCCCATTCAGTCAGTGGGCAGATTTAAGCTCCCTAGGGGGTGGGGATCCAGAGTAGCTAAGCACTGGGCTCAGACAACAATTTCAGGTAGTCTGGAAACAGAGTAGTGCACAAGGCATCCTTAACCATGAGATACACAGGATAACTACCTAAAACAATGCCTACATTCTGAAGTCAGTATCAGAAACTCCCTTGAAGGGCACAAGGACATTAACTCTATTTAATAAAATGCTGAACAAAGATATACCTGAACACCTGTTTCCCTTAGGAGACCCATGCCTCACTCGAGTTACATGCATTTGTGGACAGAGCTGTTTCTCAGCTCACATCCCCAAACTTTAGACACACAGGCAGAGTATACTGAAAACCATCGATGGTAAGTTAAAGAAGTTGCCAAGAGTTGGTGTGGAGCCCTGTGATTGTCAAGACAGGGAAGGCAAGGGTGGTTCCTGTAACTTCAGACTCAGCCTGCCTCTCCATTTTTCCCTTCCCATAGTCTCAACCTGCCTCCACACTCCAGGCCCATGACATTATCTCAGAAATCCCCTTCACTTCAGAGAACATAAAAAGCCCTGCACCTCATGGCCATGGGAATGCTATGGGATATGCCTCTGAGAAACACAAGTGACTAGCCTCCTCAGTCCTCCTCCAAGTGTAGAAGGTCTTGGTCTCATTCCCTGGAAGATGAACAGCCTGCTCTGCTGCTTGGGCTAGTGCAAACCTTACAAAATCATCTGATACAATGGTACAAAATGGCTGCCTAGGGAAGGTCACATCCACCTGCACGATAGACATCTGTTCAACACAGCAACCCAAAGCTCGTAACTCCAGATCAATGTCATCCCTTCTTATTGTCTCTTGCTTTGAGGATACCAAACTCCACCCCTGGTTCATCTCTACGTCTGTGCGCCAAGGCCAGCACTCAGACAATAAAGCCTCAGCAACATTTCAAGCCCCATACCAAGACAGTGTCAGTAGCGCATGGGAACACATAGTTACCTTCTCCATGTAAAGGCTGGTTAGTGGGGTATAGGCTGCACTAAACTTTCTTGAGGTGTAAGAATAACAGACACTCATGGTCAGCTTAAACAGGCCAGAATCATAACAAATAGGGAGCACTTTACAAAATACATTTTTGGACAGGGAAGTCTGAAAAAGATTAAAGGCTTGCCCTCCAAACTAGTATTGTACAAACTGGATTCACATTACAATGCTCCTTCCACAGAACCTGGCCAGCAATGGCTGTGTGCAAAGAGGCATTCATGGACAGCTAGGTAATGCATGAGTATACACCGGCTATTCTTTGCAGCTTCTGACTAAATACCTAAGCCTATTTTATTCAGACGCACATTACACTGCCACTGAGATAGATTCAGGATGCATAGTATTCAGGTCCTCCCCACCCTGCCCATAATGCATAGCAAATGGCAGGCACTCAGTGACCCAAGCCACTTCTTCTTGTGTCCTTCTCACAAAATAGATATTTTTCTAGAATTGTGCGTGTCTGAGATGTGTTGATGACAAGTTATTTAGCAGTTTGTTGGAATCTTAGGGGGCCATGATGACCCAAGTCAGTGAAGTTGTAGTGCACAGCATATTCCAAACAATTTACAGCCTGTCCACATTTCGCGTACATTTGCTTCTCCCCCAAAGAGCAGCAAAGAGGCAATGACGCCTGCTACTCCAGATAAGGGTGGGCATTCTGGGGTGGAAAGGACAGCCTTCCAGTGTCAGCTGAACTATTCCATCCAGAGAAAAGAAATATATAGCCCCTTGTATGTGTGATATAGCCTCTTGTGGGGGTGAAGAGCTCACTGGCCAAGTTCGCAGATGACACCGAGTTATGGGGAAGCATGGTCACGCTTGAAGATAGGCTGCAGATACAGACAGACCTAGACAGGCTAGCAAGTTGGGCAGATTGGAACCAGATGAAGTTCAACATCAAGAAATGTAAAGTGCTCCACCCGGGGAACAATCTCCTACACACCTACAGGCTTGGCAATGCCAACCTGACCTGCACTATGAATGATAGGGACCTGGGGGTAATAATTGACCACAGTATAAACATGAGCCGGCAGTGCAATGCTGTAGCCATCAGGGCCAACAATACCCTGGCCTGCATCAGTCAGTGCATCTCCAGCAAAGCCAAAGGAGTGATTCTGCCACTCCACTCAGCATTGGTGAGACCGCACCTGGAGTACTGTGTCCAGTTCTGGGCACCACACTTCAACAAGGATGTGGTAAAGCTTGAGACAGTCCAGAGAAGGGCCACCTGTATGATCAGATATGTGTGTGGCAAGGCATAAGAGGGATCTGGGACTCTTCAGTCTGAAAAAGAGAAGGCTGAGAGGGGACTTGCTAGCAGCTTACTGCTACATCAGAGGTGTGCATCAAGGGTTCGGTGAACAACTGTTCACCAGGGCATCCTTGGGGAAAACTAGGATTAATGGTCACAAACTCCTAGAAGACTGTTTCAGGCTCAACATTAGGAAGAACAACTTCACAACTAGGGTGTCCAGACTGTGGAATAAGCTCCCTCCAGAGGTGATGCAATCACCTACCCTGGAAATCTCAAGAGGAGACTGGATGGGCACCTTGCTGGGGTCACCTGACCCCACTTGTCTTTCCTGCTTGGTGTAGGGGGCTGGACCCAATGATCTTCTGAGGTCCCTTCCAGCTTTACAAGTTATGAATCTATGGTGATAGCACTGGGCCAATTTGCAGTTTGAAGGCTGCAAAGTGACTGAGTCCTGTCGTCTCTATAATGATGTCTGAAGAAGGCTGATCTAGACCAGGATGTTTGAAATAGGCAGGCTCAATATTCTCTTGGAAAATGATGCAGAGCTTCTGGACAGCTCTGAGTATGAAACAATATCTTTTGGATACACTTACTGAGACACTAGAAGATCACACAGCTAAGGGGTGGGACTCTGGCAATGGCTGCCCCTGGGGCTCTCACTCCCCAACCTTGGCAGGCAGGCAGGCAGGCAGTGAAGCAGTGCAAGGGTAACGTTTTGCAGCAGAGCTGAATCCACTTTCTGGCATCCACGCAACCCTGATTCCTAGCCTGGTACCCACCTACCCACTGCCTCCTGCAAGAAACTCTCCCAGCCTCCTGTCCCTAAGGAGATAACCTATCTGAACCCCTTGCTATCTTCTGTGTCTTACTCTTTGGCTCATGCTTTTGCCATCTAATGCTCCTACTATGCATGTCTTTTAGTTCCAGAGACCCTAAAATGTGGGTTGAATGTGCAGGGGGTGCTTCATGCCAGGTGCACTGGCAGCAAATTGCTGCTCAGCATGCCTTTAACACACCTTGCCCCATTGGTCTGCACAATGGGTTTAGGTATTGCCCAGAACTGTTCTGGATCACCATGAGGCTTGGGCAGGGGCCATGTGTATGGGTACGTGTCTTGGATCACAACTGTACACAGACAGACTGTGAGCAGAGCCTAGAGGTCTACTTATGTGAAAAAGGAAGTATAACAACATGCTAGCAAGGTAATAATAGGCTGGGCATGTTAAATAGCATTTCAGGCACTGAAGTGAGGCAGAGTTGGATCACACTAGTGATTTGAATGCCAAAATACTATCACCGAATCCTGCTTAGATTACTAGGCACTTGATCTGGCCTTCCGTGACTACATGACAGTTTGAAACTTGAACAGCTAGGCTACACTTACTAACATGTATCCTTTGGACATCTGTGGCCTTGTCCTGAAGTTACTACCCTGTCTTGGTGCACTCTGGTTTTCCTGGAAGGCCATATACAAGGGAGAGCAGATCATGTGCAGAAATGCCCACGTGGCCATACTGACTGTCACCTGAGACTGCTAATAAACTGTTTATTTTACTGTTGCTTCCAATTTTACTACAGGAACATAACTTGAAAGGTTAGACTATTTTTTACTCAACTCCTATTTAAAGCCTTTCTTTTCTAAATCAGGTCTTCCCTGACATCCTGAGTGGGCCATTTATTTAAAGATACCATATTATTAGATCTCTCTGTAGTACCTACTTCAGTTTAAAGGATGGTGCTGTGAAGATACTATTTTTATAGTGAATTTCTCACTGCTGCTTATCTTGCTACTAGCCCAATGGAACTGCAGTGCACATTTGTATGGATCTCATCATCACTCAATGGGTCCTATGTAGAAAAACAAGATTCCTGCATGTGACTTACAATGCAAAGTCTGTCTGATCAACACATCTCTTGTTTGCCAGAATGTGAAAAAGAAATCCACGGTTAAAGTTTCATGAAGATAAGTGTTGAGGGGAGGGGATGATGGGGTATGTGTGTTGCAACACACAGAAAGGATTTTGTGGCCAAAGTTGCCAGTGGCTTGTGCAGTTAAAGGTCATTGACCTACAAGCATGAGAGCTGGAGCTCTCTTTAGAAGGAGTCAAAACTTTCTGAAGTTCCTTTACTGCAGAACAGCTGTACAAAAGGAGGATCAGCCACCCATCACATGCCGCTCCACGTAAGGAACTAGCGGGAAGGAAGGAATGGCGGTGTACATAGTTAGATATGAGTGGGAAAGGTTTAACAGGGCCATGCTCTGGTACAATGGCAGTCATACCCCTGCTGAGGTTTCTGCAAGACAGAATTGCCTGTGCTAGGAAATGGGATTTGTGTGTATTTTGTAAATAGCAGTAATAGTATCCTGACTCTGCCTCACTGATTTCTTCTCCAGTTGGGAAGCTGACCTGAAAAGCCCCGTAAAGTGCTAGAGCTCGGGAAAAGGACAGTGCTTACAAATCAGGATTTCTGATCCCCATCGTCTGTTGTGTAGCACCATGAACAAGCATTCAGTCTCAAAAATCCTGACTCCTGCCATCCAGCCCTGGGCCTTAGCTCTCTGAGCTTCTTCCCACCAAAACAAACAGGACAATATTGTGAGCCTTTCACATTTCTGGGATTTCATATTAAGGCAGAAACGTATGCTTCCACCTTCATTCTAGACAGAGTTCAACTCAGGCTTAGCTGGGGCTTGCTAATGAAGTTCTGCTCTCCCTTAGTGCCCAAGTGGGTTGCAGCTTGTACTACAATGGAGTAGGAGCTGAATAAGAGCCTTTCTGACTCCCACATGTGATACGATTGTTCATAGCTAGCTTGTGTAACAACAGATATTACTGCTCATGAAATTATCCAGACAAAGCATTCAATATGATATCTCACAGCACATTCCAAGTCTTAACCATGTGCTTGGGGATGACTAATTCCTTTTATCTCTTCTGAATTTACAGCCATTAACTTAATCACATGCCCCTCCCCACTTTATTGTGGGGCTGAAAAAAATGAAAAAAGGCAGGAAGTATTTAGCTGCTATTATAGTTTTCAAGTATGTTGACCCTTTCCCCCCACTCCCCTCAATTCTTTTCCAAACTTTCCCTTCTGTTTTTGTTCTCCTATCCCTATCTTGTACTTCTACACTAATGTAAATTTTGTGCTCTGGGGAGAAAGGAGCCAATGGCCAAATGTAAACAATGACACATTTTCCTGCATAGCAGCCAATGATGCTGTATGGCTACCCTTCCTCTAGGAAAAGTGCCAGTGCTCCGAGGTTCACAACTGCCTTAAGCACTATACTGCATATTCTGTCTGCGTTGGCTGTCACCTACGAAAGCTTACGCCAGTTTGAACCAGTTTTTAAACTTCCACCCTACCTGGCCTTGTCCTTTGTTAGAAGAGCAGCAGCGTGTTCTGTGTTCCAGTAGTGCCGGTGTTCCCTGTTGTTTACATTAAATCTAAAATGTAACTAAACTATAACAGTGGAAGTATGGAAATGAACAGGTAGAATATACAAGCGACTGAATACAGGAAATCAGAGCTGTAGAAAGCCCATGGCACTGCTCCCCTTCTGTCTGCACTAGGGGCCCCTCACCTCCGCTGGTGATAACTCCTGTTTTCCTGAATAGGTATACAAGTGCAGGTCTTTTCAGGGGTGCTCTGAATACAAGGTTTATTTCCAGAAATTCGATCATGCGTGAACACTGTTGGTTCAGAAGCTGTTCAAAAATAACATGTTCTTGGCAGTCAATTAATGACCTATAAAATTCTCCAGTGTAATAAGATAAAATAATTAAAGTACCCTATTGGATTGGCTCTTTTGATGTTGAACACTTGCATAATAAACAGTGTCATAAACAGTAATTCATTTTTAATGCCCTCGTGTGGCATTCTCATTAATTATCAACTTGACCTCTGATTGCAGAGAAGTCAGTACCTGGAGGTTCATAATGTATTGTGTTAGAAGGCAGTAAAGATTAAGCTCATCATTGCAAGCAGGAGGCAGACAGGCTGAATGTGCTGCACTCAGCAGGAGAGAGGTTTACCAGCCCCTGGACGTTCCTTACTCCTAGCAGTTCTGAGACAGGGTGTGCCAAGCAGTCTTTGGGAAGAAGCAGCATTGACTTTCCATTGTGTCAACACCTTACTCTCTCCCACTGATTTTCGAATACCAGGTGATGACAGTTACCATCATTTGCAAACAATGCCATTCATTATCTAGCCCCTCTGCAAAGGGGAAGTCTCTTTCCACATTTCTCCATTCCTTGTACATCCTTGAAGGTCTGGGCTCATTCTTCCCTTATCTATTTTAACCCATTTACTATTATTTGTGCTATAGGTGTACATGGTGCATTTCAAACAATTAAAGGACTTCCTGTCCCAAGGCCTCACAGACTAAGTAGAGGCATAACATAGTAATGTGAAAACACAGGTCCAAAGAAAAAAGTTGGGTAGTTGTTCTTAACTAGCTGCAGAATGTAATGCTTGCTTTGGTTTTAGTTCACATGGAAACGAAATGTAACAATTTGGCTCCTTTGTCTCCTTTGCTATGCTCCAGTGTTGCTGTGCTAGCTTTCCAATGCACAACACAGACTGAATCAAAAGGAAAAAGTGTGGAGGCTGGCTCACTTATCTGAGAAATCAGCTTGTTCTACCTTTTAAACATGCATGTGATTTATTGTGTTTCTCTCTTAGATAGTAAGTTGGAGCTATTTAAAATATTTGGCCAAGAAAATCCCCAACATATCATACTTTCTTACAAGCCTAGAAAGCATGTACAAACATGAGTGAAGCAGCTGAAAGCCCTTCTCTGAGCCTGCGCATAGTCTAATTGCTTTCTGTGTAACTGCAATGAATAAATGGCCTGATTTAAATTGCATCTTGGGTAAACTGGGTGTGGAAGGTAACTCACTAGCTTGCAGGCAGATTTAACTTGTGTGACCGTCACTTGAATAATAGATGGTATTGTCTCAAACATTGGCAGCATTGTAAGGATACTATCACAAGGATAAACTGTTCTTAATATTTTTTCCAACAAATCGAGAAAGAAATCTTTTTTTTTCCTTCTCCATCTGGCATACACATTTTATATCTTTAGCTTTAGCAAATATAGCTACTGGGGGCAAAATAAGGTTTTGATTGTCCTTTGGATCTCTGCAAAATATTTTGGTTAGAGTAGTAAAGTCCAGGAATTATTCTACTCTTCTGTCATTTTTTGGAACCTTCTCTGCCCAGACACAGAGGAAACAGAACAGCTCATACTGACTGCTTCCTTTCCACACGTAGCAAGAATGAGCAATACCTTTTTTCATGCAGTAATCCAGATCATGTCTTTCTCTCATCTCTCCTAAACATTATCTGGTCCTAGTGGTAAAAGAGATGGAAGCAGTAACTTTTCCAGTATCAGAGGCAACACTTGACTATATCACATTCTCTAGAGCAGGTTAAGCATCTCACTGTCTGGAGTGCAAGTTGTCCCTTCCATTAATAAATATGAACTACTAACTGCTTGATAGCAAAATGCTTTAGAAAGCATCTGTTTTTAAGCAAATCACAGATTGAAGGGAAAGGTATCAAAAGCTGTGCAATAAGAACGAAAGAAACTACCTTTACTAACTCCTGTTTTCTTCTTGATGTGTCTTCTCCCCCTAAGACCAGTTCCCTGGCTATCCCCATTCCCCCTAAACTCCAAATGTCTTTGGGTTATTTTGAAAAGATTTCTTCTTTTGCTTCCAAGCCACCGAAAATGTTGGGGTGTAAGCACAAAGGAAACATTTCTTGCTGCCAAAGGAAATTAAAAAATAAATTCAGACAAAGCTGTGAGAGGTGTGTCCAAATGAGCTGGCATATGTGGTGTGTGGCACCTCAAACCTGTTTGAGGTTTGGTATACAAAAAAAATGCAGCAAAAAATAAAAGCAGCTGGGTCCTCCAGAGAGATGCTCTGGCTGCTGGCCAGAGTGTCTTCCCTCTTCTAGGTCTGCTCCAGCACACTGGGAGCCAGGAGAAACAGGAAATGGGCAGTTTTTCTGAAGTGGGTCGCCTTGTCCTGCATCATAGCACACTACAGGAGTGTGCGCAGGCAAGGTTTGAATTACACTAGGACTCTTGGGGAGGGGGGGTGGCTGTGGCAGTGGCAGCTGGAAGCAGCTACCGCCGCTGCCGGCACTGCCACCACCCAACCTGCTTAGAAAGGTGCGGAGCAGGCTGGGGCCTCTTGTCTCTTATGGGGGGGGCTCTCATCTCTTATGGGGGGCTCAGCCTCCGAGCCGCCCTGTATTTCAAACTCCCCTGTGAGTAGCAGCAAAAAGTAGCAGTATGAATTTGTGCCGCTAATTTTTATGCTACTGCAAGCACGTGGCCCTGCATCTTTTGAAAATGAACAGGGTTGATCATTCACTTGTTTCCTCAAAAGGGTCAGTCAGTGGAACATATTCACACCTGATGTGTAATTCTACTGATTTGAGTGAAATTGGGTTTATTTATGCCATTGTGGGCAAGCCTTATCCTTTTGGAAAGAGACAGAATTTAAAAGCCTTGAAAAGTCCCAATTGTATCTTCAGCTCCTGTTTTACCGTACTTTGTATACACATTAAAGTAAAGCTATTTTGGAGTTTTTATTCTTTAATATATTTTGAGGTGTGTCAGCTCAGCTACTTAGATAGTTCTAAAATTTCTATGATAACAATAGCTAAGTACGTAGCACGTGCACATATGTATCCTGAGATGAAAGTCTTAAAATCCAAGCTTGTCATCTCTAACACTCTCATTTTCATCTGCTCTTGTGTGCTTACCTATCTGTAATCAGAGTTAATCTGAGCCTTTTGGGAGGTTTTACTCAAGGTGTCATATGGCTTTTTAGTGTGCTTTTATATTATTTACAATTTAATACTTCGGCAATTTAAAGTGCTAAAAAAAGTGCTGAAAGCAAGGGCAGAAGCTATGAAAGAACCACTGGAAATCGCTACTGCATTTTATTGAAGCATTTGGAGAACCACTCTGAAAAAGGTCTAAAACAACCTCTGAAAGTTGCTTATGTGCCTAAGCAACCAACAGAACACATTCTGAGGGTACAGTACTTTTAATCATAGTATCCTAGCTACCTGTCATATGACAATGGATTTTGAATCAACATTGCACAGATTTTTAACTAACTCAGATTTTTATTCACATAACACAAGGCCTGAAACAGTCTTGTAGTAGTTTATAACCATTTGGCCTTGTCATCCCTTGGGGTACTCTGGTGAACAATCGTTCCCCCAGATCCTGGTGAACACCCCTGATACACATATAGATGGCCATCAGATCACCCCGGAGCCTGCGCTTTTCCAGGCTAAAGAGTCCCATAGCTCTCAGCCTGTCATAGTAACGTCTGTTTTCCTGACCTCTGATCATGCACATGGCTCTTCTCTGGACTCTCTCAAGCTTCTGCACATCCTTTTTGAATTGTGGAGTCAAAAACTGGACACAGTACTTCCAGCTGCGGCCTCACCGAGGCTGAGTACAAGGGGAGAATGGCGTCCCGGGATTTGCTTAAGAAGAATCTATGGATGCAAGCCAGCGTTTTGCTTGTTTTACTAGCAGCTGCATCACCTTGAAGGCTCATGTTCATCTTGTGGTCAATCATGACCCCCAAGTCCCTTTCGTCCATAGTGCTAGCCAGTGTAGCACTGCTGAGCCTATAAGCATGCTGCAGGTTTTTCTTCTCATCTGCCCACTCCCTGAGCCTGTCAAGGTCAGCTTGGATTGCCCTCCTGTCCTCAGGCTTTACCCCAGAATTTGGTATTGTCAGCGAACTTGGCCAATCTGCTTCTGATTCCAATGTCCATATCATTAATGAAGAAGTTAAACAATATAGGTCCAAGGACAGAGCCTTGGAGAACCCCACTGGTCACAGGGCACCATGATAATTGTGATAAAATCACTTCCATCAACCACTACCCTCTGGGTCCAAGCACGAAGCCAATTCCCCAGCCAGCGGATTGTGGTGGACCCAAGGCCGCAGTTGGCCAGTTTTGCAAGAGAAGATCATGGGATACCAGATTAAAGGTTTTTTTGAAGTCAAGATATATGACATCAATCTTCTCTCCCTTGTCCAGGTGATAGGTCACCTGATCATAAAAAGAAATAAGATTGGTCAAGCAAGACCTACCTGCAACAAACTCATGCTAGCTATCCCTCAGGATGTTGCCGTTGGCCAGTCCATTAAGGATGGCCTCTTTAATAATCTTTTTTAAGACCTTGCCCAGGATAGAGGTCAGGCTGATGGGCCTGTAGTTTGCCACATCCACTTTCCTCCCTTTCTTGAAGATAGGCACCACATTGGCCTTCTTCCAGTCTTCGGGCACTACACCAGAGTGCAAGGAGTTTTCAAAGATCTGTGCCAGAGGCTGGGCTATGATGCTCGCCAGCTCCTTGAGTACCCTGGGGTGTAGATTGTCAGGGCCAGATGACTTGAAGGTGTCCAGCCTCTCAAGGTGTTCCTTCACGAGGTCAGCATTGATGGAGGGATGGGGATCTCCCTCACCCGTGCCTCTCTGTCCCGTAATGGGCAGGGGTGTCCCATGGGACTGATGAAAGGCTGATGCAAAGTACCCATTTAAAAGTAGATAAATTGAAAGCATGTAAAATTTCATGAAATATCACACACAATTTGTATTGTTCTGAATTATGGCTTATCTATTATCATTATCTGAGATTCTGCTATCTAAGGCTATAATTCAGGGACAGGCAATATATGGCTCATGGGCCACATTCAGCCCACCAGACAATTTAATCAGAGCAATTAATTGTACCCTGCCTAGACCACACACCTCACTCTGACCCTTGTGCATGAAGCGTCTGGCTCAGACAGCATGCACAACTTCCAGGCAGGGCTGCTGCTGCCACTGTTGCAGTCGCTGGAGGACCTGCTTGGCTTTCCTTGCCTCCAGCCATAGTTCCTCCTGTTCCTGCTGCAGTGCTTGCTCCAGGTAGCAGGTAGGGAAGTGGTGGAGTTGGGGGGGGGGAGCAGCTGCATCTGAGTGGGTGCATGGGGCTGGGGCTGGGGCCAGAGGGAGCATGGATCCCAGTACCCAAACCCAGGGAGTTGGTGGGAGCATGGAGCTCAGTTGGGTGGGGTGTGGGTGTGTGGGATTTGTGGGGTGTGAAGGAGGGTAAGGTGGTATGGGGACCCCTCCACACACTCCCACCCATGGCACACAGTCTGCACCAGCAGCAGGTGGCAGGCCCTCAGGGTGCTGGTGGCCCATGCAGGTGTTGCCACCCAGCAGTGTGCAGCTCCAGCTAGTTCTAAGAGCTGCATGTGGTAGCAATGATCAGAGCCAGGCCAGCCTACCTCTATTGCATGGGGCTCCCCACAGTGCATGTGCAGCTCCTGGCACTTGTGCGCCACCAGGATGAAGCCCTGCACAATGGAGCCAGCTGCTTTCCTGCTCCCTGTCACCATGTGCAGCTCATAGGACTGCACCAGGAAGCAGGGGGCAGGTGTTCCCTCCATTTCCAGTGGAGTCCCAGGACCAGCAGGGAGTAGGGAAAGCAGCTGGCCTCATCATACTGGACTTCCCCCTGGTGGCACGCAAGTGCTGGCAGCTGCACATGTGCCACAGGAAGCACTGCACAATAGAGGCGAGCCAGCCTGCCTCCACTCTGCCACCATGTGCAGTTCCTTGAACTAGCCAGAGCTGCATGCCACCAAGTGGCAGTGCCTGTACAGGCCAAGAGCACTCCAAGGGTCTGCTGCTGGCTGCTGCCGACAGCAGGGGCTGTACACCATGGGGTGGGGGGTAAGTATGTGTGAG
>NW_017729024.1:133627342-133644745 GCF_001723915.1 Gavialis gangeticus
CCTCCACACATACAGCCACAGCCCCCCCACAAACACCCCTCCTCCCCCCAACCACACCCCACACACAATATACGAGAGTAAGACTTTATTTTGAGTGATTATGTAATCATCTCTATATATCCTACAAAAACACAAGTCATAACAAATATGTTTTTTGACATAAAATGAAAATATGTTATAGTAGGTGTTTGACTTTTAGTGTATGACTTGGTGGGGGGGGGAGGTTTCTGGTTCCAAGCTGGCATTCCCCTCTCCTCCCAAATGGAGCACTTCCAGGGACAAGGGGAGGGACTTCTGGTGGCAAAGGTCAGGGTTTAGGGGGTGGGAATTCCAGTCCCAAGATGGCAATCGGGGGGCAGGGCACCTGTCAAGGGGCAGGGTACCCTTGCAGCCCTTGACAGCTCACCAAAATTCATTAAGTGGGCCTCCAACTGACATAATTGCCCACCCCTGCTACAGGTACTTAAGCAACTGCCCCTACTATGGGTATATGCCTTTATTATTAAAGCACGAGACATGCAAAACATTTAAAAATGAGCTGCTGAAAAGGATTTCAAAGTGTTTGTAGAATTCTTCCTTCTCCCTAAAGGCATTCCACTGAAACTAAAACACTGATACAAAATGTGATAGTTGGAAGTGCTATGGTATAATTGCCAGATTAAATGAAAAAATCTTGTGCAAAATACTATGGGACAAACAGGTTATCTAGAATCTACCAGGGATTTGGAACATGCGCACAGGGCCAAAAGTAGTTTACATGCTATAAAACCCTTACCTTGCACTACCTTTCTCATTTCTTTTGCTGTAACTTGTTTGTGTGCATTTGCCCTAAGATTACAGTGTAGGCTCAGACTGTTTCCACCCACGTCATCTTCTCCCTTATGGGTGTGGTTCCCACCTTGTCATGGAGTCAGCTACTTGTTGCAATCTGTTGAATCCTTTGGTTAGATACTCAAATCTTTCATATCTTTCCCAGTACAGGTTTTCCTTGCCAACCACAGTTTTGCCAATCATTGTTTTGAGTGTCCACACTTCAGAGAAGGGGTGGGGGGCAGTCATAAAATACTGCCTAAGGGCCCCCTGGCCCTGCTTGTGCCTCTGTCTCCTGCTCCACCATCCCCACAGCCTTGCTGGTGTCCCTTATCCCCCACCCCCAGTCCCTGCTCCTGCAGCCCTGCCAATTTTGCCAGCCATGGAAACTTTCAGGAACCAAACCCCTGTGATTGGCAAGGGAAACCTGTATTGTCTTTCTACCTCAGCCTTGGTCATCATCTTGGCCTAGTTCATACTCACGTTTCACATAGTCCTTCAGGTTGACTTCCAGGCTCCATCTCAGCATTATTTCTGCTGTTTCTTCTCATGGTCCAGGATTCTGCCCTTATGCCATCCTTGATTATCTTGTACAAGATGATATACAGTCTAATTAACATCTTCTTATTGCTCATTACCCTAGATATTTCTCTCCTTTTTCCCCCATGCCTTTTACTCCTTCTGACAGTCTGTTCCCAGTCTCCTTCATCATTTATGGTAGGACTGTGTTGGGAGGGAGGTATTGTGGGGCCCCCATTTCTCCTCTCTCCTCCAGGCTTGCCTACTCCACCACAGCTCTGCTGCTGTGTCACTGGCCATGGAAAGTCTGCAAACAAGCCCCTTTAAGAGAAACCTAGAGTTTCTGAGACAATCAGAGGCAATCTGAGACAATCAGCCTGTCTATACGAGCAGCAGTGTGAAGCCAGGATCTAGCTAAATGGAGGGTGCAGTTGACCAATTCTAGGCTGTGCACTCAGAGGGAAGTAGAGTTAGCTGAGTGTCTAGGAGCATAAATAGCTCTGTTTTAAAGCACCCTAATTAAAACAGTGCTCAGTTACTTGAATTTCTATGCTATGTGAGATGTTGGCTTTTGCTCTGTACTGCTGCAGTATTCTCCTGCTCATTCCTGCTACTCGTCATCAATTCCACCTGTTGAATATTCACTTTCAGCCTCCATATTCTAGATTTTCCTTGCCCATGCCTACTGGAACTTCTCCATCATGATAATCCAGTTATCAGCATACAACAGGTCTCACGGTCTTCCCTTATGAACCATGTCAACCATATGTCTAAATGATGATGAACAGGAAGGGGCATAGGGCTGATTGTTGATGCAGTGCAATCCATATTGAGAAATCATCTGTCATTCCAAATACTTTTTTAACTCCTGTCTTGGTCCTTCAGTATATTTCTGGGATGTGCCTTATCAGACTCCCAAGAATGCCTTCCCTCTTCAGGTACTGGTATACAGCTTCCCATGGCAGCTAATCATATGCCTTTTCCCAGGTTCACAAATATAAGGTAAATTTTCTTGTTCAGTTCCTGGTACTTTCCTGCCAGCTGCCTTACTACAACGATGGTCTCTGTTGTGCCTGGGATCAATACAAACTGCATGCCATCTGTCATGACCATTTCCCTCAGCCTTGCATTGATTAGTCTTTCCAGGGCTTTCATCAGGTGTAGAGTTAGCACTCCTTTTGGCTTGTAAATTGTCATTATATCCCTATGCTCCAAATCCCTTGGCACTCTTTCTTCATACCGTATCTATTGTAGGATATTCTCTCATTAATTGCTTTAACCATGTCTAATGGTTCATGTTTATGTTCATCACTGTTCTTACAACTTTCCCTTCTGTTTATTCCCACAATTGGTCCTTTTACATAAAGTGCCACTTCTAATGCATCTTGTTTCATTTTCTATATGTAATAATTGAATGAAGTAATTTTTCCAAAGCTTCTTGATATTTTCCTCACCTGTCAGGTTTCCATGCTCCTTCTTTCTGATAAAGATCATATTTCCCACATCTTTCATTGTATTTCCCTGCTTGAGTCTGATCTTTTCTCCTTCCAGTGGTCTGATCTTTGAAGCAATTCCTCCAGTGCCTCACTCTTGGTTTTGGCCACGGTTCTTTTTGCCTCTTTCTTTCTTTTATTGTGTCCATTCCAGCTGTGTTCCAGGTTGGCCTGACAGGACCTGCCTATAATGAACCCATGTTGGTTGCCCCTAAGCATAATCTCCCCTGCTGGTCCCTCACAGATGTGTTTTTGGATAATTCTCCCAAACAGCTTCCCCAGGACCGAGGTAAGACTAACGGACCTATAGTTTCCTGGGTTCTCCTTCCTCCCTTTTTTGAAAATGGGGACCACACTGGCCCTTTTCCAATTCTCTGGCACCTCACCAGAGAACCACGAGTGCTCCTAGAGCTGCGCCAGGGGTCCTGGAATGGTCTCTGCCAATTCCCTCAGCACCCTTGGGTGGAGATTAGGCCTGTGCGAGTCGGCAGTGATCCAATCCGGCTTTGGATTCAGCCGCTTCAGATGGCAGTGATCAAATCCAGAGCTCTGAACTGGGTTTCTGCCTCAATCTGGCCAAAGCTGCTCTGAAGCTTCGACCCCTCCTTGGAGGTCCAGCCATAGAGTATAATGGGGGAATCAATTAAATATCTATAACTTTGTTGTTTTTTTGTCTGATTTGGATGAAACTTTCAGGGATGATAGCTGCTGCTGAGCGCATAGAACCTACCAAGTTTCAAGAAGATCAGTGCTGGGGTTTGGGGGGAACTGTACTCCAAATTCCTGAAAGCCAAACTAATGTCACAGCTGTGTGTTACATCACAGGGAGTGAAAACTGCAAGGGTGGTGGCTCTTGGTGAGGCCATGGATTCTGCCAAGTTTCAAGAAGATCAGTGTGGGGAATTGGGGGAACTGTACCCCAAATTCTTGAAAGCAAAACTCCTGTCACGTCTATGTGTTACACCACAGGGAGATCAAAACTTCAGGGGTGATATCTCTTACTGATGCCACAAAGCCTGCCAAGTTTCAAGAAGATCGGTGAAGGGGGTTGGGAGAAACTGCACCTCAAGCTGTGGACAAGTAAAACTCGTGACATGGGTGACCCACGAGTCCCACAAGCATCCATGGCACAAGTTTTGCCTGTCAGCAGCCAGAGGTGCAGGGCCCCAGAGCCCCCCTCCACAGATCTCTTCGACAGCTAGCAGGCATCGTGGCCACAGCAGGGGCCACCATCCCTGCAGCTGTCACCCCACTGCACCTTAACCACACCCATGGCATGAGTTTTGCTTGTCCACAGCTTGAGGTGCAGTTCACCCCAAACCCCTGCACTGATCTTCTTGAAACTTGGCAGGCTTTGTGGCCTCAGCAAGAGCTACCAGTCCTGAAGTTTTTACCCCCACCCGCATGTTGTAACACATTGACGTGACAGGAGATTTGCTTTCAGGAATTTGGGGTGCAGTTCCCCCCAAACTCCTGCACTGATCTTCTTGAAACTTGACAGGCTTCATGCTCTCTGCAGAGTCTATGACCCCTGAAAATTTCATCCAAATTGGACAAATACAACAAAGTTATAGATATTTTAGTTTCCCCATTATACCCTATGGCCGGATCTCCAAGGCGGCTCCAAAATGCTTTGGAAGCTCTGATCCACTTCTAGAAGCCTAACGAGGCCAGCGCTTCAACCCAGAAATGCTGCTTCAGACCCCAAAGTGTCCAAAGCTTCTCTGGATCTGAAGCTCTGTTCGAAGCCTCGAATAGCCCTAGTAGAAATTATCTGGACCTGCTGATTTGAAGATGTCCAGTCCCACCAGAAGTTCCCTGACTAGGAGTTCCAGAAGTTCCCACCAGAAGTTCCTCTCTGACTCTGGGCCTGGCTGTGCCTCTCCTGAGTTTGTCTGGGATTCCAGTGGGGGAGATGCCCCGGTCCTTTCTTACATATGTTTCAGAGCTTGTTTGTCATTGAGAGCTTTACTGCCAATGACTAATATGATGTTGGATGAGCATTCAGCATCTTTTCTTTAAATTCATTGTTTAGTTAGCACTCTCACTGCATTTATCTTAATGCATTTGCCATCATAATATATTTTACTACTGGCACCCGATTCATTAGTACTCCCGTCCTTCTACTTGGTCCTCTAAACACATGCAATTTGTACTTTCCATCTGCCTAGCGCACCTACAAATCCTGTTGTCTTTCTATGAGACTTGAGATTCCAGGTGCTGATTCTGAGTCGCTCCCTTTGAATTGACCTTGATTTTGATCCACTCACTTCTTTAGCCATACATAGGTGTGGACTTTAGGGTCCATCATTCACAATAGTCAGGGGATCCTGCTGCATGTTGTCTCCATGGTCTGAAGTGCATTCATAAAGTTGAAACTCTTTTTATGGCTGGATGCCCTTCCTGATGCGAGTCACAGTTATCAGCAGTAGGCAAAACGGCAAGGGTTTGTTATTTGTTGCACTTGCATTAGCCAGCTACTTTCAGTATTCTTGCTAAACCTGACCATCTTGTATTACACTCAAAGTAGTACATCAGCTGTAAGCTTTTACTGCTAATGGCATTGCCTCAACAAGCAAACCCATATTTGTAGCTATCACCCCTTCTCCTTAGTGAGGTGCAGGTTGACTTTAGAAAGGAAGGCCTACATCTTCCTACTAGCATGTAACTTGCATTCTTTCTGCATCACTTGAATTGTGCAAAATACATCTGATTATAATGGCCTCTTTCACAGTGCTTCTGTTACTAGCAATAGCACATTAAGGATTAGTCTCTGAATAGCAGGCACTCAAAACAGAGAATTTTGGCAAAAACTACCGAAATACTTTTCTCATTATCTGTGATCACAAAAGTACACTTCCACTGACAGTAAGTCAAATTTGAATTTGTCTGTGTAGTAATTATCCTCTCTAGCATGTTGAGAAAATATTAAAGCTATCAACATGTTGGGATGCACTTGGAAATGGCATGAACATGCATTCATTTTTATTTTGATATTCTATGTTCATTATTGTTTTGCTAAATGTTGCTGCTTATGAAAATCTGACCATGATAGTTAGTTTCCTTGCTTTCTTGGGTAATCTCTAATGTTCCAGGAAGAAAACTTGTTTTGTTGTACCTGGCTCACACGTATGAGCTGCAGGAAAAGAACTGAAGGAGGAAAATGGCATGGCCCTCAGCATGTTAAAAAAATCGTTCGCAAAGATCATTAATGGCATGAGAATATTTTGGCACTGCATCCAGTTTTAGCTCTGCCCTCAAGACATGCATCTGTGTTGGGCAATGTTGTCAGTACATATTCTTCTCTTTCAAATATCCCACTTATTCCTGAATCTGTGGACAATTTAAAAATAAAGTGGCTTTTTTCCTCTCAGCAGCATGACTGCAGTAGTGTTTTCTTTACTTTCAAATTCTCTTTACATTTTTTCTCTAAGTACTGCAAGTAGTAGACAAGTCCAGCTTTCAGTTTATATTTAAACTCTCATGGCTGGCTTCCTGAGTTGTTATTTCAGGTGGATGGAGGAAGTGTAGTTAAACTGGCAAGGAGTTTTCAGTGGGGCTAGGTGAACACATCTGCTATTCTTATCTGCTATGTGCCAACTATGGTTCATTCAGTTACCTTTTGTTGTTCCAGCAACCCCTTGAGGGAACTGGGCTGAGTGTACCTCTGTTGAACTCAAACCTCCTATTGCAGGTGCTTTCTCAATAGCACCTTTCTTTCTTTCATTTCAGTCAGGCTTCTTCTGCCTTTGACAAAACGTGGCATTTCTCTAGAAGATATTGCAATTCAGCCTTTATAAGTTTTCAGTACCTTTCTTCCCCCAGTGAGGTGACTATCCATATTAGAGGGAACAAAAGAGTACAGATGAACATTTTTCTTCATCCAACATACGTACAGACAATTACCATAGCAGGTGTGCAGATGGGTATGATAGACATGATTGTATGTATTTATGTGTTGCAGGGCACTAAAATGCCTGCTCCTCTCAGAGCAGAGATTGCCCGGGAAGAGAGCACAAAGAGCCAGACGAGAATCCAGGTGCAGGTTGCCATGACAATCAGTTAAGGAGGGAATTGGCCACACCTGGTCAGCTGGCTGGAGGAGGCAGGGCCCTAGGCCCATATAAACCCCAGGGCTGGGATCAGGCAGCTGGTTCCCTACCAGCAGCCAAAGGGGAAGGAGCCTCCAGGAAGGCAGGGCCCAGAGATGTGGTAGCTGGCACATATGCTAGCCTTAGAACAAAGGGGACACCAGGAGTCCATAAGGTATCCTTGCCTACTGGGCACCGAGCCTCAAAGAGGGAGTTTTACTCTTTTAAAGGGGCAGAGCATGACATGAGTTTTGCGTTGCGTTACAGCCCAGGGACTCATGGTGATTGGCTATTGTTTGTCTGCTGTCTGATAACACTGGTAGTTTGGGTGAGGCTATTTGGGGAAGGAGGAGGCCTCATTGGGGCCCACTACAGCGTGGGGACCCTAGTGCTAGAAAGCGTGCAGCATTTGCTGTGCGGAGAGCCCAGCACTGAGGGGTGCAGCGACAAGGGCTGCAGAGAGGCCAGCATCGACAAGGGGCTGAATTATAATGAGGCCTAGGCAAGACAATGCCAGTATCATCTGTGAGGCTTGGGGCGTGGTAAAGGGGTGGTTGGAGCCACGCATATGGCCCATAAGGCTGAGAGACTCAGGAACCATCCACAGTGAAGCAGGACATCAAGGGGTCTAGAGACGACAGGGTTATTAGGATCTAGCCAGACCGTGTCCATACCTAAAGCTCAAGGGCAGCCTCCCTATATTCATTATACCAACAAGACATGGCAGGAGAGAACAAGGGTGCTTGTAGGGCAAGACTAACATGGTTAAGGACCTGGGGGTAACGCGGCCACCCCTAGGCACCCCGCCTTGTTACAGTATGCATGCATGTATGTAAGTATGTATCTATCTACCTACCCATTTAGTGCTATAATGAGGGCCAAAAAAGCATTAACCAACAAACTCTAAAGCTGCCTTAATCATATTCAAATTAGCACCACCAGGCTTCTTGGAAATGTCACTAGTCTCTCTCTGCCTCAGTTTTGTAAAGTGCTTTGAACATGTATATGTCCATCAAAGTGTTCTGTTTTATATTCTTATTGCTATGTGTTTATGTATACAAACAGCAAAATACTAAATAAAATAAAGAGCCAGTGCACTGTGACCTGAAGGTGGAAAAAAAAAAATCAGCTTCTGGGATCAGCAACAAGGGCAAATTCCACTGTGCAGGTCATCTTTTGACCAGTGGGTAAGACACTACTGGTTCAAGCAGCATTCCCTATGATAAATATAAGAAATACCTGCTCAAACTGGTACTATCTTACTGACTGCCAAAAGATAAACGAAGACTTTGTAACACTTCTGCATTGGTATGCAAGGCCCTGCCACATGCATCTTGCCTGCTGCTTGCTCTGAATGGCAATGAACACACTGTCCTCACTCAACAATTAGAATGTGACTGCAAAATCACATTCTGTTTTGCCTAAGTGGTGCAAAACTCCTTCAGAATGAGTTGAGCTCCTTTAAAACAAGCTTTTGGATATCTTTAGGGACTGCAAAAAGCTCTGCTGCAGGCCCTAAAGTTTTCTCTGGAACCAACAGCAAGAGTAACCAGTTTGTCTCAATGTCTAAGGCAAGCTATAACTTCACTTACAATTGGCAATGCACTGAATAACACCCAAAAGTAAATACAAAGCCAAGACAGAAATGTTAGTACCATTATTTTGCGCTTGTGCAAACATAGGGCAAATGATGGTATCAGAACCAGAAAATGTCTAATTGAAAAACAAGACTTAATACATGAGCATAACAAAGAAATCCATGAGAATGGAAGTAAGATTAAAGTAACAATAATAGGCAACTCATTTGCTGGAAAGGTTAACTATGTGTGTGACTAGGTGCTATTTAAGTTACCAATCTATTTACTAAAAAGATTAAAAATATACAAAATAAATCAATTAAACATTTCAGTAGCATCTTCTAAATAAAACCTGTGAGTGACAATTTCCTATGGACATCACAGTGAAAATGGATCTTAAGGAGATATTTAAAAAGACAAACTAGTGGTTTTATGGACCACTTCAGGAAGGATACCCTATTCAAATGAGCAGGATGAAAAAGAGAATAAAGGTATCTGTGGAAGAAAACAATGCAAAGTCAAGGCTTAGCATCAGTGGTGAAGAGTCTCAGACTTCTTTTCTTGGCCTCTCTCTCTCAAATCAAGTGTCAAATAGATCCAGAAATGAATAAGTAATGGCAGATATGCAGTCTTCTTCACTGGAGGTTTAAAGAGGAGGCTACACAAGCATTTGTCTGGGGTGATCTAAGAACAGTGAATCCTGCATCACTCTGGAGGGACTGGCTTAGCTGAGCCCTGGGCTAGGGATAGACATGACACATAATATGGTTTAAGTGATCAGAAACTAGTTTAAACCTGTAACAGAACAGATGTTCAGTGCATATAAACCAGCTTGAGAATGGCTGAAACCAGTTTGAGATAAACCTGGTTGAATGTAGTATCAGACTTAACTGATTTGGCTCACCGGTTTATGTAATGTCTGTCCCAGCCCTTTATGTACTTTCAAACATATGATTCTGTGTAAGAAATGACTGACTTCCAAATAGATTTAAGGATGAAAATGGGATGTTTAATTTGGAAGTGGTGAAGAAGAGGGACCCAGAGGAGGGACACAAAGAAGGGGCTGATATGATCAGAATGGTGGTCCGTGATGATAATCTTGCTAGTCTGGTTCTACACAGACAGAAGTAAGATAATGAACAGCCCGGGAGTTTAGAGTGGAAGAGGATGCACTAGTCAATAAAAGTGATGATGAATGCCTGGATGCTAATTTTAGAAGTATAGTCCGAGAAAGAGCCAGATCTTGGTGGTAAAAGAGGAAGTGTTAGGATTTTCATTCATCTAGGATGACTGAGTAATGAGCGAAAGAGTGGGGAAGATTTAAGAGGGAGGAGAAAGAACTGAGTTTTGACCACATAGAGTGCTTGTACACATGGTGAGGGTTTAGTTCCCTAAATTGAAATGGTGGAATTTTAATTGTGATGATTAAAAACCCACCATTTCAATTTAGGGGCTTCTGTCACTGTTACAACAAGGGGCCTGATCTTTTTTTTTTTTTCATGGAGCCTGCCCGCCTCTCTTGCATCTAGGAGGTGAGCCTGCTGGTGAGCTGAGCAGACTCTGAGCTACGGGAGGCCCTGGTCTTTCCCTCTGCAGTGGAAGCACACTTTAGGGATGTCCGGGCAGGCTGCTGGCTGGTAGGTACAGCCCCAGCTTGAGCTCAGGGAAGTTGGCTCAGGCTGTGTACTGCCTTCGAGCTGGGGCAGCATCCACCCACTAGCTATCCACCCACCTGGCCCTGGGGGACACCATCACCATAAAGCAAAAGACTGCGGCCCCGTGCAGCTCAGGGCCTGTTGGCAGCTTGCCCCCTGGCTGCAGAACAGGTGGGCAGGCTGCACAAAAACAAAAGAAAACAAAAAAAGGATCTGGCCCATTGCCGCTTCTTTTTCCCAGCAGGGCCTGCCTATGCAAGTTTCTCCAAGGAGCCTAAAGGAGTTACGTGCCAAAATCCTATTTGAAATTGAGTTCTTATCTCCTTTAGTTTTCTTGGAAAATTCCAGCCTAAAGTGGTTCTGATACATTAGATTCCCTGCATCTCATAATTGTCCTACTTCTACAGTCATTGTCAGCTGCATCTTCACAACAATAAATGATGGATAATAGAATAATAGTGACACAATGATATGCAGAAGCTTGTTTTAAAACAATTCAGCACATTCTGAACTACATCACAGTCCACTGGCTGGGGAATTGGTTCCGTGGTTAGATCCAGAGAGTGGTAGTTGACTCAAGTCAATCATCACGGTGCGCCATGACCAGTGGTGTCCCCAAGGCTCCATCCTTGGGCCAGTTATTTTCAACATCTTCATTAAGGATGTGGACATTGATATCAGAAGTGGACTGACCAAGTTCGCTGATGACACCAAACTTTGGGGTAAAGCGTCCACATCTGAGGACAGGATGGTGATCCAGGTTGACCTGGACAGGCTCGGAAAATGGGCGGATGAAATCCTGATGACCTTCAACACCGAAAAATGCAAGGTACTCCACCTTCAGGAAAAAAAACCTGCAGCATACTTATAGGTTCGGCAGTACTACACTTGCTAGCACCATGGCCGAAAGGGACTTAGTGGTCATGATTGACCACAAGATGAATATAAGCCACAAATGTGATGTTGCAGCCAACAAAGCAAGCAAAACTCTGGCTTGCATCCATAGATGCTTCTCTAGCATATCCCAGGATGTCATCCTCCCGCTGTACTCGGCATTGATGAGACCACAGGTGGAGTACTGCATCCAATTCTGGGCTCCACAATTTAAGAAGGGTGTGGAGAAGCTCAAGAGAGTGCCCTATGGGATGACAAGGTCAAACGGTCACAAACTCCTTCAAGAGGACTGTTTCAGGCTGGGCATAAGGAAGAACTTCTTTACTGTCCAAGTCAACAAGGCCTGGAACAGACTGCTGCCAGAGGTGGTGCAAGCACCTGCTCTGGACTCCTTTAAGAGTCAATTGGATGTTTATCTTGCTGGGATCCTGTGACCCCAGCTGACTTCCTGCCCCTGGGGCAGGGGGCTGGACTCAATGATTTTCCGAGGTCCCTTCCAGCCGTAATGTCTATGAAATGTATGAAATGAAGGAGTTTTGTACCTCTTAGGCAGAACAGAATTTTTTAAATCGGAGTTTAGTTCTTCCTGTAAAGAAATAAAAGTTGTCAGTACAAGTATGAGATAATTCAGTTCTTTCTATAAAGCACAATTCTGAGCTACTTTCCTCCAAGAAATTCTATTTTACCTGAATGATGTAGCTGGCTCCAAATGAAGTATGTAGAGCAATGGGAGAATAGAAAAGCTTTGCCATGAATATTTATAAATTCATACACATCCAATCTTAACAGTTTTAGTTGGACTGCAAAAAGTATTGTATCCCACTTCCTACAATAAATATTTGCATCAAACTATAAAACAGACACCATACAGAAGAATTCCATGTGTATCCATAACAGATAAGGTAGATGTTGATGTAGTAAACTGAAACAAACAATATGAGCCAGATTTTAACAATGATTTATCCTAATTTTTAATGCAAACCCTGTGAGAGTTTCTGAACCTATAGATTGGGGGGGTCTATGTATTTCCATATTCATTAAGCATGTGTAAATTGGACCAGAGCCACAAAAGTCTGATTGTGCTTGGATCTTCCACAAAATTCAGGACTGGTCTGATCTAGGGTTTTAGTCTGGTTAGTTTTAAAGAGGATAGCAGATAGCAAACTTAAGATTCAGATACAAATTTCAAATGTAAGTGATGTTTAGAGGAAGGGTTTTGGTCCAGGTCCATCTCCGAGAACCCTCAGAAAAGGACTGCATGAGAGAAAAAGGGTGAAGAATGTATCGTGCATACAGACTTGTCTTTGAGTAGAATACTAATTGGTTTCCTATAAGGTACTAATCGTGTTTGCAATCTAGAATTGTCCACATTTTAAGTTTAACTTTTCAAAGCTAGACACGTTACTTGTGCATGCACAAAAGACAAAGACAAGGGAGGAAAAGGGTTTTCATGTATGATTAATATGGAGCTACAGATGCAAGCAGTGATACAAAGAACAATTTGTATAAATGGTTAGTCACGTTGCACATGATACTGCATATTTGGTGTAATTTTAGTACCTATTTTTAATGGATCCAAATATAACTAGGAGAAGGGTGATTACATAGAAAATGGATTACAGACCAAACAATATACGGGGAAATTGTAGGACACTATTAAATGTCATGTTGCTTTCAGCTACACTCACCTGGGATATTAGGTCAGGTGATTAATAGCTGAGATAACTGCCCTTGATTGCCTTTCTGAAGATTGGTATAAAAGCTCAGCCATAGTAATGAGTATTGTCAGTGTTTTCTGTGACTGTTCGCCTATTTAAAAACAGCCGTGTTCACGGCTCTCTCTCTCTCTCTCTCTGCACTTCCTAAAAACCATTCAGTTAGCTTTGTTCTACTTGCACAGAAATTCATGAAAGCTGTTTCAGACATGCTGCTAAGTAGTAAATGTATCTGGCTGCAATGACAGAGCTCTGCTGGCTATGACTAGCCCCTTGCTTATGCCTGAGGCCTAACTGTCTGCCCACTTGGCAAACAGATTTTTTTTCTGCTGACTATTACAGAACTATTCCTTTCATTGTGTGCTGACAACCAATAAAAAGGAAGCTGATATATTTTACAAAGGACGCTGTTTAATCCAGCAGAAAGACAGTGTTCTCCAAACTCCTCACCTGAACCCTGATGAAAGAACAAACTAGACAAGTATCTGACTACACCCTTCTTAGCTATGACCACACATTCAGTTGGCATTACCAAAGGTGAAGAGAGAGAGAGAGAGCCTTTGCAAAGCCAGATGGGGGCATGAGAGCCAGGAACAACTGATTGCTGATTTCTAATGGCAATAATCACCTCAAAATGGTAGGTAGTACAGGGGAGGGGGCATAGTAACATAAAACCCTTCACTGTCCTCCAACAGAGAATGGAAGAGAGCAACAGTTTGTGCCCTGAAGCAACAATCTAGCTTTATCTAACCCTGCATGTCAAGTAACAGTCATTCATGGCTTGGGAGAAAATCTTTTTTTGAGCTCTTTTTTTGTTTCAGTTTTTCTTATTTACCTACCTTGCCTTGGGAGACACAAAGCTTCAATAGCTTCCTCAAGCACTGTTCTTGATCATGAATGACGTTCCAGAATAAAGTTATCATAAATCATACCGGGTGACTTATTTTGTAACTAATAAAAATAAGCCAGGGGAGATGGAATTTTAAATATCCGGTAGTGAATATTCAAAGGGCTTGCGGGTTCTTGCCGATCTATAGAATTTAAAAAACACTGTACACGAGTGTTCAATAAAGGAAAGCAGTGAACACAGTGGTGGAAGCCCGCTCTGTTCACTCCAGATCCAGTGGCAGAGTGGTAACTAACAAGTTTTGTGCCCTGAGCAAAACTCTTCTGTGCCCTTGGGAGCAGAAGGAGTGCCAAGCAGTGGAGTGAGAAGGGTCGAGACGCCAGCTGCTGATGCTGCTTCTGTGCCCCCCCCCCCACCTAGTTCCTACAGCCAGGCAGTGTGGGGCTGCTCTTGTCCACCTGCTACAGCCAGGCAGCATGGGGCTTCTGCTCCAACAGAGACACCTGGGGGCTGAAGGCACTATTCCATTGTTCCCTTTAAATCAGGGCTCCCTTTAGGTTGGTGGCTTCCTTCAGGTCCCTTCCTGGTTTAAGTTAAATCACAGTCCCCCAGAATCCCAGCATGTTTTGCAGCTCTGGGCTGGGCTATGCTGTCTGCTCCAGAGAGCAGGCTTGGCCCACGCCTTAGCTAGAGCAGTGAGGGCTGGCTGACAAGGGAGTGGGGGAGCAAGCCCAGCTGGGAATGCACCCCATTCTGTAGAGAGGGGGACATCTGCCCCCCAGGCAAACCCTGGCTGGAGTCTGGGGCCAGGTAGGGGGGTTAAACACCCCTTCCCCCACTCAAACTTACTGCTGGATGTGACAGTGAACTACAAATCCCAGAGGCAGGTACCTCAAACTCAAGCAAGAAGAGGAAGTGATGAGCAAGCCTGCAGAGTCCTGCAGTTGTGATTGTGGACTGCAAATCTCAGAGACCTCAGGGGCGGCAGGAAGAGGAAGAGAACACACAGTCCATGCCGGCTGTGTGCCAGAGAGTCATGCTGTAGTACATCCTGGCTTCTGGCACTGCAGGCATGTGGATGCATTTACAGAATCAAAGGTAAATGTCTGTTTCAATTTAATTCTCTGGGGTGGATGATTTAATTGAAACTTCTGTTTCAATTTAATCTCTGCAGTTTAAACTAACCTGCAAAGACTAAATCAATAAAGTCTTGGGCTTTTTGCCTGTCTGTACTTAGTCAAAAGGACAGGATCTTAAAGGATGCTATTTCCATTGGGAATAAAAACCTTGCCATGTGAAATTCCTACTGTTGACTTCAGTGGAAGCAAGAATCTGCCCCAAAAGCATTATGTTATATTGGAATGACTTGTTGCATCAATTTGCATAATATCAGAAGTATGCTAGAAGAATGTCAGACATCCACATTTGCTGCTGACAAGAGTTTGTGGTTTAGATCTTAAAATAACTTTATCAATGCTTGTCAATAATGTGCCTATTGCACCCAGAGATATTCCTTTCTTGCTGTGGTCTTTGGACTAAGTGATATCAGGTATAAGAGTGTCTTTCTTCAGCTAGCATCTACCCAAATCTTGACAATGTGTCCTTTTCTGCTCCCACACCCCCTGCCCTATTTGAGCCACAACTCCACTTACCATGGATACTTTATAATATAGAAAAGATGAAACCTAAATGGGTATACTTCAGCTCCTATTCTTCAGTCCCTGCAGTTCTCCCTGTCTCCTTGGCAGTGTAACTTTATTGAAGCTATTTCAAATCCCTTTTGCAAGAGACAGCCTTAGGAATTACCTGTCCCCTTCAAAAGCAAGGCCTGGAGGTAGAAATGGAATTATAATTGAAAGCCATGCTACCTTTTCCAACATGGGGCCAGCAAGGGGTCATGCCCTCCACCCCAGTTAATCCAACTCACCACATTTCCTGCCCAGAATAGATTGCTATCCATATGCAAAAAGTGATGCCACTCACAGCACAGAAGGTGTTATGCAAGCTGAATATTTAGCACCAGCTCAAGAGTCAGAGACAAGGATATCTATATTGAGATGCAGCTAAATTTTCTACCACTGTGTAGATGAATCCATATTAAATGTCATCAAAAAGAAGACTAACTTTTAAAAAAGCATCATGTCCCTTCTTATTTAAACAGTTGTTATCTTAGCCTAATAAGGCAGCCAAAACACTCATCTCATATTCTTCCTGCACTCTATTCAAGCAGTTCTAAATGCAATTGCTACTAACTTTGCTTTTGGTAAATTCCACCATGCCATAATTATGCTGACATGTCTTACAAAGAGAACACTCTGGCAAAAGTGTTTATTGGGAGGCCTACTGAGTTGCAAATTTAATTTTGCATTAATTCTCTGAATGTACTTGGGACTGGAATTCCATTTTTCTTGCCCACAGTTTTAGACATATATAGCCAGAAATATCTGGACTAATAAGGAGAATTTCACAAGACAGAATTATAGAAACAAAGTATTGTCATGCAACTTCTATATGCTCCAAATAAATCTCTCACTTGGCGTATCAAGCCGAACAAAGCAAGACCATACATGAGTGATGCTATATCTGAGAGAGCTCCTTGGCAAAGCTGTCCTCATCAGCCAGTGACAACCCTAGTGACTGAAGGGTTTTTAAATGGTCAAGTAATAACATCAGTAAGAAATTAGTCTTCAAAAGAACATTTTGATCCATCAGTACTGTTGATTTTATAGTCATTTGGGTCATAATAAAAGACCAAACTATCAAAAAACCAAAGCAACCCAAAATAGCTTTGCCATAGAAACTCCACCTTCAGCTGGTTACCCACAGTGACGGAAAGGATTTATGAAGGCATTAAGCATCTAAACAAAACACTCTAGGTTCTGTAATTTAAAATGAAAGAAGATTTTAATTTTTTCTTAGGCACTTGCACACACACATCTTATTGCAAACTTGATTCATTTCTTTTAGCACTGGAAAAAATGTTAAAGCTAGAATGGGAAGTTAGGAATGTGGAAATTCATACATTGCATGCATATGTGGTTTGGTAGTGTGTGCCATTTGTACACATCACTTACTGGGGAAGTTAAATCACTTTTTGATACAAATTGCAGCAATTGCTTCCAAAACTCCATTGACTGAGAAACAAAAATCTCCACAACCTGTTTTTGAAATAACTCTTGCCAGTTCAAAGCAAGCACCATTTTTGGGGAATATATTTTGCTGCTTTTAGTATTCAGGCTACAAAACTACATTATTTTTGTTGCATCTAAAAAGGGTGTGTGTACAGATAATTTGATCCAGGATGAGTTTACTTGTGAGTCAGTTACTCGCGAGTAAATGCTTTGAGGCAGGCATCTACACATGCAGTGACCTGGGAACAGATTTGCTGTTCCTAGCAGCGAATTGCTGCCATTGACTGGGGCCCTGAAGCAAGTCCTTGCTGCCATCTAGCCAAAGTTGCCAGTAGCTTGCATCCATTTTTAAAAGGCAGCCCTGCTCCCCGCTCTGTTACTTTTCTGGGACCAACACATGGCAGTTCTCTTGTCGCAGCCTCTTCCCCCCTGTGGCATGGCTGCTCTAGCCCCTGCCAGCAATACCCAGTGCCCTGGCTCCTATTGGCCATGGTACTGGTCCCGCTGGCCCCAGCAGGCCCCCACCACTGAAGTCCTGGGCAAGTGGCGCACCCAGCAATGGGGGCCAGGGCACCGGGTGCACAAGGTGCTGGACAACCACTTCTTCCCACACTCTCTGCTGTAGCTCACCTGGACAGTCACCCACAGACCCCCCCCACCCCCACCCGAGA
>NW_017729024.1:133644756-133652766 GCF_001723915.1 Gavialis gangeticus
CCCACCCCACCACCTACCCCTAGCACCATGGTCACTGCAGACAATTCCCAGAAAAACATTTTATTGCCCTTACAAGAAACAGACTCCTTGTCCCCCCTCCCTCCCCAACATCAGAGCCCTTTCCTCCTCCCTCCTGATCAAGAGAGCCCCTCCACTACCCACCAATAAAGCACCCTGTTCCCCATGCAAACTATGTACAACAAGTGAAGTGCTGTTGTTGTGTGCGTGTCCTCCCAGGCAGGTAGCCATGTGATGGGGGCACCTAGAGGTCAGAGCCTGGGGACAGGGAACCAGCACCCTTAGCCTGTGGCCATTCCACTGTGGGTGCGCATGCTGCAGTGAACCTAGTAGGCAGGGGGCTCAGCCAGGAGCCATGATGGCCAGTGGTCCCCTGGTGCAGGTGGCTCCCCCTCTGGCAGCTAGTATCCAGGGCCAGCAGGGCCAGTGCACTGCCCTGGCTCCGCTGCAGGCAGCTCTGGCTCTGTGCCTGAATGGAGCCAGGGCAAGCAGCTAGCCTGGTCCCCGGGTAGTGGGGCTGGGTGGCAGGGGACCTGAGGTGGGGATTGATGAAAGGGCTCCTCGCCAGTGGAGGTGGTGCTGGACCTGTACCCAGGCCTATGCAGGGGCTTGCTGCTGGGTGGCAGGCAGCTGCCAGGGGACAGGCAGGGCTATGGTTGGAGTAGGGCAGTGGGCAGCATGAAGGAGACCGCCAGGGCCACAGCACCTGGCAGTCATCCTCTGTAGCCTCTACTGCCCTGGCCACAAATGTAGACTGCTCCCATAGAGCCTCCACCCATGAGCACTCCACGGCTCTGCCCAGGCCCACACTTCCTCATGGATGACATCCTCTGAGTGCCAGGCCCACACATCCACCAGGCAGCCCTCTGATGCTGTCACCAGCTGATCCAGATGGAGGGTCATGTCCTGGGTCCTCCTGTGTCAGAGCCAGCACATCCGCAGCACCCTGGCTAGGGCTGGCAGCAACCCTGAGGCTGCATCCTGGCTGCCAATGGCAGCCTCTCCCTCACATGCAGCTGCAGGCCCTACAGAAAAAGCAGCTGTTTGTGAGAGTTTGGAACATTTCTGAGATAAGATGCTCTGTACCGGGGCCCATGCATTGCCTGGCCTCAGATTGGGGGTCAGCCATGCACAGGTACCCAGGAGCCATGGTAAGTCATGTGGGCAGGCTTGGGCCCAAGCAGCCACCAGCTGTGCCCCCCATCTCTGCTTGCTCCATGTGGCCAGCCTGCCTCCCCTGCTCCATTCCCAGGCCAGGACATGCCAGGCTTCTGGCAGGAATTGCTGATGTGGCTGCAGATAGACTGATGGGTGTCCAACCCACTACAACCTGCTGTTTTTGACTGTCATGCTACCCCAGGAGAACCTGAGCACCTGGTATGAGACCCTAAGCTTTGACGGTGCAAGGGGAAAATTTGGGCTGCCCCACAACCTCCACTGCTTCCTGGAGGGCTACCTGTGGCTGTCCTACACATCCCTTCCCCGTGCAGCCAAGGACATTGCCGCCAGCAATACATGTTCCTCAATATGTGAGAGGCCAATGCCTATCTAGCTGCAGGGGCATGGGGTGCTCAAGAAATTTTTGCACTGCTTTGTGCCTCCCTGTATGGTGTAGGGGGAGAGGGGAGGAGATGGGCCAAGGGATGGCCAGGTGGGGAGGGGAGAGATGGGCCAAGGTCTGGGGCAAGGAGGGCCCTCCCCCAGCGAAGGGCTCATCTTGTGGCCAGGGCTGCTGTGTCTGGCGGCTCCAGTAAGTCCCAGCTGGTGGTGATGGTGTGCGACTCCAGGTGGACTTGTCAGATGGAAGGGCATAATGTGTGGATGTCCAATCAGGAACCCACCCCCCAGGGAGGAGCTAGTGTTGCTGGTGGCTGGCAGTGTCATGACTGGCCACACCTCGTGGCTGGGGCTGAGTCTGCAGAACCATCAGGGCAGACATTGGTCTGGGCTCCCCGAGCTGCTGCAGGCAGGGAGCTCAGTGGGATGGGCTATTGGTGCCCCAAAGGGCCCTCCCCCAGTGAAACATCACTGCAGGTGCCAGGCCAGAGCAGAGGCTCAGACAGGTTGCCTGTGCTGCCCTACAGAGCATGGCTGTGGCCTTGGTCCCGGGCTGTGAGGATCTCTGTCAGCTGCTGCATAAAGAGCATGGTCTTGTGGGCAGTTCCCAACCAACAGTTGTGGTCGGAGATAGAAACCCACTGTGCCTGCAAGGCTTTGACCTTTATGCAGCAGTCCTGTGTTGATCAGTTGTGCCCGCATTCCCACATCTGGCCTGACAGCCCCTCAGAGACATGGGCATTGGAGAACCTGCCCTGAGTGAACTGCTGCTGCACCTCCATCTCACTCCACAGCACCATGAGGTCACCAGTCTTCTTCTGCAACCAGTTGCAGCCTCAGGAGGTGGGGTGTGGTGCCAGTGACAAGGCAATTGAGGTTCCCATGCTGTCTCTCCATGCAGCTGGCCTCCTGGTGGTGTGGCTGACCTGGAGCAAATTTGCTCCTAGTTGGTGTCTACATGTGCATTACTGTTCACTAACTACTAACAAATAAATTTGCTACTTGCATTTGCAAGTAGCAAATTTACTTGTGTGTAGCAATTTTTACTGAGCAGTAAGCATGTGCACAGGTGGACGTGCACATTATACACTACTGCACAGTAAAGCATCTCATGTAGATGCACCCAAAATGAGCTTGTAAATCTTTCTTTGACTTTCTTTCTTCTGTTTAAGAATCCAGTGATTTATATATATTCCCATCTTTAGCTCACTGACTCCTTTGGTAACGACTGATGAAAATGAATGTATTTCTCTTAGCTGTGGGAAAAGGTCTTCATTTCAACAGTCGATGTGTGAGCAGACAATGTTGCATTGGCCTCCAGTATATAACTGCTCCCATGGTGTGGGTGCAGAGCAGAGTAGTAACCTAGATTTTATATGGCAAGGGAAAATTAAAAAAAAAAAAAATCTTCATTGTTGACTTCCAGATGGTTGAGTAGCAGGACTTAACCAAAACATAACTATGACTCATCTACCAGTTTGGGAAACTACTACATATAGCTACAGAGTAGGATTCTGTTCCTTCCTTTATACCATTGTGTATATCTGAGAACAGACCTGTTTCATGTGTGTGCTAACACAGATGTACATACTAAAGGTGTAATGTTTCCATATTAACCTTGCTGATTTTGTTGCCCATCTCTTGCAGTTTTGTACTACGTGTATATTTCTTCAACCTCTGTTCTTGATCATGAATGATTTTCTAGCAATAAAGTATCAGAAACTATAACGTGATATTTGTAACCAGTAAAAATAAACCACAATAGATAGAATCTTAGATATCAGATAGCACGTGAACAAAGGACTCATGGGTTCTTGCACTATCTATAGAATAAGTAAATCATATACAAGTGTTCAGTGCAATATTGCTAGTGTTGTATTACACAGAGGCAGCTGTTCTTTCTGCCAGATAGGATCATGCAATTCTTGACCTGGCTTACAGATACAGTATGTGCTGAGGGGTTTCAGAAGACTTCTTGGGAGCCCTAGGTAGTTGTTGGAGAAGAGGCCAAGTTCCCAGGATAATTCCTTTAACTCTGAGGGCAAGGTCTTCTAGAGTCCTATGTTTATGAATGCTACTTTGAAGTTATTTTCTCATAATACATACCAGGACAAATGCTCTGCTTCCACTACCTGCTCAGCAAGAAAGTTTCTACTAAAATTGTAGTCAGAAGGCATGAGGCAGCTGGAGCAAGATAGAGCATGGTATTGCAGCAGAATCTGGTTAAAACCAGTGAGGAAAACCAGTTTGTGGAGTTCTTAGTTCAACGATCATCTCCCTGCTACTGGCTGAATAGACAGCTCCCTGCTATACATGTAAGTAATTTTCAGAAGTCCAAACCCACAATGTTTGGCTAAGGATGACTCCCTGACTGGTGGGAAGACATGTTCTCCAGTCCCACAATGAGTCAATTCTGAACACATATTTTTAGGATTGGGAAGAAAAGTATGCCTAAACCCTAATAATTTTGGCCCTGGTCCACATCATCAGACCATGAAGATGACAGGTTCCCTCATTAAAAAGAAGGGAGTAGCAATGGAGTCTCTTCACAGAGGCCACCTCAGCTAATGAATTGGTTGAGAGAGAGAATTCATTTCAATCTTATCAAATCTTTCCCTTCGCATGTCATTCCGGCATTGTTTAGGCCTATCTCTGTCCAGTAACTTTACCATTTGCCAAATATTCAGCTTTTTAGTTGCAGTTCTTTTCATTCCAGTTACAAAAACAGATGAACCAAACTTATCTTGGGAACTCTTCCTTGCTCAGCAGTAGTTGACACTGCAAACTTCCCAATGGATTTGAAGTATATACTTGTAATTAAACAATTATGCATTATCAGGAACAGAGCAAATCAAGCCTTTTATCTGCACAAACCAAACATTTACTCTGAGCTTTTCTGCCAAAAGAACCTAGGAGAAAGATTGGGTGATTTTACACATTATGTAAGCAAGTTTATTTTGGGAGCACATGGTAACATGCACTTTACTTAACCATGTTTGTTCTAGTTCTACAATGATCACTTGATTCCTCACTGATTGGGGGGCAGGGGATGATGCATATGTTATACTGTGTGCAGGGAGTGGTTATGTAGTAGTGTACTGGAATGACTTTTAGCAGCATATCACCAAACTTCTGCCCAAAAGTAAACAGATTGATTACAAAGATATTACTTACACTCAGATGAAACCGGGAACAATCAGTTGGGTGGTTGTTTTTGTTTGAAAGCACTTACTTTGGCAATAGGAAAATCTAGAGCCACTATGACCCTCATGCTTCAGATAAAAGAGGGAAAAGGCCCACCCATACTCTTCTACTCTGCATTCAATTAACATGCTTACTGATAGGATAGTATTGCCAACTGATTTGCCTACTGACTGATCTGTTAATGTAAATCTGCTCTGGTTTTAAACTCAAACCATGCACATGCTTATTGGAGCATTATTTTATAGGACTCTTGTCAGAGTGTACTTCCCTCTTATTTTAGAGTCATAAGTTCAAAGTCATCCTTGAATTCCCACTTAAAGGTCTGAATTTGCATCATTTGTATAAACAGCAGTTGCCTTGAGATGACCCGTTGCCTTTAAATGGCTGCATTAATTTATTTCTTTTACAGAGGATCTTAGAACGTCTGAGTCAACAGCTTGGTCTTTGTTCCCTGAGAGTGCTCTCACACACAATTTAATAATACCACCTCCCTCATCATTAGCTACTGGCTAGCAAATGAAGACTGGAGTAAAATGGATACCTGACATTTATTGAGCATTAAACTTGAATTAAAATAATCAAATGTCTATATGGACATAGTATTTATGTATGTTTTGTCCTCTCCTTTATCCATTATATATGGCTTGTTTTCTTAGTCCAGCTTCTCAACCTTTTTTGAATTCCAGGCCCCGCTTCGTAACTTTTATGAATTAATCAGCACCCCATTTCAGAATCTAATTTATTTATTAAAGTTATTTTCTTCTTGCATAGGGGCTGGGAAGTGTTGTGGGAGGAGCAGCTGTGGGGGCTGCGTGCCAGGTAGCCCCGCCAGCCCCTCTGCAGCACCCTTCGCAGTACATTGAGCTGGATCAGAACAGCCTCAGGTTAGCAGGCTGACTCCAGGGTCCCTCGCCAGCTGGGGCTGCTCTGACCCAGCTCAATGTGCTATGGTCCCGAGTGCACATGCAAATGGCTGCACCCGGGAGCAATAAACCCTTGCATGAAGTATGCCAGAGTTTATTGGGATGCACTAATTGCACATGTAGATGGGCCCACTGACTGCAAAAAGTGACACTAAGGAAAGGAATAGATGTACAGTCTCACTACTTTAAAGGGGTGATATACCATAGTGCAGCAAAATAAGTCGTGACTCTTGTCTGTCCACTTCTATCCCATGGTAAAAGAAACTTAAACCAGGTAGCTTTCCCCTGAATTAAACAGGTTCAATTACTTCACTTCTAAGCAGTAAGTACCACCCCCCTGCTAAACTGGCATAATAGTTCATTTGTCAATGCCGTAAATGATACCTTGATGGCTTCGATGCCCAGGTGAGAGACCTGTTACCAGGCACTGAGAGGAGCTTCCACTACTGAAAATATTCCATCGTTTTCTTATGGACAGTAGAGAAGGAGTCACTGATGGTAGTAAGGTTTTTCCTAGGTTCCACAATAATGAAGTTGCCATCAAAAAGGAACATGCATGAAATTGTCAGGTTAATCATTAATTTTGATTGAACAGTGAAGAGGCTAGCACGGTTCCCTGAGTTAGGGCATTATTGACAGTAAATGCTTTTCTGATCTGCCCAATCAAAAGAAAGACATTTCTATGTTTATTCAATAATGTGGCTAAGAGCCACATAGTGCTGCAGTATTTGATGATTCTTGTTGCCTCAAGCAGTGAGTGGCCCCCTTACCACTTTGTAGGTCAGTGATTCTCAGTCCTTCAGTGCGGGGTGCCACTCAGCATTAGAACTGTTAGGTAGGCAAATGCATACACATGATTCACAAGATAAAACCAGAGATTTGAGATTGGAATCTATAGTGTCAAAAACATTCTGCACTTTTGTGGACTTGTGAGGTCTTTGCAGCATAAGAATTGCTCTATTATTTTTCTATAGTTAAAAAATGAGTCACAGCTGAGCTGGCTTTTTAAGGGATGCCATGAGTCTAAATAGATTGAAAATTACTGCTGTAGGCAATGGACAAATCTATCAGCTCTAGCTTTTAGGTTTTGCTGGAAGCTGGCATTCCACATGGCATTTGAAACTAGCCTCTCCTTTGGTGAGATAGCCTTTGTGATAAGGAAGATGTGAGCCAGTACAATCATTGATGATAACATATAAATGGCAGAGAGAACTGCTGTTTAGGAGGGAGCATATTTTAACGGCAATGACTAGTGCTTCACATAAACTTTTTGTGACTTTGACTTTCTCCCCATAATGTACAGCAGTGAATCTTTCTGCCAATCCTGCCCATTAGATTTGAATGAAGGAGACTAGATGGATGGTTTACGTTGAAAACTATGTTGTTTTCAAACCATTGGAAGATAAAATCAGCAAGTAAAGAAAGAAACCACCATATTTTCAATCGTCAACTCTCAACACTACTGATTTGTCTTTGATTCCTTCCATTTCCAATTAGGATTAAACTTAATACAAATATTTAATGAAGCCCTGCAACTCCTGAAGTCTGGAACTACAGAGTTGACAGATGTGAGACAGATTTGAAAAAGCAAGTGAAAGATCTGAAACCTCACACAAAATAAATAATCCTGACTAACAGTGTCTTTTCTGTAGGCAGTAATGGCTACCCATTAGGGCTGTGCGAAATTTCACTGGCTGTTTCATTTTGATGCTGTTTCAACTCATTTCAAGCTTGAAACAGTGAAATTGAAATGAAATGAAGGGCTTTGAAACAGCCTCGAAACAAAATGAGGGCAGTTGAAACATTTCAAAAGTTTCGAAACATTTCAAGTTTCGAAGCTTACTGGGCTTGCCTTGCAGGGAAACAAAGTAAGGAGAGGGAGGGGGAAGAGAGGGAAAAGACAGGTCTGATATTGACTGTGTAGCTGGCCAGTGACTGTGATCCTTCCCTGAGGTCCCTTCCAATTCCAGTGCTCTGGAGGAGAGATGGAAAAACAGCATAAAAGGCAGCATTGTTTGAACAGAAGGCCTGCTTTCTGCCTTGGGGTCTGACAGTTACTGAGCTATCTTCCAGCAGTTCAGGAGCATTAGAAAATGAAGGCTACTACTACCATTGATTTGAATAATTTCCTACTTGCTAGCCTAGCAAGTGGGATTCCACAATACCTTTTGCTTTCTTCTAGACCCTTTTATTTTATTATTATATTCATTGATTTATTCTTTTAAATTTTATAATTATATTGGATATTACACTATAGAATTTATATAGGAAGGGAGATACATTTATATTTTATTTCTATACATTTATA
>NW_017729024.1:133653645-133681466 GCF_001723915.1 Gavialis gangeticus
CCCATTGACTCCTCAATCTACATCTTCACTGACTGCTTATCTTGTATGCATACCAGCCCAGCCTCTGGCTTCTTTACTTTTCATTCCATCCAGGAAGAGCACACACCAACTGCTGAAACTTCCTTAACCTGATGAAGGGTTTTTGAACCCGAAAGCTTGCTTAAAAATTGTTTTCCAACTATTTAAGTTGGTCTAACAAAAGGTATCAGATTCACTCAAAGAACCTTGTCTGCCTATAGGAAGGGAGATACATTTATACCTTGCAACATATTGCATTATAGAATTTATATAAGAAGGGATATACATTTATATTTTAGTTCTATACATTTATACCTTGCAGCATATATACATACATTATAGAATTTATATAGGAACACAGATACAGTTTTGTATTTTTATAAAAGCAAGACACTATGAAACATACCATGAAACCTGGTGGAAAGGCAGTTAGCAAGCCTTCAGGGAGGGGCAGAAGAGGGGGTAGAGGGAGAGGGGTAAGTCCCCCCCCGACCCAAACTGAGACACAGTCTCTTTCCTACAACTAGCAGGGATGAGGCTTCCAGAAGCAGCAAGTAAAAGGGAGCAGTGTCAGTGCCACTGCCTGTGCTTGAGTCTGCATCCCCTCTGAGAGCACCAGCCATAACCCCTCCCATCACCACCATGACAACAAGCAGTAGCAGCAGCACCAGCATGACAATCTCCTCCACCCCCATTTCATTTCCTATGCTGAGCCTTCCAGTGCCAGAGGAAGAGCTGGATCTGGATCTGAGTGCCCTAGCAAGGGAAATTCTGGGGAAGGAGGGGGAATCAGCCGAGTTTGTGCTCCACACCCCTCAAGTTTCCCCTAAAGCCAGTTCTCCTTCCCCAGAAGGCATTTCAGAGGAGTCTGAGGTAGAGGTTGTGGAGGCAAGCTGCTCAGCTGAGTCCACTTCTCCTGTTGCTGTGACTCTGCCTGCTGAGGAGGGGGAAATTGCAGCATCCACACATGCACCCACGCCCCCAAAGCAAGCCGGTAGTGTGGTCTGGGATCATCTTGAGCTGGCAGATGATCCCACATATGCTATCTGCCTGCACTGCTGAGTCAAAACCAGCCGGGGCAAGGGAACAAAACACATGAGCAACACAGGGATGCTGATGCATCTCCACAGGCACCACTCCCTTGCCCTTGCTTCTCCTCAGCCTGGCACCAGTGGGAGTGGGCCCAAAGGGAAAGTCCCCGTCTTGCTCCAAAGCCCCCATCCCTCCAAAGCAGAGGCAGGCCACCCTGGAACAGTGGGGGAAAGGTGGACAGAAAGCAGGGGGTGTTGCAAGGGTGAGCAAGATCACCCAGAGCATTGTGGGGATGCTTGCTGTTGATGGCCAGCCCTTCTCCTTAGTTGAGCATCCAGGGTTCAGGTGGCTCATGGCGCTTGTGGCCCCATCCTACTGAGTGCCTGTATGCACCACCTTCAGCAGGACAGTGGTGCCCTCCTATGAGGTAGGCAGGGAGTACTTGAGGGAAGAGCCGTGCAAAGCAGGTCCACACGTGGCCTTACACTTCACCTTGGACATCTGGAGCAGCCAGGGTAGAGATCATGCTGACCTCTTTCTCACAGGGCACTGGTGTGACCAGTCAGGCCATCATCAGTGGGCTCTTCTTCCTGCTGAGGTGATGGACGAGTCCCACATGGCAACAGAGGTCACAGAGGCCATGAACTGCTTGGTGCAGGGGTGGCTTATTGGGCAGGGCAAGCTTACCCACAGGTTCATGGTCACTGATGATGGGGCCAATATGGTCAAGGCAGTCTGTGATGCCAACTTTGTTGGCATCCACTGTGTGGTACACAAGTTGCACCTCATTGTCAGGGATACCTTGGAGGGGGACAGGGCTGCCAGTAACAGCATCAGCACCACCAGTAAGCTCATTTCCAAATGCAGGAAGGTGGTAGGCTACTTCCACCGGAGCATCAAGGAGGGCGAGATGCTGTGGGACAAAAAAGCAGAGCTGGAAATCCCACAGCACAAAATCATGCAGGATGTGGAGACTCGGTGAAACTCCATATACCTGATCCTGGAGAGACTGGTGGAGCAACAGAAGGCCATCCATAAGATGGCCTTGCTCAGGGAAATTTGGATCAGTGGCCCCCTTAACAGAGCTGAGTGGGATACTATCTCCCAGATCTTGGGAGAGGCCACCGAGACCCGCAGCACTGGCAATGCCCTCCTTAGCCAGGAGATCTTTGTACTGAGGGAACTTCAGAGCTAAATGGAGAGCTTCCAGGGAATCAGTGTTCCTGGGTGAGGCAAGCTGCTGTCACCAGACGTGCTGGCACTGGTGAGGCGGCTGAAGGAGGGCATCAGGAAATGGGTTCATTCTTTGTGAGCCATTACGGTTCACCTGCTGGCTGCCATGTGTGACCCAAGGGTGAAGGGTAGTGTATGCAGCAGCCAAATCCTGAATCAGTGAACGGAGGTGCTGGTGAAGACAGTCAGGGAGGCAAAACAGTGGAGGCAGGGGGACATGGAAGAGGGGGATCCACTGTACCATGCTAGCATACCATCCACCAGCCAGTCTCCACCTCCACCACAGGTACTACCAGTGTGGGCCAAGGGCATGGCTTCCATGGTGGGGTCCAGAGGCACCAGACCCCACCATCAGGCAGGTAGCATTTAGGCCTTTGTGGCTGCCTATCTCACCAAGGATGTGGAGCCATTGCTGTGTGACCCCCTTGGCCTGCTGGGCAAGTCACAACCAGATGTGGCCAGATCTAGCCATGGTTTCCTGGGAACACCTGTCCTGTCCACTGACCAGTTTTCCAAGCGAGAGGGTATTCAGAACTACTGGGGATGTAGTGACACTCCGCTGCACCTGCTTGGATTCTGGTTTGGTGGAGCATCTGGTGTTTCTAAAGGCGAACCTCCCACTACTGGGGTTCCCCAAGCTCTACCTGCAGACAGAGTGAATGCCACCCTCCTTACTCCATCCACACCTATTTCCTTTTTTCATTTTTTAAAAGCCATTTAATGCCCTGCTGTCAGCTGGAGGGGGCACTCACTGCATCACCAGTCAGCAGGGGAAGAACATGTCCCATGAACTTCCATGCCAGGATGAACTTGGATGTATGGGCTGGGGCTCTGGGAAAGGAGGAGGCCCCAGGTCATGGGCATGCCCACTAAAACTGCATTCTGCCAGGGTTGGGAATGCCTGGTGGAACTGCTGGCAGTGGAGCAGCCCCAGGAAATGCCAGGACTGAGGATCCCCCTGGTGAAAGGCAGGTAAGAGGTGTCATAACCTCCAGATACCACATACACACACAGTTCTGGCTGGGGAAAGCCCAAACCCATCACATCTTTGACAGGCCTGAGGCTTGCTGGTTGCAGTGGAGTTGTGAGGCTTTAGGTGAGCTCAGCTTAGCTCCCTGGGATGCCAGCTGCTGGGTTGAAAAATCCTTTTTCAGGCTGAGGAAGCACCTGCAGTGTGTGTGTGTGTGTGTGTGTGTGTGTGTGTGTGTGTGTGTGTGTGTGTGTGTGTGTGTGTGTGTGTGCGCGCATGCGCATGCTGTTCCTGGATTGAAGGAATAGTAAAGAAGGAAAATGGAAATGGAGGTGTCAGGGGATGAAGGACAGACTGGGGTTGTTTGGGGGGGGGAAAGGGGATGTAGCAGCACAGGTAAAAGTGCAGAGCTACCTGGGAAGTCAGATGTCCGGCAGGTTGTAGCGTGTCAGGATTCCAAGGTCTATGTTGAGTCCATGAGTTTCTGAACCTAGGAAGTTGATGAAGTGCGGTTCATGGGCTTCTCCATGAAAAGTGGCTTGTAAATTCCCTTTTAGGATCAGGCCTGAGAGATTGGAGACAGGTGGTGTTCTGTTGTTGTCTTTGATAGATTTTTGGTGTGCGCTCATTCTGGTGCTCAACTGTTGCTTGGTGTATCCATGTATTTTCCAGCAGGGCGTTTCATGCCCTGATGGAGGTAGGTATTGTACTGTGAAGATATCGCTATACTGGAGATACTGTTGGCAGGTTTTGCGTGTTTTCTCATGGCCTGGCTTGGATCCAGTCAGGGTGTTTTGAGCTGTAGGAAGTTGGCTTCTGGTGATGAGGTTAGTGAGGTTCAGTGCTTGTTTGAATTTACAAACCACTTTTCACAGACAAGCCTATGAACTGCACTTCGTCAACCTCCTAGGTACAGAAAGTCATGAACTCAATACAGACATTGGACTTCTGACACACTACAACCTGCCAGATGTCTGACTCCTCAGGTACCTCTCCACTTTTACCTGTGCTGCTACATCCCCCTCCCCTGCCCCCCAACCAACCCCAGCCTGTCCCTCATCCCCAATGCCTCCATTTCCATTTTCACTGACTGGCTTTCTTGCCTGCATTGCATGCCAGCCTCTGGCTTCTTTACTATTCCTTCGATCCAGGAACAGCACACACACACACCAACTGCAGGTCCTTTGTCAGCCTGACAAAGGGTTTTTCAACCCAAAAGCTTGCTAAGATATATTTCTGTAATTACTCAGTTGGTTTGCTAAAAGATACCAGATTAGATTGACCCAAAGGAAAGAACCTTGTCTGCCAGTGCCATATCCTTAGACCAACACCCCTATCACCTGACCAGAAGGACACAGGGCCTGGGCACATCTAAGCCCTAGGGCTGGGGCTGGCAGGGAGAGTTCTCTGGCAGCTGCTGGAGAAGAAGCTCCTGCAGGAGAAGAAAGAAAGGCTTTGTGACAGTTTGGCCTCCTGAGATGCTGCTGGTGCTACTGTGCTGCTGCTCTCACTAAGTTTATTATTTTACCTGTTGTCATTTAAAGTGGTGGACCAAACTGAGGCTTTAGGGGAGGAGGAGACTTGATTGGGGCACACTTCCATGTCATGTAGAGGCCCCAGCACCAGTGAGGGTGCGCCTTAATCTTAACACACACATAGTGTCTCCCATGTCACAAGTTTTGCTTGTCCACAGCTTAAGGTGCAGTTTCCCAGAAACCCCTGCACCTATCTACTTGAGAGCTAGCAGGCTCTATGGCCTCAGCAGGGCCTAGCATGCCTGCAGTTTTCACCTCGCTGCACCTTAACACACGCACAGTGTCACCCATGTCACGAGTTTTGCTTTCAGCAGCCTGAGGTGCAGTTTCCCAGAAACCCCTGCACCTATCTCTTTGAAACACGGCAAACTTCATGGCCTCAGAAGGAGCTACCAGCCCTGCAAGTTTCATCCAAATCAGGCAAGAAATGACAAAGTTATAAACAGTTTCATGCTTCCCCATTATAGCCTATAGGGCTGTGTGAAATTTCGAAGGCTGTTTTGTTTCAACACTGTTTCAACTCATTTCAAGGTCAAAACAGCAACACTGAAATGAAACAAAGGCTATCAAAATATTGTCAAAACAAAACAAGGCTAGTCAAAATATTTCAAAAGTCAAAAATTTTCAATCATAGCACTGGGGATAGGGAGTCAGTCCGGCTGGGCTGACTTCCCATTTCTGGTGCAAGATCCAGCAGGGGGAAGGGCGGCAGCCCAGCTGGGCTGCCTCACCATCCCCTGTGCTAGATTGCTAGGCTGTTTTGACTCTAAATTATATTTGATACAAAACACTGTTCCATCCAGATGTCAAAATTGAAGTCAAAATGGAACAGTGCCATTTTGCACAGGCATAATAGCCTATGGATGAAACATTGAAACAGCGTTGAAACAGTGAAACAGTTTCGATGAAACAAAACAGATGACCAGTTTTGAAATGAAACAAAACTCGAAATGAAACACTGTCCCATTGAAAAATCAAAATGGAAGTTGAAATGAAACAGTGCTGTTTTCCACAGCCCTAATACCCATATAAATACTCAAAGGCAATTACACATTTTCATGTTGCTTTAATAATAGTGAAAAACACAAATACTGTACCAAAGGAAAATGATCAAATTAAAGAGTTATCAAAAGCATATACATGGAAATAAAAAAAACACATTTAGTAAAATAATATTTCAAACTGAAGAAAGATAAAAGAGTAGTGTTTTAAATATAAGCTGTATGATCAATGCAATATTGCCTCAAAATAATAGGAAAACCCTTTGTGTTATCAACCACTCTTTTTTTGTTCATGTTCAGTGTCATCTTCTAACAAATCATACTTAGTTTCATTTGCCATTCTTGATATTGAAAGACTTCCACTTGTAATCCCTCTGTTTCTGGGTTACTCGTCTGTCTGTATTTGGTAATCTCCCTGCCTGGGTCCCACACACTCACTACTGTGATACAACTATCTCCTTGCACAGCATTGTTTGCCTAATCTGAAATAAGCAACACTGCCAAAATCTCAGTTTTCACTTGTGAAAATTCAAAGCAAAGATCAACAGTTTTGCAGTGAGCTGGATTTAAACCAGTGACCTAGAAGCAAAAGGCTCCATAATCCATTACTAATTTCCTGAATCATCCAGTCTTGTCATCATGAATGTTCCCATATAGATATACATGCTTTCTCAACTCTGAACTATATTATACTTTAATGTTTTACTTGCAACTTGATAACTTAGTGCCAGAAACTTTCAGTGCTTAACAGCTGACCAGTAAGCAACCTAGAGGAAGCATGCAGTCTACCAGTATTTGAATCTCTAGCAAAAATCTTCTTATAGATCTGGTGTAAGGGTTTCACATGCTACAGATTTATGTTAGTATAATAGGCCTTTATAGTAGTGTAAATAGTGAGCAGTTGCAGGATATACAGCTCTATGCAACTAAAAGTTGGATCTGATATAACTGGTTTGTGTTACACTCTTGCACCTATTATCTGTCTGCATCTTATCTTGAAGTAGAAGTTTGTTCAAAACAAGCAGGCTCTTACCTGCTCCCCCACCTCCTGTGTAAGAAGTTAGAGTAAGAGCTGCCTATGGATGCAGACAGAAGTGCAGCTCCTGGGTCTAACTCGTGGCAATTTATAGAAATCACCATGAGTTAAACCAATCCCTCTGATACAGCAGACATTAGCTATTGGATCCAGAGGGTGGAGCTGACCCAGGGAGAGAGGATGCATCTTCCCCTGGTTCCGCTCTGTTGTTGTCTCTGGATAGGTGGGGGGAGAAGGCAGGGGAAGGAGGTCTTCTGGGGTTTTCTCAGCCCCACTGGAGAGGGTGGGGAGGGGTAGATTGGCAGTCCCCAAAGGTGAGGAGCTCCGATCCACAGTCCCGCCCCCACACACACATACACACAGTCCAGCAGGGCTGAAAAACCCCAGAAGGGACCTCCCTCTCCTGCCTTCTCCTCCTCCTATCCAGAGACAACAGCTGCAGCTGGCTACGCTGCAGCCAGAGCAGCCAGAAATTAATTACATAGCTCTACTTAGGAGCAGCTTAATTTGAAGTCTCATACAGTGAGGGTTAATTTATCTTGTGATCAGAGGGCTTTGCAACCATGCTCTTCTGTTTGGGCCTGGCTTTAGAGTGATTTCAAGGGGCCAATCACACAACAAATGTTATATCTGTATGCACCCTATGCGTAGCTATATATCAGTCTATTCCTAAAGCAAGTTATACTGGTACAAATAGATCACTTGTCCAAGCCCTAAATTTTATGGCTTAGTTATCTAACCTTTCCTAGCGACTGCTACTTCTGTTTTGTAACTGTGCGTCACAGCATCTCTTCCCCAGTTGTAGGTCATTACATAACTGCACCAACTGTGAAGCTTCTAAAAATCTCAGAACTCCAAAACCTCCTGCTTTGAAAAAATCAACCCTGCCTATTAAACAAGGATGAAGGAAACCAATGCTGTATGACATATTTGCAATGTTAAGATTATTATTGTAGCACAGCTGAGTGGAAAAGCAACTTCATGGCTTGGAGTTTAAATCTGCACTCACACACAGTAGCAAATACAGGATGTCTGAGCTCCTGAGAACATTCGCTAGTTTATTGAATTAGTGCTGTGTAAATCCAGCTTTGGATTTAGATTTGTAAGATTTACTTCCGACCTACATTTAGGTGGGTTTGTATCCCTATCTTGTATTAGCACTCAAGCAACATGCTTTTCATGCTGGCTTAGGCTTTCTGTGAAAGGAAGAAAGTTGTAGTTGCCAGAAGTTTTTGAAAATGTTTCCCTGCCAGGTACTATTTCAGTTATGTCATCTACTTATTTGTATAGTTAATACTGTAATATCCAGTATCTCTGGGCACCCATACATGTGCTTAAGGTGGGAGGGTGGGTTTGGTGTCTTAATTAAAGTGGCTGTCAGAAGCCACTTCAATTAAAACACCTGCAACGTCTTGTGTATTCAGCATCCCACATTTCAAAATGGTGCTGTGGGTGCTTTAACTAAAGCTCATTCAGTGAGTTTTAGGTAAGTTCTCCCTATCACCATTTTGAAACATGGAGATGATGCAGCATGCTGGAGCATTCGGATTAGAACAGTATATTAATCAGTACAGTAGTTCTAATTAATTAGAATAGTAGTTCTAATGAGAATGCATTGGAGCACATCTAAAAGTGACTTATGATACCAAAGGAAGGAATAATAAACGGGAAATTAAGGTAATCATATTTTAATATGTTGCATATAAAGATTTTATTAAATGGTTTCATATACAATAGATTGAAACTAAAATTTACTGTTTATAATTCAGGTACTATGAAAGACACAGAGGTCAAGATGAGTAAAGGGATATTAAGCCTGAACTAGGACAATTCCTATTTTTCTGGTTGTTTCTTGGAGGAGGTAATGATACGATTAGAAAGAAATGCCTGCCCTATATCAACACAACATGTATTTATAGGAAATGGAAAATCTATACAACTATGATTTTTTGGACACAGTCATACTTTTCTGTCAGAGGTTAGATTTTTTCTTTTTTCATCCAAACATGGCCTACAGCATCTACAGTAGATGCATCTCTATCTAGAAATGATAGTGCCTAAATAGAGAAAAACGGAGAAATACTGACTCACTCAAGAGCAACTTTCTGCCAAAAGAAAGAGGTCTCAGAATACAAACTGTGCTAGGGCACCTTCTGTACAAAGTGAAAGTAGGACTGCACAATGCACCATCATAAATAAAAAGTAAGTGTATTCAGAGGTATTCCTCAAACTTTACCTGTGGCAGAGATTACAAGTGAGAAAGTTCATCTTAATGAATGTTGATCACTTTTTATCAGGGAGCTGCTTTCAACTGAGATGGATAAATATGAAGTCACTTTACCAGCTGATGGATTTTTGTGAAAGCCTTGGGGCAAAGCCTAAAGAAGGATGTTGGTGAATGCAAAGTTCATTATAGGGCTCAGCCATAAAGAGCCAAGTGAATGGTCACTGTTCTCTGTACCTTTCTAGAAAGTAAAAGTGGGATGCGGCTCCAAAAAAGAATTAAATGCACATTATACATATGAAATTAAATTCAATAAATTCACTCCATTTTATTTGATGAGGCTTTGATCACTGACAGAGTATGCAGTTTAGACTTTTAATTCAAATACAGCTTCATGATAGAGTGTGACTTTGACTAATGTGCTGAGAAGAATGGAATACTGACAACATTAGCACTTTGAATTGGACCCAACATCTAGACATCAAACATTTCAATGAATAAAAAGCCTCGCAGACATAATATGGTTCTGAGGTCTTCTTTGATTTGATCTCTTCATGAGAAAAAACATAGCATTTTAGAAAGTTATATGGGTAAAAGCCTACTGATGGTTCCATCACTAGGACTCAATGACTTCAACACAGTGTTGCTCAGAACTATCATTAACTGTAGGGTTTAGCATATGTTCTTTGTTTAGAAATGTTTTTCTATTTAGGTATAGTACCAGAGGTTCTATTTATAGTGCTAAGTCTGTAGCATTCCTTTCAGGATAATGAATGTATTCACCTATCCTCCACTACTTTATATTTCACATAATTTTCAAAAATAGGGGATCAACAGCTAGCAGTTAAATACAATCTGAATGTTACCCAAGCCATGACGTGCTACAGCAGATAGGTTAAATAGTACTACATATGTATTCTTTCCCTTCTAGAAACACTGAAACATGGAAGATACCGAATTTAGCCGATTTTGGATTTTAAACTCCATTGCAGAACAACAAGAAAGATTTTTTTTACCTCCTTGCCTGCCATCTTACACCTCCAGAGAAGGAATTCTACCTGATAGAGACATCAAAGAGCTACTCAGTACAGCTCTTTCTGTGTAACGATGTTTATTTCCTACCAATGGGGACTTTTTACCATCTTGTACCTTCTGTACTTTTCCCAGAGCCTGACGAAGGGACTTGGATCCCAAAAGCTTGCAGAAAAGAACATTTTCTTGTGATTCCCCAGTTGGTCTAATAAAAGGTATCATTTTGGAACCAAGAGTTCTAGTTTTTTGTATGTTCCCTTCTACAGTCATTTTGTTATCAACTAAATCACTGTGGATTGCCATGACTACAAGCTACATCACCAGCTCATTGTTTCAGCAATAGAACATTAAATATATACAAAGCTACAGCATGCGACTGTCAGACTCAGACTATGTGCATCGATATAAGCTATGTAGTGTCCAAAATTCATACTAAATAGATATGAAGTGATAAAATTGTATGACAGTAACTATTGGATATCCATTTGTATATCCAAATCCATCAGTCTACAGATATGTGGTATGGAGAATGCTAATGTGTTTTGCAAAAATCATCATTTAACATATCAAAAGAGCTGTGAAAAAAGACTGAAGAGCTATTGACTCATATTAGTCTTCCTCTAAATTTAGTCATGTCTGGCATTGGCATAGTAGGTAAATACCCTGAAAATGCATCTCTGTGTTGTGGAATGGTTTGCTTCTGGTTCTGGGTATATAACATATGGCCCATGGGACACTGGTGGCTCATACAGACAATCCCAGTGGTTTATCATAATTCTTCCTTAAACCCTTTACTTAAAATCTTTCTTAAAAGTCATTGGTTGGATCATTGTGCTCAAAAAGTAATGATCTCAATGTCTAGCTGGGAGGAGGTATAAAGTGGGTTCCCCAGGGGTCTGTCTTAGGCAGAATATTTTTCAACATCTTCATTAATGATTTGGATGTTGAGATTGAGTAAATTTGCAGATGACACCAGGTTAGGTAGTGTTGCATACAGACTCTTTGTGGGGCAGAGCTCAGATCCAGAACGACCTGGATTGACTGCAGACCATGTTCCCAGTTTATCATATGAAATCCAGCAAGGGCCAGTGCAAAGTTCTACACTTGGGGTAGAATAATTGCATACATAAATAAAGAGTGAAGAGTGATGTTGGCTGTAGTACTGCAGAGAAGGACCTGGCACTTATAGTAGACTATAAGCTAAGTATGAGCCAACAGTGTGGTTTTATTGCAAAAAGTAAAAAAAAAAAAAAAAAGGCCAAAAGGAGTATCACTTGGAGTGCCAATAGGCGTACTGTGTCCAGTTTTAGGCTCCACACTTCAAAAAAGGATGTGGACAAACTGGAAAGCCTCAAGGCAGAGCTACAAACATGTTGAGGGGCCTGGGAAGAAAGACTAATGAGGAAAGGCTGAAAGACCTAGGGTCATTCAATCTGGGGAAGAGAAGACTGATAATAGTCTTCATCTACCTGAAGGGTGGTTATACAGAGGATGGAGATAGACTTTTCTCTGTTGCTGTAGAGGACAGGACTAGGACCAATGGCCTCAAGCTACAGCAGAGAAAATTTAGTTTGGAGGTTAGGAGGAACAGGCTACCTACAGAAACTGTGGAATCTCCATCCTTCAAAGTTTTCTAGATGCTTGGCTGAAATGGCTTAGTCCATGGGTTGGTAATGTGTAAGCTGTCCAAAGTTGCTTGTGACTGGAACAACCACTATTCCCCTTCACTTTAGATTGTCTTCCTTAATGCTCACCCACCATACCTTAATGTTTGAAAAAATGCAAAGAACGAGAAAAAAAGGGAGGTGTGATCTTCCAGTTATCCTTAGTGTCCAGGAAAGAAGTATGGGTTTTCTTTACAGGGGTCCACCTTCCCTATACCCTGCCCTTACTACACCTATGCAGGTATTAGCCCACGTTCTCCTTTGGCCTTGCCCTTATATTGAGTGTGATCATGACTGGTTGTTAGCTAGTTATTCTAGACTCTGGTTCACCAGAAGTGACTACTATTGACCCTTTCTTTACGGGCTCACAACACCCATTAAGTTTTTACTTCATTACCCAGGGAGTTTGCTGCTACTGGATCCTTCCCTAATCAGCCCTTATTTTCCTTTAGAAGTTTCAATTGAGTTGGTTTCCCTCACTAATCATTTAATGAGTTCATCCATACTCAACTCTGGCCTTATTCCCGATCTATCAGCCATTAAGCATTATACATCAGTTAATTCCAATTTACAATACAACTACTATCAGATGTAGCATCTATTAGTTAGCAAGTATTGTACATTAATTAATTCATTTTTACATCCACATCCATCCACTACCACACATAGTGTCTATTAGTTGGCAAGCATTGTACATTAACTAACTTGTATTTACAATCTATCCTCTATCAGATGTAGCATCATTATTTATATTTTTCCCAACTAGCGAATTTCCCCATACCCTGTCAAACCATCTTCTTATGTTACTTCAACTTGATCATTGCTCAGTTAATACATTCATTGACCCACAAATTTATCCATTCCTATACATTTCATACCTGAGCTGGCTGGACCATGGACCAGCCCCTCAACCTTCACCACAATTCATTCTTCTACATTTCCCTAAATTAATTAAGTCTGATTTGACTCACTGGTGTTGGTAGCTTCTTTGCCCTGCTGTGGATCCCCGCACTGCTTGACTGTAGAGGCATTCACTCTCTCCTTTCCCAGCTCTGGGTCTGCCTCCAGCTTATTGGCTCTGTTGTTTACAGTAGTTCTATGCCTCTGCACGGCATGCACAAGCTCTTGCTTTCTCATGCCTCCTCTCTCCAGGGAACTATCCTTGCAGCTGGTCAAACTTTATCTTCTGCCCTTGCCTCCCTCAGCCAATGGGAGCCGGCTCCGGGATTCCACATGCCCGTTTCACCCTGTGCTGGACACATGGGCCACCAAGTTCACCCCAGACAATGTCGGCTCATCCCTCTCCACCATTCAATTGTTCTGGTGCTCCCCTGTAAGTCCCTCTTTATTTCTGAGCCCAGAGAAATGCTGCAGACAATAACAGGGCCCAGGGCTGGTGGGTTTTGGGCACAGTGCCAAAAATGCTCACAACCTCAACTTGTAAGATGTTGGTATGCTAGCGGTGGATGGTGAGGGAGCTGTGAGGAGCCAGATCCTTGTTGTGGCAGTGTAGCTCTGATCCCTTCCCTAAGACATGCATGCCAAGCAAAATGCCTTCACATGCCACGCTCTGGTATGCATGCTGGGGGTTGCCAACCCCTGGTTTAGTTGGTTTGATTCTGCCTTGAGCAGGGGGATGGACTTGAAGACATTGTGAGGTCCCTTTCAGCTCTACTTTCCTATGATTTTATTCCACAAGCATCAAAAATGAAACACAATTTGGAAAGAAAAACAGCGTGTCTTGTGTCCTTTCTGCACAGTTATTCTTTAATCTGTAGCCATGTTTTTTGTGGTTGTGGTGTAAAAGGGGTTGGAGTGGATGATTTAGGAGCCTTAGGATAAAATCATTGCTACAATCAATGCCCTGGGAGGCCTCTTCAAGTCCTATATACCCTTGAAGCACATTGGAATGCATAAAAAACAGAGATGCTATATAGAGTGTATGCCCAGCTGTAATGTGCTTGTGCAGTCCCAGTCATAGCTAGCTTTCACCAGGATGCCAGGACAGGTCTCAACTTCCTAAATCTAAATCTTACTAAATCTACAAATTTTATCTTCCAGTGCCTCATTCTATCCAGTTACCCTTTCTCTTTCTCTCTTGTCTGTTTCTACCCTGCCTTTCCCCCTGCCCCACACACCGCCCTTGCTGCCTTGCTTTTGCCCCTAAAAAGAAACAGTGGGAGACAGAGATGGAAATCATGCTCACATCTGGCAAGACAGCAAGTAGAAGCTTACAGGCTTCCCTTCATTGGAATGAAGAACATCTAATGGCATATGCCTTTCATTCCTGCCAGCTGCATACATCACAGAAGCTGTTTATAAAGTTTGCATGACAAGCACCTTCTTCAGCCTGTATCTTTTGCAGCACAAAAGGTAGCTAACATGGAGCTCTCCTTACCTCAGCTGATTGGGAGTGTTGGTCTGTACCTGTGCAGTCTAGACACATAGGAGTGACAGACGCAGAAGCAATTAGTAGTAAATAGCTTTTGGCTGTTTTGATTACCCTTAAAAATGCCGTAAGAGCTATAAAATAATAGCAATGCCCAGGAAAATAAACAAGGGGGGGAAAAAAAAGACCTTCTTTGCCTCAGGAATAGTTCAGATTCTTCACTCTTAAGTGGCAGTATAATTTAATACAATTTGGCATCATAAATCATATGATCATTTATATATATTATATTCACATGTGTGCGCACACACATGCCTATATACATATCTATATCTCTTGAGCCTTATTTAAATACATCAGGAATGTATCTAAAGTCTGAAGCTTAGGTTTAATATATGAATGAGTGAAAAATTTCAACAGAGCCCTTCATACATACTGTAATGTATATAAATATGGGCATATATATATATATACACACATACACACACACATATATACACACATACACATATATATACACAACATATACAATATAATATCATATTATATATATATATACAGTAAAATGCATGTATGTATAATATATATATATAGATCTATCTATTAGGGCTGCGTAAAATGGCACCCCAAAGTCTTGAAAGGAAAACTTGTGTCACGTGTATGCTTTTATGGAGGCAACTCAACTACTCTAATGGCTGGAAAACTCAATTCAAATCAAACTTCCAAGTCTGTTATTCTCATGTAAATATTTGTATCTTGCCTATTCCCTAGTCTCTTTTTTCTTGTCTGATTTTATTTTTTGAAAAATATAGTCATAATTAATCATATTTCCTATTGCTCATTTCCTTATAAAAATCTTATTTACTAGAACATTTAATATCTACCTGGATTATAAAATATGTTTATTAGCTAAAAATCTTTTTTTTTAAATGAAGTCCTTGCTTCTAGCTACTGCAAGATCTGACTCTAGATTCACTACTCCATACATCTGTCTTTCCAATCCATAGACCTAGGAATATTTCCTGACTTGTCAGACCTGTTCAATAAACCATGATGATCTTTTCATCTTTTTTGATTTCTTGAATTATCCTGGTTCTGGACTTCACCAACCATAAGGATTCCTTCTTGCAAAACAATTTAGAACATATTTTCGGCTCATAAATATTTTCTGTGTTTATAACTACAAAGGATACATTATGACAATTTAGCAGGGGGTTTATTTATTAAAACATCACGCCGTTCAGCATGTTCTGTGATCATGCCAGCGTGATTTGCAGGCAATTTCTTATGCATAGTAATGAAATGGCTGCTTTAAATAGAATACAGATCCTGATCCTCACTGTCAGATTGCTTTTAATCTCCTTATTTTTTTAGATAGTGCTTCGCTAAAAGTACTTTGCATGCTGTTTTTGAAAGAAGCTCCTTTTTTTTAATGTGCTACTGCATCACATTGTGAGTGAGAGAAAAAAGGCAAATGGAAAATAATGTGCCTCATTCTCAATGTTGTTTTGGCACAAGAAATGTTTTTTCTAGACTCCACCTTTTTCACTTCTTCCAGCAACACTGAAATGCTGTTTTTCATTAGTTTAACTATAGCTGCTTGCATATCATTCTCCTTAGAGTAGGGTGGAAGACCACAGAAGGGGCACTTGCATATCTCAATGACTTTTATAGCTTGGATATTCTTGAGTTTGGACCTCAATCAATATTTGGGAAATTAGACCCTCACCTATACTGTTCTGTTTTTAAAATGCTTCCAGACCTTTTTCATGTATCTGCTCTTCAAGGCCAAATTTGTTTTCCCCATTCTGATAGATATAAGAGAGCTTAAGGAAAACAAACTAAAAGGGAAACTCTGTGTTTGCAAAGTTGTGAACTAGAGCACGCAAGTTCTTGAAAAATTTACCTCCAATAATTCTGACAAAACATAGATCATGAGAGTCTTCATGCTTCCTTCCTCTTAGCCATACCATGAGATGGCTAAGAAAACATCACAGCCCCAGTGCAAGCCCAAGCATCAAGGCCACTTTATGTGGTAGTATGATTGGTGGCCATGTGGACTGCCTGTGCCCTGAACAAAGCAGTCCAGGATGCAGGGAGAACACCAGCACCCATTTCTCAATCAGGAAGGATGGAACTGTTCAAAGATTCAGGCACTCAGCTCCCTGTTCCATCTCTAGGCAGTGTACATATCTGAACTCTCTCGTGCTTGCTCTTTGCTGTTTTTGGGGGGTCCTTGTGAGTCCTAGAGCTGAGAAGGAGACAGAACGATGTCATGTACTTCTAGTAGTCCCCACAAGAGGGAAACAGAAAGACCACAAACAATTACCTTAGCCTTTAAAAAGGTCTGCTTTTCTAAGTGAGCACAGCTGGCTTTTGGGGAGTCTCTGCTCCATCCCTTATAGTGCCAAGACTTTTCCCTTTGTATGACATTGCAGCATTGTCAATGAGGCCCCTATTTTGGGGCCCATGGGCCCCATTCAATCTCCTCTTTCTGTTAGGCAGTAGAGGGTGAACTTGCCTCCAAAATATCAATGACATTCCTAATGGAGTCATGATCAATGACATTCCTAATGCCTCATGTCAAGAAACAGCAGTGGGGGTGGGTAGTCTCTCTCTGCTTGGGAGGAGGAGAAGAGAGAGAGGGCTCAGGAAGAATTAAACAGCTGCCTCAGTAGGGGTTCTCCCAAATTCTCCCCCCCCACCCATGATTTCTTTTGACTGTCCACAGCTGTGAAACCCAACCACACTTCACAGAGCTGCTGAGGGCTCTGCACAGCAGATGTGGTGAACTACCAAGTTAGACCTATAGACAGTGGAAACACTTCAAACGAACATATGTTTCAGCACTTCACATATCCCTAGCAAATATCTATTTTTCTGTGTTCAGTTTCAGATACATAGCTAACTGCCTTTATTGAGAGGAAAAAAATGAAATTTGGATGGAAGACCAAGCAATTCCTTGAAGTCTGCTCCAGGCTTGCACATTCTCTTCTGTGGTCTTACTTAAGGCACTTAAACACTAAGCTGCATGCATAAAGTGTGGATGAAAGTACTTACCTACCACTGAGGGATATGAGGCTTTAATCATTTTTTCTGTTTTAACAAAAATACTGTATTGGAGGTGATAATACCACCCCAGTCAGCACTGATTAAGTTACTGCTGGAGTACTAGGATGTTTAAAGCACCACATATTGAGAGAGATGTAGAAAAACTAGAGAGGATCCAGATGCAACAGACAAGCATAATAATGGTTTTGGAATGCAAGCCATATGAAGGTGAAGATATGAGGTATGTTTAGTATGAAGAAAAGGAACTTGGACTGCCATAAATTCATAGATTCATACATGTAGGATCGGAAGGGACTTAAGTAGATCATCAAGTCTGACCTCCTGCCCTGGGCAGGAGAGAATACTGGGCTCATATGACCCCATAAATAAAGAAGATGAAGAAACTGCAGCAGGGCAGATATGAAGCTTTTCCTGAAATTCATTCTGTAACTGTAAGAAAGGCAGAGCAGTGAAACAAGCCTTCATTAGAGGCTTTCAAGAAAGAGGCTTGATAGATAGGATAATTTCAGGGATAACTTGGGAATAGTAAATCTGTTCAGGGAATTGGACTAGATATCTTTTCCGAATCTACTATTCTATGAATTCTGTTAAGAATTATTTTTGTCTTTCAAAAGGGACACACACAAATATATACATAGTCACTAATTTTACTACTTGAAATTACTACTGCCATAATTGTGGGTTTAAAATAGTTACCAAGGGCCACATCTGCATGAGATGCTGACTGTAGTAGCCTGTGACTACTTCACAGAAATATCTCATGGCAGCAACTGTGACATGATGCTACTGCACAGTAGTCTTGGGTTACAGCAGTCATTTAGTACTTGTTTAGACTAAATGACCGTCTTACTTTTCAGGAAGCATAACATTTTACCTCTTGTTGAGAATCAGAATTTGTTGATCTTTTTTATGCTCTCCTAAGCTGCATTTACACAAGACTTTGTGCAGTCATTACTGCGCAGTCATTTAGTACTTGTTTATACATGTTCCTTTTGTATTTAGTACTTGTTTATACAAGTACTAAATGACTGCACAGTAATGACTGCACAGTCAGAATCTCATGTAAATGCGGCCAAGGAGAGCATAAAAAAGATCAACAAATTCTGATTCCCAACAAAAGCTCAATCATAAGATTTTCAGCTTGCTGAAAAGTAACACAGTTGTTTTAAAAAGAATTAAAATAATGGTAAATGGAATGCTTTTCTGAATTCAGTAACCAAGTATATTTCAAGCTGCTCTTGTACCTAGACTACATTTTCCAAGCTCCAGAAATTGGCAAGAAAGGAAGCAGATATAGGGAGCCAGTAAGAGCTTACTAATTGAACACACAAAGACTGGCAATATAATCTTCAAGTCTTTGTCACACTAAAGGAATGCAAACTATCTTGGACAGTCTTGTGAGGCACAAGAGTTTTGACCAGGGGAAAGGATTTATAGTTACATTTAAAGCTTCTTGATCTGGTGGTGAAAACCCAGGGCATTCAGAACAGACTGTAAATAAATCGTGGGAGCAGAGTTGGCATTAACTTGGTTTATCGTAAGTGTTTTGGAGGCCCAATCTAGTTCCCACTGAAAGTGTTGAAGAAACTTACTTTACTATGAGAGAGAGCAGGTCTTGATTCAACTGTGTTCTTTATTAAATTTATTTGCCATAGTGAATTATGTGTGAATAGTGAACCAGCCTAATGCCAGCTTAGAGAAAATAGCTTAATTTGGTGACTCATTAAATAACTTCAACTACTGTGCCCCAGGTACACTGTAGATAGGTGATTTTTCCAGAAATAATCCTTTAAAATCATTTAGCATTTACTTGGCACAAAATAGCCATGCTCTTTGTAAAAGGATTAGTAACCCATATATGCAATATTTGTACAATTCTAGGCAGAGAGATGGAATGGGCAAACAAGGCTTTTATGAAAGATCTGCTCCAACAAGCAAAAGCTATTTTAGCCACACAATACTGTACAAAACATTGTGTCTCTGGAAGGAAAATCTGCTCTGACCAGAGTCTGAGGGGCACTGAGCACAGTGCCTAGGTTATTGGCTGAGCCAAACAGAGGTGACCCAAGGAGATCTGTGGATGGGGAACACACAGAGGAAAGCAAAATTATAAGGGGGATTTTGTATTTCCTTTCCCCAGCTCGACTTCCTGCACATTCTCCAGATAGTGTCTCCAGACTGCTTTCACAGCAAACTGACTGCTTGTGCCTCCTATTCCTCCTACTTCTCCTGTATACCTAGCAGGACCAATGGCAGGGACTCTATGGCTTAGATCAGGGATATCCAACTTCTAAGCAGCCAGGGGCCACATTCCCACAGGGTATGCCATGGGCCCTCCAGCCTGGATGCCACCCCACCTGCTACACCTGTGCACCCCCTTTCCCCCTGCTGCACATGCAGCTCATCTTCAGTTCCCTCAGCCATGCTGTGCTGCACTGCCCTGCTCCCTGGGATGGGGAAAGGCAGTGAAAGCTGGAAGAGGGAATGGGAGCCTAGAGACAGCACCTAGAGCAATGAGGGGAGCAGCAGCTGGGCAAGAGCCCCTTATGGGCTGCAGGTGGCCCATGGGCTGCCAGTCAGACAGCCCTGCCTTAAATGATCTTCTGGCAGCACTGAACACCATGCTTCTCTTGTCAACAGCAGCTTCCTTGAGACCAGAGGATTTACTGAAGGGTAGGCCTGTGCAAAGTGGCAGGTATTTGATTTGGATTCGGCCAATTCAGGGGGACAGTGACTCGATTTGGTGATTTGAATCACTGTCACGATTTGATTTGGCTGATTCGAATCCTAAGATTTGGCGCCAATTCGGAGATTCAGCTATAGACTAAACAGGCAGCAGTCCTCGACCACACCGGATACAGCTGCCTCCAGCTGGTAAGTCTGTTGTGGTGGGCAGAGGAGGAAGGGAAGGGGTGTGGGCAGGGGGCAGATCAGCACCCCCACAGCAAGGGAGGGATTGGGGCTGGGACAAGCTGTCCAGCTGGGGCGAGGAGTGCAGCCTGGTGGCGGGCGGCTGGGGATGCAACCTACTGGAACGCAACCCAGCCCAGCCTTCCCTGTGCAGATCTCAGGGCACACACCAGCTCCCATGCCCTCCTGGACTGGCAGCATACGGTGGTGCGCAGTGGCGGGAGCTCCCCTCCCCAAGTCCCAGGCCCCCCCGCCCTGGCTGGGCAGCTTGTCCCAGTCCCAATCCCTCCCTCACTGTTGGGGCATTGATCTGCCCCTCTGTGTTCCTTCCCTTTCCACCACAAACTTACCAGATGGAGGCAGCTGTGTCCAGCATGGTCAAGGACTGCTGCCTGCTTAGCCTATGGCTGAATCTCTGAATCAGCACCAAATCTCTCTAAATCAATTCCGCTTTGTTTCAGAGCTTTTAATCTGTCTTCCAATTCAATTCGGATTTGGAGATTCAGCCATCAAATTGGACTGAATCTCCTCCGAATCAAATCGGCTACTGAAGCTTCGCACAGCCCTGCTGAAGGGTGTCTGTATGTTCCATCATAAAAGTGTTATTAGTTGTTGTTGTTTGACTACCCAACTGCTCATTTTCCAAAGAATTATGTTAGCTCGTAGACAAAGTCTATAGCTAAATATGGAAAAATAAGAATGGAATAGCATTAAATAGGCCTCATATATTAAGGCGTATCTGAATAGCAAATTTTATGCAGACACAGACAGATTTTCCACACACATGCTTAATTTGTGCATGCATACTTGACTGCACACATAAACAGCTTTGCAGTTAATACCCATTTTCTTTCATAAATGTCCACATGAACCCATTATGTACAATCAGGATTAACTCGGATTCTGAAGACTAAGCTATAATTGTTACCTGTGGCTGCCTTTCGTCTTAGTCTTCCCAAACAGTTTTGAAACATACTCTCTTCCACCCAACATATTCTACATCTCTCTTAATAAGATAAGCATAAACCAGAGCCTGGATTCTGAACTGGTCCTAGTTGAACAATATATTTCTATAAGACTGATTTTCTTTTATTATCATTGAATTTTTCCATTAAAATGTTATCATTTTTGATGAAATATCAAAACTGAAATATAATATTTTGATTAGAATTCAGTTTTTTCTCAAAAAAATTCATGTAACATTTTTGACAGGCCTTTGTATGAATACCTTATAATTTTTGGTGGTTTGGATCCTGAACGTAGGTCGTCATCTAAATTTGTAAATGGCACATAATTATAATCAGTTTAAATAAAACCCCTTGATATAAATACCTCTATTTGTAGGGGGAAGTGGTCAAAATTATCATTCAGTTAATTTGCAATAATTTCTCTCTATATTTTCTGATAAAAAGGCAAGGGAAACTGGGCACTAATTCAAGAAAGAGTGGGGAAACCCCCTATCATAGTTAATCTCATGATTAAAACTTTATATTTGTGTACAGTGAAGAAATCTTCAATATCATCTTCCCTCCTGCTCCTAATAATAAACAATGTAAACTCTTCTTGGTGGAAATCAACCATCCCTCTAATATGAAGAATAATTGTAATTATTTAATTACAAACCTCCATTTCTGAAGCTATAAAGTAACTTCAGCACAGTTCAAATTGTGGAAAAAGGGATAGTATATTTTAAGAAACACCTTTAAGATAAATCCCACCTAGTGTGTCACCATCCACAAGAGACTATGCAAATGATCATTTCATCTGTGCATGTTCTAGGGGTACCATGGGGTTCCTTGAACCTAGTGAATTCATTGAACGTATTTAGCAGGAGCCTGTGTAGGTGTATAAATTATTTTAGGCCCCCTTGATCTCACTCCATCTTGGAGTGGTTAAGCTGCTCTTCTGAGTAAATCAACATTCATTGACTTCAGCTCTTTTTTGTTTGGGAGGAAAAAAATTAGTGGCGTTTCACAAACACCAACCTCTTATTGTGCCAAGCTGAGATATGACTCACAGCTGCTTGTACAGCTTTCTTCTATGGCTTCATATGAGTAATGAAACAGTTAATAATGCTTAACTTTACGTAACTATCATCACTGCACCAAGACATATGGCAGCACTTTTAATAAAGTATGCGAATTCTTAACAAAACTGCTTGTTCCATTGCTTCAGTGTGTGCATCACATTGATGTCAACTGACACTACAGAGGCACAGGAAAAAAAACTGAGGGTCAGAAAAGAAGGTCCCAAAATTGCAGGGAGAGCCTGATAATTGTGAGAACTGTCCAAGACCCAGTTGGTTTACAAAGTGAATGAAATAAAGACGATGCTTTCATTTTAAGAAGTTGTAAAGAAATAACCAAACACACTCTTATGACCTCAAAGAGCTTTCTTTAGCACACTGACAAATTATGTTCATTCACTTTTTTTTTAATAATTCTGTTTGTATTTGATAAAAAGGGGGTGGGGGAGAAGCTTTGTCATAATGGACAAAACTATTGGGCTATCTTGCCCTTTTTTAAACAAATCAGGGCTTCCTGATAGTTTATTACTCTTGCTGAACATTCCTTCTTACTCACTCTTTCTCATAAAAGTATAGGTAGCCTTAAGCTCATAAAGAGCTTTGCCTTTCATTTGCAGCCTCCACTTTGACAACAATGAAGAACTAGAGAGGTAGAAAATAGCAGCAACTACAGCTGAATGGAATTGCTGATTATGATTGGCAAAGAGCTACATAGTGCATGTGCCAAAGACAAAGGGGCATTTGTGTTAATAAGAAACATATGACCAGATGTCCTAGTTGACCAGTACAGGCTTCCTTGTTAATCTACTTTTTGTTGATTTTCCTCAGGGTTTCTTGTCTCTTTTACTCAGGGTGCATCTACATGTTCATTAATGCTCAGTAGTTATTTTGCATTTAGTTTAGTACTTGCTTTATGAAATACTAACTAAATGCGCAGTAACTACAATTACTGCACGGTAGCGTTGACGTGTGGTTTTTAGTGATGCTTACTGTACAGTAGCCTAATCACATTACACAGTAGTGTATTAGCATGGTTTTACCCCTGCATGCTACAGCACAGTATTATTAAAGTACTGCGCATTAAGCATCTCATGTAGATGTGCCTACAGTGTGCCACAGGAGAACCTCTTTACCTGATCTTTTACAGCTCTGGTCTTTACTGTTCACTGCAATTATACAAAGCATTGTTGCCAAAAGAAGGAAAATAGAGAATTTTCCAGACTGAAAATTACAGCTATTATTTTTCCCCTTAATGTTGCTCTCTGAAGATCTCAAATTGAGAAGAAAATAACACCTACAGCTCTGTGGTAACAAGGCTCTGTTCCTCTAAAGATTAGTTTTAAAAAAAGTTCCTTCTGCACATTGATTCCTGCCCCCTTCCCACTCCTTTATTTCCTGTATAGAAATGGTAGAAGGTATATAGACATACCAGATTGTTTTAAGGGGGAATGCTGATTAAAGATCCCTGTACTTAATACAAAACATAAGAAAGAAAACTTCTTTTTAGCAATGGCCAAGTATTATGTTGCTCTTCAATAGTGGCCTGGCTTGGGTGCCTAATTAAGAAAGTACTATTTCTTGCTATTGTGTTGTTGCTTCTCATTTTGGCAGTTTCCTAAACAACATAGTTGTATCATGAAAGCAACTTGTGTTTGTTTTAGTTTAACATACAAGTGATAATGAACTATTTTTAAAAACAAAAAACCTTAGATGACACAGCAATAAGATGTGTCCAGACCTGTTATCAAATAAAATACAGTAGAGGTGTGCAAAACACTTTAGCCACATGAATTCCCGTCATGAAGGTGATAGGATTATGTAAGGGTTCCAGATGAAGCACCTGTGGTTAAAAGCTGTGCTGGATCAGGACCTTCATTTTATCAGGTGATGAAGGTCTTTGCAGCCACATTTGTTAAACTGTGTATCACTGCTGGATTTGTTGTGCTCCCCATTAAACATCAACTGAAGTGGATCATCCTCTGCCTCATCTCTATCTCCCTGAGGATGTTTCCCATGGAAATAAATCAGTAGCTTACTGCTTAAATTCCCTGACAGCAAGAATGCTGAGTTATCTAAGCAGAAATCTTAATAGCAGCAATTTCAGAACAGGAGCTATTGGTATGACTGTATTTATTGACAACTCTAGGTTTCTTAGTAAATAAATAGATATTCACTGCTTCAAATGTAAAGTGTATGTGTTACTGGAAAATTATGCTGAATTTTCACTTGACATCCCCTGCTTCAGAAGGGAATCCATTCCGATGGATATATCCATATATATGTCATCACAGCTGAAATTATCAGAGACTCTGGAGCTGAGGCCGGGCTGGTTTAAACAATATTTGGCATAATCCTCTTTCTACCCCTTTTTTCAAAAAAAGCCTGAATCAGATGAGCTTTAGGTAACACTCCACAGCTCATCCTTCAACACTCCAGGCATCTCAAAACTGGGCAGTAGGAAGCAGGGAATTGTAGGACTAGTGTGAGGGAAAGGCTATTGTGTGGTAGTGGTTGCTCTGCTGCAATGCTGTGCTGTTGAGGTGGTGTTTGTGGTGGTATCTTAGAAATCTACAGAAATAAAATGCCAGAAGTTTAGTTGTCAGTATTTCACCTTTGCCCCTTATTGTCCCTAATTCCAATACATATTTAATTGTTTCTGTTCACCCCACTGTTTAAGATGATTCATTGTCTCTTTCTTCCCTCCCATCAATGTTCCTATCAATGGCCTGAATAGCAAAAATATATGAGGATTTTTCTGCATGTTTCAGGGATGAATTCCCCAGTCTCCAACACCATTTTGAGTTAGCAAATTGCTATGGAATATCAAAAAAGACCCATTCAACCAATCATACTGTGGCACTAGACAACAAAATCTATGGCTGTGTGTAGACAAAACGAGAGGCATGTTTGCACAACACTTTAAAGCGGGCTAAATGCTTTCGCACTGCTTTAATGGTGTCGCTGTCTGCACGCCTCAGCGGCGTATTGCGCATTAATTCCAGCTGCTCTAGGAAATTTGGTGGCGTAATGTGCCTTAAATGACTTGGGGCGCAGCAAACTAAAATTCCTTTGGGGAGTTTTAGTTTGCTGCTCCTGCAGCCACCGAGCGAAGTACTGGGCTCTGTGCAGCCCCATGGCTCTGCAGGAAGCCCTGCAGACAGCCTGGCAGCCGCCCAGGAAAGCAGGCTCCACCCAAGAAAAGTGGTGAACCTGATCTTTCCTCCCCCGCCCCCAAGCCTGCCTGCCTGCCTGAGCTGCAGTGCCCCCCGGGACGGCCCGATCCGGGTGCCTGTGGGTGGATGCCACATGGGGGGGGGCACAGCTGCTGCAGGAGGAAGCACCAGCCCTGCCCCCCACCCCACAGCCAAGGGACCACTCCGCCCACTGGCAGCTCGCCCTCCCCTCCCCTCCCCGACAGAGGCAGGTAAGTCAGCAGGGTGTGTGCATGACATGGGGGTTTAATCAGCCCTAAATTGAAGTGGTGTTTTTTAAAACCCACCACTTTAATTTAGGGCCCCTGTCCTACACACACCCTATAGCCATTAACTAGCATTTGTGAAGAACCACTGCTACATTTTATCTTCAAAGAGGTTTTTTAACCTGTTAGGATTTTACCAGTTTTGAAAATGTCTTACATTGGTTCAAAAGAGAAATGCCTTCTGTTTTGATGCCTTCCTTGTATTCATAGATGCTTGTTTCCTAATTATGTATTATAGTTACATGATGATTTTTACTTTCCTTGTTTTAATACTTTAGTTTTAATTTGTAATAGTTTGATTTTTAATTTTACTTTCCTTTTAGGACTATTAAGTTATTTTTTAAAGGTTTTTGTTTTTTGTGGAGCCTGGCATAGAATTAGAGAAGGACAAAGTAAAGATTATGTGTTAGGGTACCATTACTTAGGGTGTGAAGAAGAGCTTAGTTCCACTTACCTAATTCAAAGGGCAAATTTACCTCTTAAAAGTAGTGGTAATCTCTGTGTTCCTCACATTCCTTTTTTTCTTCCTAAAGGTCTCATGGACTCAATTTACCTCTGAGTTCCCACAGAATGCCTGATAGCACATTTCACAAGTATGTAAGCAATTGGTGTCACCATTGTAACTTCTGAGAACAAACAGAATTCCATACATGCACATTACTATCTTGAGTAGCAACACAATTATTTCCTGACTTGCTGCCCTCAAAGAACTGGTCTTTCAGGAATCCTCTCCTATTGAAATGACAGTAATGCCTCACCCCTTACTTGATAAAACCAGTGGTTTCTGACATAATTTACCATGGCTTCTCTGCAGAACTAGATAGTAGGAAGTAAGTCTAAACACAGAAGACGTGCTGAACTAGATGCTTTATATTTTTACTATGAATTACTGTGTATTTTTTTGTAGTCATCTGATGTTGAACACCTCAGAACATGAACTAAAACACCCTAGAAAATTAGATAAGAAGGATATAATCAGAATGAATCTAAACTAGGCAAGAAACTCAACTCCACTCTGGCACTGTCTGTCCATAATGTTTCTGTACATACCAGTCACTGGCAACAAGGTTTTTGCCTAATAACTCATTTCTAAAGTTTGAGCAAATTACAGTTTGGCTGCAGTAGTGGTTCTAGGAATGGGATAAAGGACGTGTGCTACCCTTCTTTTGCACTCTGAACATATCCGGTGAGCTCTGACCTCAGTGCCCAGTCAATGTGGGGTGCTGCCAGAATTTTGCATCAGCAGCAAGCTTGGAGCTCACCAGCTGATTAGGGCTGGGTCTTGTAGGAGACCTGAATTCAGCAGCAGGGGAACGGAGGAGGGATGAGCATTAGTGGTAGTGCTCACTCCCTGTGCTCTAGTGCCACATGAAAGCAGGGGCTCCAGGCAGGCCAATCCAGTGCTAAGACCTCATGCGCAGCACAGCCAAAGGGGAGTATAACCGTTCTGCCACACTCCTGGGTCTACCCCTGGTTAGCTGTCCAAATTTCATATTAACTCAGGTTTTACTGGGGACTTTTAAACCTGCTATAATCAGAAGAAATCTCAGACTGGAGCATTTTGTTTCCTATTATCTGAATTGGGAAGGATTAACTTCAAACATGTTTTTGAACATTTTGTCAGTCACTCAGACATACACGTGTCTTACTGATTTTGTTTGCCTGTGTATCTTCCTGTGTCGTGCTGAAAGAGAACACCTGGATGTCCATCTGCATTTTATTTAAATGACATAAATTACTGAGGCCCCTCCTGTCAAGGCAGCTGATCCACCTTCCTCAATGGCTGCCCTCCTGCCAGGCAACCTGTCCCTATGTCTACCTGTTTTGTACCTGTTTTGCTGTTCCACTGTTTTCTTTGTAGGCAAGTCCAGTATGTGGCAAGTCCACTCTCTTGTGAAGGTACAGGTCCTGGCCTGCCTCTTGTTTGTAATGCTCTGAAAAGTTAGATTCTGGATTAGTTCAAGAGGTAGCTAAAAGTTAGGAGCAATTTTTATAATCAAATCAGTTCATCCAATCCCTATCTAACTGGATTCTAGCCATTGCTAAGTTAATGGGTATAAATCTATCTAGGATGCTCATTCTTTTTATTGCAATCTGGAATTATTAAAACTTTTGAAGGGAGGTAAGACATGATACTGGCCATATCACTGGCTTGTGTGCCATTGGCTACAGAAACTGGAATGCCCCAACCATGCTAGCCA
>NW_017729024.1:133686466-133691572 GCF_001723915.1 Gavialis gangeticus
GCTTGTGTGCCATTGGCTACAGAAACTGGCATGCCCCAACCATGCTAGCCAATGGTCCACAAGGCTTGGGTGAGAGATGACATAAGAAAGGGCCAAGTCATAAAACAAGAACCCTGTGACATTTGGGTTCTCAGAAGGTCTAAATGTGGTTTTTATTTATTCATAGATTGTAAGGCCAGTAGGGGTGATAACGATCATCGACTCTGACCTTTTGTAAAAGACAGGCATGTGACTTACATTGCAAAAATGGTCCAAGTCAGTCTGGGTTTGAGTTTGAGTTGGATCCTGCATTAGTATACCAGAACTTTTATTTGTTCCTGCAAATTCTTCACAGCTGGAAATTTGACAAGCATGTTTTGTTCTCTGGATGTTCACTAACTTTTTCAGGCTACTGCTCATGAAGTGTTTAAAGTCTGAGCCAGGTTTGTTGAGGTGCCTAACATGAAGCAAGAAACCACTGGAAGTCACATGACATTTGCCTTGTGACCCTAATTGGCTGAGTCCATCCCAGGCAATAAGAGGATCAGCCCAGCACAGCAGGAACCGGTTACTCTGAGACAGAAGCTGTATTTTAAGTTGCTTGATACAGCAAGAAAAATCCGGGGGGTAAAAGACATATTATCCTCCTGCTTGTCCCTATGTCTTTCTGACTCTGGAAGGCAATGTCTTAGCAGATTTATTGCCCCTGATAATCGTTTGTAATTCCTATAATTCATCCCAATATTATACAAGGAAATGGATTTGTTTCCATTTATCTAAGTTCTCTTGTGCCATCAGACTGAGGCCTAGCATCTCCTATTTTTGGCCAGGGACCTACACACACTTTACATTCCTTCAGTGGTCTACCTAGTCAGTAGTAAATGGCTTAATTACCTATATCATTGAATGAATTAGATCATTCCTTCCAGATTTTTGAACAGACAATTATTTTTTCCACTGACTGCTGGTACCGCAACACTGCAGAAAACATTGGCTCCTGAACAGCTGATCAAGTATATTTCCATAATTTCTTCTATTATGGAAAGTGTCTTAATAATTTTAAAATGAAGAAGGACCCCTTCAATGTTTACATTTGATTTTATTTTTTGGTACACGTCTATCTCTTATTCTGTATTCTAAGATCATGCCTCCCAATCATAAAGATGACTTTTGTAGAACAAATATTCATATTGTAAACAAACATGAAGTGAAGAGAAAGATAATAGCACACTATAAAATGGTAACAGAAGCATCAAGATGGTCAAACATATTGAGTAACCACATGATCTTATTATTTTCACCTCAGCCTTACCTATCTGTTAATGCTGAATACTAATTGTATTCCCTTAGAGTAGGGCATCAAGGTCTGTACTTGTTTCTGTAAGGCACCTAGCACATTTCTGAGTAAAATAAGTAAATATTGTGTATATTCACAAGTGCTTGAAGCCTGATCACAGGCGAATTGTGCATCTGAACTAAGTCCTCTAGTTAGAGCAACACGAGACAAGAAATACAGTACTTTTCCCATCATGCCAACATATTCAAACTTCCAGTTCTGGCAGGAATACACTACTAATCTCTGCCAAATGTGTGTATATATGTCAAATCTATGGTTTGGCAATGTGATGCTGCCATAGGAAAATTAGGATCAGACAAACTTGGAACATTTTAAATTTTCAAGTGGGGAAATAAATTTTGAGACACAGAAAATGCATTAAACTCAAACTGAACTTTAGGATGGTTCACATATTGCAAATGCACCATTTTTTAAAATCTATTTGGAAGCTGTTTGCATTTGAAATGCATTCATTTATTTTAAAATATTGAACATTCTATGTGTTGAGTTGAATTTTTGGATTGTGGATCCTTTAAATCTTTGTGGATGTGACATGATCATGCATTTAATATATTTTTGATAGCACAGAAAAGCCTTGGAGATGGGAGGTATTTGCATGAGCTATGGTGGCTATAGGAGGAATTATATGTTGGCCGTGGTGCTTGCCATGTCTCCCAGCACTATGCCAAGCTGACGTAGTGCCTCATGGTGTTTGACACCATCTACTGGTCCCGTGATGTCTACATCGAGCACATCACGGGCCAGCACCAGTACACCGACCTCACCAGAACAACTGCCACCAGACCAGAACCAGAGGGGACCACCTGAACCCCCCTCTGCACCTGATGGACTCTGACAGCTATTTCTCAACCACAGACCACTCCACTCCACCCAACAAGGACCCCCACACTAGGACTCTATGGATTGAGTGACTTCCTTTGTTCAGCCTACCCCCTCCACCATTGTGGACTTTTGTTACGGGTTTGTTTGTACCGATCTTCTTTCTCTTTCAGTGTCATGACCCTCTTCCTTCTCTTTTCCCACCTCACCCCCACACCCCTTAGGCTTAGATGGCTAACATTGTAGTTATGTAACCTAGTTGCATTCCCCTCCTCGCCCTCATCCCTCTTATGTTAGTCCATCACTTGGGCACTGTTGTATTTCCCTTATGGCTTTTGTCATTTTTGTTTCATGACTCTTAACATTTTCTAACTAGGGCAGGGTGACTGGGGCAGTCACTTCAGAAGTCACCACTGCCCCTGCATTGTAGCTGCTCTGGGCCATGCAGTGTTGTTGCACCTCTGTTGGTGTCAGTAAAATGTAGGTGACAGAACCAGGGAAGAACAAGAAGGTAATACCTAATAGTGGAGGAGTAAGAAAGAGGCAAATGGCTAGGACAGGAAAAAGAAACAGGGACTGACATCCAAAAGCTATCACCAGATATCTAACATACTAAATCACTCGACCATAGGGTTTGGTTTTTTTAATAAGAAACTAGTTTTATAGGCTATCTGGATAATCATTCATACCATCCAAAAGTAAGGAAGCAGTTGATCACTTCCATGTGATTTCAGCAAGAATCGTGCTGCAAATGGAAGCTGAGTGTAGGAATGTTGTTTTCTGTATAAATCCTGATAAGACTGGTTTATTTCCTAATGAAATATCTATTCAAAATCTTTAGCTTAATACAAACTCAGCTTGCAAAACTGCATCAGCATTCATGATTGGCCCTGAAAAAGCAAATTACAGCAGAGAACATTCAGATTGCCAGCTGGTGCATAAGGAAAAGCAGCTGCTGAGGGTTGCCAACTGTGGAGTTCATGTGGACAATATGACGTTCAAAACATAAAATGAACAAGATGCATGCTGGCATGAGGTGTGTTGCAACAAAAGCGTCCAATGCCTTGTAAAACTTTACAAATGGAGTGCAATTATCACAATGCACTAGGATTTTAGAAGTTGTGCTGACAGAATTATTGCAGCCTAGTTACACAATCATTGCCTCTAGCAGGAAACTAGCTAAGACAGGTTGTGAACCATGTTTTAAAATTGTACATGAATTACTTAGCTCCACTGTGGGTGCATCTACACAAGATGTTTTACTGCGCAATAAGAATCCGTTCCTGGATGTGCAGATAAGGATCTCTCAGCACCAGCTCTGAGACTACGGAGCTCATGCTGGGAGAAAAGAATCTCCCAGACAAGGTTCCACCACCATGGGGCTCAGGATGGGAGATATAGATCTCCCAGTCCAGGCCCCGTTACTGCAGAGCTGGCTCTGGGAGGTAAAGATCTCTCAGCCCAGGTCCCATGACAGCAAAGCAGTGTCTGGGAGCTCCCTTCTGCAGGGGCAGGGGGCATTATCCCTACCAGGGCTCCAGTGGGAGAGCCTTTTCCAGCAGCAGGCAGCTCCCAGGAGTAGAGAGCAATGTCCCAGCCTCTGCCAGTGGACAACTGTCTTCTGGCCCCTGGGCTAGCACCCAGGAGGAGCCTAGAGCTCCCGCTGGCTGCAGCAGGAACCGGTTGCAGGGAGTGGGAGCAGTCTGCTGGTAGAAGAAGCAAATCTGCTCCTGTGTCCCTGCATGTGTAGACTCTGCCCTGGAGAGTTTACTGTTGAGTAGTTTACTCAAGAGGAAATTGCTCCCTGATTGTTTGCATATGTAGATGCACCCTGTGTGGTTGAAATATGGTCCCTGTTGAACCTGCAGCATAAGTATACCTTGGAGGGTTTTAAAACCATTCCAAAACCTGTTTCAGCCTGAACAGGGAAAATGTTAATATGTGGCACTTCAATGCAGCTCCACTTGTTATTCTCAAAGCACTTTGCAAGTGTTAGTTAAGTAAGTATCAATAACTAGTTTAGTGGTTTTGGCAGAATTTTGTGAGTATGTCACTGGACTAGGCAACAGAAGAGTTTGATTAAATTTCCACATCAGTCACTGACTTGCTGTGTGGCCTGAGGACAATACCATTTCCTGCTCTGTACTCTATTCCCCTCCCATCTCCCCCTGCCTCAGCTCCTAAAGGCAGTGAGCATCTAACATTGTATCTGTTTGGGGTCTGCCACTAGAGCGGGGGCAAAGATCTCACTTTGGACCCTCAGGCAATACAATGATGCAAATAAACAACAGTCCCAATATCTTGCAGCTAAGATCCTGAGAGGTCACATGACTTGTGTAAGGTACTGTCTCATCTCTCTATTAATGGAACAAATTTATCCCTAGTAATTTTTATTATATATTTCCCTCGTATTTCTTTAGGTCTGTGAAAACCTCTCTTATTTCATTTGACATTTACCAACTTTTTTCTTTTATCCTGATATTATTTTTTCTCAGCAAGTTGTTTACTGACTGAATATACTTGTTGGGTTAGTAACAGGGCCCTTTGTTCCATTTCCAATGATGTTTTTCTTTTATCCGCATACCTTTGAGCTACATAACATGTTTCTTAGTTCTAATTCATTTTCACCTCCTGGATATAAATATATTGCATTGCAAAATAATAAAACAGTTGCTATGTGAAAGCTACCAGCAGTTCTACCAGGCAGTTTTTGCTGAGTTTCATAGTTTCATAGTTTCTAGGGTCGGAAGGGACCTGAGCAGATCAACTAGTCCGACCCCCTGCCATGGCAGGAAAGAGTACTGGGGTCAAACGACCCCAGCAAGGTGTTCATCTAACCTCCTCTTAAAAACCCCCAGGGTAGGAGCCTGCACCACCTCTCTTGGAAGTTGGTTCCAGACCCTAGCCGCCCTGACCGTGAAATAGCACCTCCTGATATCTAGCCTAAATCT
>NW_017729024.1:133692119-133698585 GCF_001723915.1 Gavialis gangeticus
ATAATTTTCTCAAACAGCTTGCCTAGGATCGAGGTAAGACTAACTGGCCTATAGTTTCCCGGGTCCTCTTTCCTCCCTTTTTTGAAGATGAGAACCACGTTGGCCCTCTTCCAGTCCTCCGGTACCTCTCCAGAGCACCACGAGTGCTCGTAAAGCCGTGCCGGGGGACTTGCAGTGACCTCAGCCAGTTCCTTTAGAACTCTAGGGTGGAGATCATCCGGACCGGCTGACTTGAGAACGTCCAGCCCCTCCAGAAGCTCCCTAACTAAATTTTCACTAACCCTTGGCCCAGGTGTGCCACCCCCGGGGCCTGAGGGGGGCCCAGCAGGGAGGTGGCTGTTCTGGTCCCTACTTAGGAAGACAGAGGCAAAGAAATCATTAAATATGTTAGCTTTGTCGTCTGGTGTGACGACCTCTGGAGTGACAGAGGCTGCACTTAAATAGTTGCTTCCACTTTGAGAGTTGTCATTTGTTCCTCACTTTAAGTATAGGGAATCTCTTTTATGCCAGAACCTCCCTGTGCTTTTGTGTGTCCTATCACCAGTGTCTAAATACCTCATTGCCTTTTAACACACTTCATGCTCCTTGTGCCCCTGTGAGGTAGTATTATTGCTATCTTGCAGATGTGAACCTCAGGTACTAAGAGGGCAAGTTGCTCTCTCCAGGTCAAAAAGGAAAACAGTGACAAAGCCGGGAATTAAATCTCCAAACTTGCAAGGTGTTGTCCTGTCTCCTAGACCAGTGGTTCTCAAGCAGTGGGCAGTGATCCATTTGTGTGCCAGGGAAGTCCTTCAGGCAGTCTACAAATACAGATGTATTGGAGGATGAGAAAATCAATCCTGTAAATGTTCCTGGTACCAAGCTGCTCCAGGCAAGATAGCTCCAGCTTCCATGAGAAACTGCAGAGGAGTCTACAGCAGTGCTGTGGGCAAGCTAATTCAGTCTGCTGAGAACCAGAGGTAATGACCCAGGTGCAAACCCTGCATAATCATGGCTTTGGGGTTGAGGTGGGCTCTGCTAAAGACTGGGTAGGAAGCAATCGGCTACATATCAGAAAGACAGAGAGATTAGTCCATTCTTCCTTACTACAGAATTTTTTTTCAAATGGAAGAATGTTTTTGGGTAGTTCCTTTTGCCTCTGTTGTCACAATCCCAGCCCTGTCAAACTCCAATCAGTGGCTATTCTTTTGAAATCAATGTGAAGATTAAACCACCAATGGAAAATTCCCCAATTCATTTTGGCTGTGCTTCTCTAAGGCCAAAGTTTAAAAAATAAAGAAGGAAGATGCAGAAAGAGGGGTCTCAAGGTGAAGGAGTGGTTTCTATTTAGTTTTAATTAAAACAGATTTTTCTTTTTAAAAATCTAATTATAGCCTTCAACTGTAACAAAAATGGTTCATAGAATTAGAGACTCATAGATAAGTAGTGCTAGAAGGGCAGGGGTCATTTAGTCTAACCCTCTGCCTGAGGCAAGATCATCCTTATATAAATCCATTGTCTAACCTCTTAGCAAAACTACACAGTCACCCCTGACACAACCACAAGATGTAACACCCTAACCTGCCAGAAGTAAGGCAAGGCAACCATCTTGTCCAACATCCTGCTGCTGCAAATATTGCTAAAACACACACAGATGATCCAAGGAACACAGCCATGTCCCCCAGGACAGACAAGGGCAAAAACCACCCACAGTCCATATCAATACGGTCATGGGGTAAAATTCCTTCCTGCCCACATATAGTGCCATTGATTCAACCCTGAGTAGAAAGGCAAGACCCTCTAGCCAGAAACCTCTGGGTTAAGTCCCAGCAGGAGCATTGGCACAGCCCAGTCACAATCCCTTGCCTTGGCTGCAGCCAACACCCAATGCTTCTGAGGAAGACGAAACCCCCCCCCAACAAAACCTCTGATTTGTAGCAGCATGAGGGGGAGGAAAATCCTACTTGGCCATATGTGCCAACTAGCAAAGACCAGAATCATAGGAAATTACCAAAGCAGAGCATAGGCATAGCTGCTCCCAGACCATTCCTAACCAGTGCTTGTCCAGCATGTTCTTGAACACCTCCAATGATGATGAGGCCACAACTTCCATAGGCAGCCTGTTCTACTGCCTACTGTTGTAACAGCGAAGAAGTTTTTCCTGATATCTAGTCTAAACCTACTTTGCTTTAACCTACTTTGCTGCTGCTGTGGCAGCCTCCTGTCATCCCATACACAGATCCAGGGGCCTGTGCCCCCCCAGGAAGAGTCTGACACAGCCCTGCAGCCCTCCCAGGGTGCAGGATGACAGCAGGCTGCTGCTGCCGGCAAGTGATATGCGTTTTGCTTTGAACGGTTTGAGGTGCAGTTTCCTAGAAACCCCTGCACCTATCTCCTTGAAACATGACAGACTTCATGCCCTCAAAAGGGGGTACCATCCCCGCAATTTTCATCAGAATCAGGCAAGAAATGACAAAGTTATAGGCATTTTCATGATTCCCCATTATAGTCTATGGGCAAAACATCGAAACATGTCGAAACAGCGAAACAGTTTCGACAAAATGAAAACAGTAAAACAAAACACTGTTCCTTCATAATGGTGAAACAAAAGTCAAAACAAAACAGTGCTGTTTCGCACAGTCCAAATGTCAAGATGCTTCAATTGCTCTGGAGGTTCACCCTTATTTCAGTCAAAACTTTTCCATGAAAATAAGAGAGGGGATATGGCTACAAGTGATGAATACTCTTTTCAACAATTCTCAGTGCCTGGACACAATCCTAAATGTTCCTGAAGAATAAAAAGGAGAGAAGGGAAACAGATTTTTCAACAATTTGTATTTCAGCAAAACCTGAATGGAAATGCATGAGACAAAGAAAAGAGGCTTCTTTCACCCAAGGGCTTTCCGCCTACTGAATTTTAATAACTTGCTACAAACAACAGATCTTAGAACTTCTCAAGAAAGGTATCAAGAGCAGCAAGGAATAAAAATAAATATTTAGCAATCAAAATCCAAGTGTTGTTGCAAGCTATTCCCTATAATGGCCATATCATAGTTAACACCTGTTGAGTATCTCTCTCTAAAAACCTCTTTTCACTTTATCTGTTTATAAAATTAACAATACAAAAGTGCACTAAGACAGATTTTGTAAGCTTTTTTAGCTAAAAGAGTTAAAAATGTACTGTATGTTTTTATTCAGATTAAAATTTAAATTATTAAATTGATGGGAAACAGAAATTTTCAGAGTGGGGAAGTCTTAAATATAAATCTACATTGCTCCAGTCATTAGTCATTAGCATCTTCCGGGGGGTTGGAACAAAATCTTACCTCAGAAAAAAAAATTACTTGCTGGTTTATTGCCTTGTCTACCTCAAGTATTCAGTGCACACACATATACACTGAATCTATGTTAGCAGTTTGCAGACACTGCTGCTACTTGTTGCGTGCTGTTCAAATGCTGGAATGTCTCATACCACTTTTTCAGTTTTATACATCTTTGTTCATGGATCTTAAAACATGTTTAGACACAGCAGGGAGAACACAGTGATTTTCACTGTCTGAGAAGCAGTGCATTTTAATCTTCTTTTTCAAAGAAAACAAAACATGAACTTTATGAATATATATCAACACATTAGCCAGTCTAAAGAAAGTACAAAAATGTTGTTGCCCTAAGGAAGAGAAGTTGCTCTTCTGCTTCTAAATAAGCCTTGACTATCCCCTATGTTTATCCTGATGTCAAAGTAATGTACTAACCATACTTCTAGTCTTGGAGGCTTTCTTTGCAGTTTATCAGTTCATGCTTCACAGTAGACAGAAAATGTTGCTTACCTAAACCTAATACCAATTACTTTTGGATCAAGCCCTTATTCTGAAAAAGGCCAAACATGCCCTCCATTTAGTGTTACCAGTCCTAGGGACTAAATCCAGAAAACTGGCCCTGGAAAAATAACCTGTATCTACCATATTACAGGGCTAAGTGCCACAGGAAAGTCAGTGGTCTTACCCAGGGTTGTTGGTTCTGCCCGTGTTGGTCTAAGGACACAGTCAGATAAGGTTCTTTGGGTAAATGTGATACCTTTTATTAGACCAAGTAAATAGTTGGAAAAATCCCTCTGATTCTCACTGTCACCCATTTGCATTTCCACAGACCTGCATTTTGCATTTTGGCTTCTGTTCCACCCTGGAGAGCACACAAAAGACCAACATACTTGAAGCAGGGTGTTTGTGCCTGAAAGCTTGCAAAGAATAATTTTTCCAACTATTTAGTTGGTCTAATAAAAGATATAACATTTACCCAAATAACCTTGTCTGCAGTGGTCTTATCCAGAGTTTTGTTGTTTTTCTTGTTTGCAGTTTATATCTTTGTGAATATTCAGGAGTTTAGTTCAGCTTTTGCAAACCGTCAGCATTTTTCATTGTCTTCCACTACCTGGCTCAATTTCTACCTTGGAAAGTGATGTCAACATAATCTATTCATACACCAAATGACTTTATGGGCAGTATGAAGACTGAGCTGAGAGCACAGGCCTAAATTTTCCCAGGCCTTTTGACAAGCAGCCTGTTTTTTAAAAAGAAACTAAAATAATAGCTTGCTAGCTAGGTCCTTATCACTCATTTTAAAGTGACAAAAATCAATACCTGCTAGGCAAAGCCTTCCATAATGAAAGGCTCTCCAATGACTATAGAAGCAGATAGTATGATGAGTTTTAAAGTTTTTTAATACAAGATAACCACAGGTACTTGTAAATTCTGGTTGCTTATTTGATAAAGTTACAGATGCTTCATAGCTGATGAAGAAAGAGGTCAAACAATGGTTAAAGTGAACTCAGCCCCAGATTCACAAAAAATATTTGTTCCAAAATCCTAAATTTAGCTGCCTAAATTTGGTGCCTAAGGCCATGTGTAGATGAAATAAGAGGTGTGTGTGCATGACACTTTAAAGCGAGCTGAACGCTTTTGCATCGCTTTAATGGTGTTGGTGTTTGCACAGCTTGGCGGCGTACTGCACATTAATTCCAGCTGCTGTCAGAAATTTGGCAGTGTAATGCACCTTAAATGACTTGGGCACAGCAAACTAAAACTCCTTTAAGGTATTTTAGTTTGCTGCCCCTATAGCCACAGAGTGAAGCACTGGGCCTCATGCAGCTTCACGGCTCTGCAGGAAGCCCTGCAGGCAGCCTGGCAGTAGCTGGGAAGGCCAGTTCTGCCCAAGAAAAGCGGCGAACCTGATCTTCCCCGCCCCGGAGCCTGCCTGCCTGCCCGAGCTGCTCAGAGGCCTGGAGCTTCCCCCAGTCGCTGCAGTGCCCCCGAAGACAGCCCGAGCCAGGTGCCTGCGGGTGGGTGCCACCTGGGGCAGGGGGGCCGCTGATGCCAAAGAGGGAAGCACAAATCCCCCCCACCCCTGCAGCCCAGGGACCGCTCCACCTGCCGGCAGCTTGTCCTCCCCTCCCAGCTGGAGAGGCAGGTAAGTCAGTGGGGTGCATTCACGACACAGGGGTTTAATCAGCCCTAAACTGAAGTGGTGTTTTTTTAAAACCCACCACTTCAATTTAGGGCCCTCTTTTCATCTACATATGCCCTAATTGCTTTCATGTATTTGGGCTTGAATTATTAACTTGATTTTGCAAGAATAAGAAAGATAATGTAATTCCTTGAATTATCATAGAATCATAGAGAATTAGCATTGGCAGGGACCTCAGGAGGTCATCTAGTCCAACCCCTGGGCTCAAACAGGACCATCCCCAACTGGATCATTCCAGCCAGGGCTTTGTCAAGCCAGGTCTTAAAAGCCTCCAAAGATGGAGATTCCACAGCCTCTCTGGGTCAGTGGTCTCCAAAGTGGGGTGCACGCACCCCAGGGGGTGCGCAAGATGATCCATTAGGGTGCAGGAAGAAAATATTAGAACTTCTATTTATATTTATTTTTTATCTAAAAAATAAGAAAGAGATTAAGATTTACTAATATTTAATATACGGATTGACACTGGCGCTCTCACTCTGTCCATATGTCAGACGGTCACATGTCACATATATAATTTATAAATAAATAAATATACGTATATTGGGGGTGCATGCTCAAAAATTTTTTACTGATGGGGTGTGCGATCAAAAAAGTTTGGAGACCACTGCTCTAGGTAACCTATCCTCCTGGTGAGAACATTTTTCCTAACATCCAGCCTAAACTTCCCTTGTTGCAACTTGAGACCATTGCTCCTTGTTCTGTCATCTGCCACCACTGAGAACAGTCTAGCTCCATCCACTTTGGAACCCCACTTCAGGTAGATAAAGGCTGCTATCAAATCACCCTTCAGTCTTCTCTTCTTCAGCCTAAAGCCCAGGTCCCTCAGCCTCTCCTCAGAAGTCATGTGCCCCAGCCCCCTCACCATTTTTGTTGCCCTCTTCTGGACTCCCTGCATCTAGTCCACATCTTTTCTATAGTGGGGGGCCCAAAACTAGACATGGAACTCCAGATGTGACCTCACCAGTGC
>NW_017729024.1:133703585-133718771 GCF_001723915.1 Gavialis gangeticus
TTCTGGACTCCCTGCATCTTGTCCACATCTTTTCTATAGTGGGGGGCCCAAAACTAGACATGGAACTCCAGATGTGACCTCACCAGTGCAGAATAGAGGGGAATAATTACTTCCTTCGATCTGCTGGCAACACTCCTACTAACGCATCCTAGTATGCTGTTAGCCTTTTTGGCAACAAGGGCACACTGTTGACTCACATCCAGTTTACTGTCTGCTGTATCTCCCAGGTCCTTTTCTGCAGAGCTGCTGCTTAGCTAGTTCATCCCAAGCAGGTAGTGGTGTATGGGATTCTTTCATCCTAAGTGTAGGACTTTGTACTTGTCCTTGTTGAACCTCATGAGATTTCTTTTAACCCAATCCTCCAATTTGTCTAGGTCACTCTTAATCCTAGCACTACCCTCCAGCATATCTACCACACTCCCAACTTGGCGTCATCCATGAACTTGCTTAGGGGGCAATCCATCCCATCTTCCAGATCATTAATGAAGATATTGAACAAAATCGGCCCCAGGGCCAACCCACTTGATACTGGCAGCCAACTAGACATAGAGCCATTGATCACTACCCATTGAGCCCAATGATCCAGCCAGTTTTCTATCCACCTTACAGTCCATTCATCCAACCCATACTTCCTTACCTTGCTTGCAAGGATGTTGTAGGACACCATATCAAAAGCCTTGCTAAAGTCAACTTATATCACATCTACTGGTTTCCCTGCCTCCACAGAGCCAGTTATCACATCATAGAAGGCAACCAGGTTGGTCAGGCATGACTTGCCCTTGGTAAATCCATGGTGACTGACTGTTCCTGATCACTTTCTTTCCCTTCAAGTGCTTACAAATGGCTTCCTTGAGGACTTGCTCCATGATTTTTCCAGGGACTGAAGTCAGGGTTACTGGTCTGTAGTTCCCTGGATCCTCCTTCTTCCCTTTCTTAAAGATGAGCACTATATTTGCCCTTTTTCAATCATCTGAGACCTTCCCCATTCACCATGTGTTTTCAAAGATAATAGCCAGCAGCTCCCCAATCACATCGGCCAACTCCCTCAGTATCCTCAGATGCATTGCATCTGGCCCCATGAACTTATACATGTCCAGTTTTTCAAATAGTTCCTAACCTGTTCTTTTCACCAATGAGGGCTTCTCACCTCCTCCCCAAACTGAACTGCCTGGTGCAGTAGTCTGGGAGCTGACCTTGCCTGGGAAGACAGTGGTAAAAAAAGGCATTGAGCACTTCACCCCTTTCCTCATTATCTGTCACTAGGTTGCCTCTCCCTTTCAGTAAGGGACCCACACTTTCCCTGACCTTCCTCTCATTGTTAACATACTTGTGGACTCTGTTCTTGTTACTCTTCATGTCCCTTGCTAGCTGCAACTCCAGCTGTGCTTTCGTCTTCCTAATTTTATCCCTGCATGTCCAAGCAATATTCTTATACTCTCCCCTAGTTACCTATCCAAGCTTCCACTTCTTGTAAGCTTCCTTTTTGTATTTAAGCTCACTGAAGAGTTCTCTGCTAAGCCAAGCTAGTTGCCTGCTATATTTACTATCCTCCCTGCACCCTCAGTAAGGTTTCTTTAAAATAAAACTAGCTCTCCTGGACTCCTTTCCCCCTCCAACTGGCCTCCCAAGGGATCCTGCTCATCAGTTCCTTGAGGGAGTCAAAATCTGCTCTTCTTTCTTCCTTTTGTCAGGATCTTGAAGTCAATCATCTTGAATTAGATTTACATTATTTTCTTTCTTCCCTAAATATATGTACAATAATTGCTGGAGCTAGAAATGCTTTTTTGTAAAATCAGTGCTACTTATATTGCAATTTGCTATAATATTCTCAAATGTCCATTGTATTAAAGGGAGGTACAAGTAAAGGGAGGTTCAGAGTAGAATAGGTGTGAAAGCTAAAGGACAGAGTGCAAGCAAGAAATTGCTGTTTGCGAATAATTAATGTAAACATAAGATATATTTATTTATATTTGGCTAAATCAGGACTAAAATGTTGGGATGTCTTCATATATTCTTGCTTCGCCTGTCTCCGCTTATAGTTTCTTTTTCACTTTTTATCCATTAACAAAGGAAAGGGAAAAAAATTTAACCACACCTCTTGTCTACCTTCCAACATAAATAATAATAATAATAATAATAATAATAATAATGCACTGGCCATAGAACCCTCAGACCAAGGGATGATCTTTTCCACCTATGAATCTTTCATCTTGGAAAACTAAACAGTAATATTGACTGTATTTTACACAGAACTCTAGTTAACGATAGAATTCTTTCACCAGACAGGGAAAAAGGCAACATTAACACAAATAGTAAAGGCATCTTAGGGAAAAGAACAAGAGTTTGATTCTTCAGTACTCAGTTCAGCCACCCAGCCTGGATTTAAAATGACATAGGAGAAAGAGGGGAGTATAATACATAATCCCTGGACAGCTTCCTTCTTATAACCACAATTCCCCCAATTCATAGGTTTATATTCTTGAACTCTAGCCTCCTTCACTGGTGGAGAAAACACACATATGTTTTTCCTACAATTATGAAGCAGTTATATTTGTTGGTTTTGATGCTAATCTATGATATTTGGGCACGTTATTGCATATCTTGAGAAATCCATGGTTTGGGTGCTGTCATGGCCCTTAAACCTTCTATTTTCTACAATTTCTTCTTTTACCAAGTTTGGTAAAGAATCTTGGTTTGTATATTGGATGGAAGAGAGCACGGATTTTCTTTATATTTTTAAACAGGAAGAACTTTGTTTATTTGATGAACGGGCCATAGAAATACATTTTGCCCTTTACTAACATTTTGATTCGTGCAGAGCTTTTCAATATATCTGAGGATGAGGCCTTTTCAGAGGAGTACACTTTGTGCTATGTATAAAACAACATTAGTGACAGTGTGTGCTTTTTTCAATTGGAACTGACCTTTGATACTTTAGCCAAATAGAAACTGAAGCCAGATTCTAATTGGATATGTATTTTCAACATCCTTAGCCCTTCAGCCAACTGGCAGGGATTCCATGTGACTTATTAAGAGAAATGCAGCATTATCTTTCTTGCTAATCTGACTAAAGTGAAACAGTTAAAGAAGGAGCCAGAATAAGAGAAAGAAATGTGAAACCTTGGGCAGTAAGCTGCAGTTCAAGAAATTAGCACTTCAGGTCAGGGAAAATTCATGGAAGAGGTAACAGAAAGGATTTCTGATACTAAAGTAAAAAAATATTTTCAAGATATATATGTGTTTCATTGTCAGGATATATAACCTGTTCTTTTCTAAAAAGTTGGGGGTTTTCTAATATTGGCCCAAACCCAGAGAACTTTATTCTGTTTTCAGTCCTCAAGCAGATTGAATCATTGGTGGCAAATAATTCATTTGACAAACCTCAAGATGTTTTTTCAATGGATATTATGTTCACTGGAAAGTGAGAAGAGTAATTCATCCATATGGGATTAAATAGATAATGGATGCAGGAGTCTACCATCTATTAGGCACATTTTGTGAAATATTTTGATTATAGTATGCTGAGTATCCTTTTCACCTCATTATTGACTTTGATGGGGAGTTGACCTGAGGGTCAGTCATGAGGAGTTGGCCTGAGGGCCATGAAGGGTTAATTCGAAAATAAAAACACTGATGTCAGTGGTATCATTTAATTGACTCCTGTGGACTTTGGATCATGCATAAACACCTGCCAATATTACTTGTACAATAATTTTGAAAGGGTTTTGAGAGAGATTTCAAATGTAAATAGCATGGGCCTCAATAATGCAAGTAGCTCCACACTGGTGGTTCTGTATGCTAGCAGGAAGCTCTATTAGGTTTTTAGTCAATTAGGTTTTTATAAGCACATGGATCCACCCACACACAGTTCATTGCAAGATCAGGACCTAAATGCTCACTTAATCTACTTAGCGGGTCTAAGGTAATGTGACAAACTTTGTTTTAAAACACATGCTTCCATAAGAATATTGAGCATGATATATGCCCTTACCAACTATGAACTGATAGGGTCTGTATGTGAATTGTCTTCTTGAATGGTTCCAGAAATGTGTCTGAGGACAATAATTATTCTTACTGTGTATTACTCCAAATTTTTCAACACTGAACTGCATCTGCTATCATGCTGCCCATTTACCTTGCATGTCCTCACATTCTAGTCCTGACTATCCTAAAAGACAGACTGGAAAGGTTTCAACCAAACTGCTTTGTGTCAGAACTGGCTGATTTGTTTCAATTGAAATATTCCTTTGAGACAATTCAGGTTCAACGAAGTTCCTCCAAATAGCAGGCAGGTTATCTGGCTTGTCAATCGCCTGCCCAGCAGGCTGTTGGGGAGTCAGGGCTTTTGGACTTCAAGGCTCTGGATAATCTGTTTAACAGACTATCAAAACCAGTGGACTTTCTCTGTTGTAGAACATCTTGAAGTGCTGTTTGCTCTGAATCAGAACAAATTTACTTATGAAATAAGGAAATCCTCATCCCACCTCTACTAAATTATTTGTGTTATCTTTACATTTTGCTACCTCTGTAAATATAGTCGGGTTACTGGTTCTCTTATCTGCTATTTTATTGAAAGCTCTGTACAATTCTAATTGGCCCCAGCTCATGAAAGCATCTGGGTTCAGGACAGTACTTAACCACATGATATCCTGATTTAGGCATATGCTTCAAATGCCATCCTGACTGTAATAACATAGTTCAATACATCAGCTGGTTTTTCTCTTATTATATGATAGTCTTTATCTGTTTGCTATGCTGCTTCAATCTAGGATAGATTCTGATCTCATTTAAGCAGGTGTAATTGAGATCAGAATCTGGAACTTTGTTACTAGATGTCAGTGGCTAGAAAAATCAATCTTTAGTAAAATTTATAATTATTTAAAAAGTACTGTTGTTCTACCTACAAAAATCAAAGGCTGAAGCTGTCTGAGGATGGTACACACATTTTAGGAGTCTCAAAAACTGGCTGTATCCAATATCCAGATATCGACCTCAAAGCTATCTTAATCGTTAGTTACCAAAACAGTGACATATCTTCTTTCATAAATTGGCCAATAAATTGTGGATTCTTCATGAACTTAATGACTGGTCCAGTGGAATTTTCTCCTAATTACTATTGTTTTGTGATTGGTCAACTACATCACATGGTTTTACTGAAAATTGTATAAGGAGAAGGGTAAATTATAAATATCATAAACCCAACAGCATACAGTTTTGACAGGAATTTCCAGATGAATAATCTTTCAGATAGAATAATCAGTGAAACTTCAAAATAAACAAGTATTTTTATAACTAGCTTATGGATGTCTTAATGGGTAACATGACCCAATACATAATAATGACTCAAACTTGCTGCTTTTATTAAATAAAATTTGCACAAGTTAGTCACTCTAGGATGCCCAAAACAAAAGCATCACGCTGTGAACTCAAAGTATACATTTTAATGCTAAATTAAGTTACTGTAAGTTCACTATAGCAGTACGGTAATAGTCACCTGCAAATATAACTTGAAAATGAAATCATCATGTACTTGTTTCAGTAGCAATTGATATTCAGTTCCTAGAAAAAGAATTCAATTGTCAGGCCTCTGATGTGAGAGTTTTTGAATAACCACAACTCACAGGGGCCTATCAAAACCTGGAGTGTAAGGCCTGCCATACTGACTTTTCATTATATTCCACCATAACTTAACTTTCCACACAATCATAGGTGAAAGCGCATAAAATATGTATTTAGATTTTGATAACAGCAACCTTAAATTGCATGATGATAGATAATACCATTCTAACCTGAATCAAACAAATTTGCAAGAGTACATTTCTTGCTTATTTGATCTTTCAACCAGGCCACAATTGGCATTGTCAACTAATTTATTTTTTAGTAAATAATACACTTGTTTAAGAAGATTATCTGGATGCCTATCTATGTGATTATATGACACTAATTGCCAGGATAGCTGGAGATTTTCCAATGTTATGAAACATCTGTTTTTATGCCCAAGCAAATTTAAATGCTTTTAGCATTGTCTTAAAAGTGATGGTCCATTGTCAAGTGAATTCCCACTGACCATAGATAGATATTTGGAAAATTCCATTGAATATAACAGGAATTAATCCAAGAAAACATCAAAGCAAGAATAGTTAAAAAACAAAACAAAAAGGAGCCTTAGAAGTTGGCCCTTCGACTTTACTTGAAGCTTTGTCTAAGAAAGGACTGTAAAATCTGGTGCTTTATAGAGGGATACAAGGTAAGATGCACACAACCTGGTTCCCCTTTCCCAAACTCTAGCATTAATTCATTAAAGCTGCTGGAATTGTACTTATGTAAAACTCATATACATGAGATTAGACTGAGGTAGGGTGATAACATGTTAGTTCTGTTGCTCTGAAGTTGCTTGGAATGTCAAATTCAAAGCCATTTTTGTAGTAATTAAAATTACTGCATGGCAGATTGCAAAGCAAAAATAAAGCAATTCATGCAAAACAATTCTGAAGCAGTCTCTATTGATGCTGTTTAATTATTCCCATTGGGCATGGACAGGCATTCAACTGTAGTGCTAACAATGTCAGGGGAATTTGTAGCTCTATGAAAATGTGGCAAGAAGAGGGAGCCCCTTAGATGGAGAACTAGTCACTTCAAAGGCAAGCTCTCCAGCCAGAGGGCAACAAGAGTTCTGCTCCTGGGTGCCTCTGCCCTGTAAGGGAGTGCAAACATTGACAACCTGCCCTTTCCTCTGCTACAGAAGGGAGAAGCCTGTCAGTGAGCAGGGGGCAGGTGCTGAAGAGCAGCAGCTTCCAAGGACAGCCTGCAATCCTGGGGCATAAGAGAGCAGTCAGTAGTGCCAGAGCTCCAGCTGTTGCTTGGGGTCTTGCAGTGGCAGCAGCAATTCCCTCACTAGTAGTCCCCCCACTACCACCAGGTGCGTATTCACTCCATGGAGTGACAGAGAAGGGCTACTTTAATGTTGTTACTTAGGATTTACACACGTGAGAGTAGACTCCCCAGAGAGTCTCTGCCCTGAGCATTTGCTATGAAAGCAGACAATTTATAAAATAAGGAGCAAAGGAAAACAAACAAGGGAAAGGTTTATTGTGCCATCTTTTCTACCATTTGGGGGGCTTGGGGGAAGGGGTGCTGTGCGTGTATAACTTGTAAACACTGCTCAGTAGGGCAGTGCGAAATTTCGCTGATAGTTTCATTTTGATTTCGCTGTTTCGAGCTCAAAACTAGCCAAAACAGAGAGCTTCAAAGCAACCTCCAAATGAGGCAAGTCAAAATGTTTTGAAACGTTTCAAGTTTCAAAGCTTAAGCTGACTTGCCAGCAGGACAAGTAAGGAGAGGGAGGGGGAAGAAGGGGGAAAGAGTGCTCTCACTATTGACTGTGTAGCTGGCCAGTGACTGTCATCCTTTCCTGAGGTCCCTTCCAATCCCAGGGCTCTGGGGGAGGGGTGGAAAAACTGCATAAAAGGCAGCATTGTTTGAACTGCCCTGCTTTCTGCCTTGGTGTCAGTTACTGAGCTGTGTGTTCCAGTTTTGCCTGTCAGCAGCTAGAGGTGCAGGACCCCAGAACCCAGACTCCCCCTGCACCCATCTCCTTGACAGCTGGCAGGCTTTGTGGCCGCAGCAGGGCCTAGGAGGCCTACAGTTTTCACCCCGCTGTGCCCCAAGACAGACACAGGCAGTTGCACAAGCACCCATGTCACAAGTTTTGCCCGTCAGCAGCCAGAGGTGCAGGGCTCCAGACCCCAGAAGCCCCTGCACTCATCTCCTAGGCAGCTGGCAGGCTTTGTGGCCTCAGCAGGGGCTAGCAGGCCTGCAGCTTCCACTACGCTGCCTTAACACACACACACCCACACCCACCACGAGTTTTGCTTGTCCGCAGCTTGAGGTGAAGTTTCTCCAAAACCCCTGCACCAGTCTCCTTGAAACTTGACATACTTTGTGGCCTCAGCAGAGGCTACCATTCCTACAAGTTTTATCCAAATCAGGCCAGAAATGACAGAGTTATAGGCCGTTTCAAGCTTCCCCATTATAGCCTATGGGCGAAATGTCAGAACAGCATCAAAATGGCAAAACTGTTTCGACGAAACAAAAATTGAACAGTGGTTTCGACTTGAAATGAAATTCAAAATGAAAGGCTGTTCTGTCAAAATGTGGAACCGCAAGTCAAAACAGAACGGTGCCATTTTGCATAGCCCTACAGCGGTTTTGTTTCAGAGGTGTTTCAGGTCGCTTTGTTACCCAAAACACCACATCTGAATCAAAACAGAATGAACAGAGCTGGGCTTGCTGGGAAACAGCCGTACGCCGATGCCCTGCCATGTGACTCAGGTCTGCAGGGAGCAGAGATCCATGCCAGGGGTCTCCTCACTGCCACCCCAAACTGCCCTGGCAGTGCGGGGCTGCATGGGGCAGGCAGCAGCAGCAAGGAGACCCCAGCGCAGATCTCTGCTGCCTGCAGAGCCAGGTCAAGCTGTGGGGCAGTTCTGGTCCCCGCTATGAGACCTGGCTCCACAGGGAGCCGAGATCCAGGGCTGCACAGGGCAGGCTGTGGTGACAAGAAGAACCTGGTGCAGCTCTCTGCTCACTGCAGACCAGGAAGCATGGCAGGGCAGTGCTGGTCCCTGCCACGCAACCTGGCTCTGCAGGGAGGAGAGATCTGTGCCGGGGTGTCCTTGCTGCTGCTCACCCTGTGCAGACCCACATTGCCAGAGCAGTGCGGGGTGGGCAGCAGCAGCAACCACAGGCTTGCTCGCCACTCTACACTGCTTCCCTGCCCCATGACTTGACAGGAATCAGAGATCCACGCTGGGGTCTCCTTGCCTGCATGGAGGGCAGCAGCCCTCCCCCTCCCCTAGAAGAGCCACCCACAGCCCCGTCCCCCCTGCTGAGGCCCTGCAGCCCCAAGCCCCACCTGGATGGGCAGTAGGGCTACGCGAAGCTTGCAGCCCACTTGAAACAGATTTGGAGGTGATTTGGCAGAGCTGAACTGAAACACCAAAATGAAACACTGTCCTCCAAAATGGCTGAATCTGAAACAAAAAACACACCCAAAAAAACCAGTCATTTTGCACAATGCGACTGACCATTAGGATGCCGTGACAGATGTGGAAAAAGAAAATAAAATATGCTTTAACAGAAGAGGCGGTACTTTGGTTTGACCCAGCTCTGCAGCATAGGTATAGTTCAAGCACTTTAGTAAGCCTTTTTTGATGCTTTTATCTTTTTGGAGATTCCATCAGCTATTAGATATGTAACCTTGGGTGCGACACTACCCACGCCCCCATCTGAATAGTGGGATCCTGGGTACCCAGTAGCCAGTGGCCCCACCCAGCTCCCTGGGTAGCTGATGCAGGGTCCCCAAGCAGAGAGCTTCCCCTTGCAATCAAGCAGCCTTGTAGATGGTTATAAAACTATTTAGGGGTTGTAATTATTTACTAGGTAACATATAACCAATGCAATAAAACAAGTGTTACACCGCATGACCTGGTGATGGTGGCTTAAGGGTTAATGCTTCTTGGATACACATTACACTAATTATACAAATTAACCACGATAAATAAGGAACCAATAAATAAATACATTGATACTCCAACTAATAAACCATCAAGAACTTATTTACACAGTCTATAACTTATACACTGTGTACTGAGGACCCTGTGTGCACTGCCCCTGGCTGGTTGTCTCAGGGAGCAGGACTGCCTCTGTGTCCCTGGCACAGGATCTGTGGGTGGTCCCCAATGCTGGCATCCCTTGCACAAGCTCCAGGGGTCTCTGCGAAGCAGGTGGTGGCTTCGTCCCTGCAAGAGAGCCAATACCTGCCCAGACTGCTGCCCTGGCTTAGCAGGAAGCAGTGCCTGGGCTGTAGGTTTTAACACAGTTTCCCCTTCCCAGCACAGCCTCACAGCACCCAGCAAATGCAGCCCCTCCCCGGGCCCTTCCTGGCCCCACGTGGCTGAAACAGTCCCTGCCCAGGTAGCCCAGGGCTCCCTCCAGCACCTGAGCCTGCCGCAGGTCCCTGGTGCCTTCTCACTCACAGGGGAAAAACCAGGGCAGTCTCCAACTTCTTCCCTTGGCCCTGCATCCCCTCTTCTACTGTGCTCACCCAGGCACACTGGGGCTTGCAGGAGGGTCTTCCCAGGCTTGGAGTCTCCTCACAGGCAGACTCTCTCGTCCTGCCCCAGCAGGGCTTGGAGGAGAAGGGAGGGAGAACAAACACAGTGCCGCACTTTTAGTGCAGCCTCTCACTACTACTTCTGCAAGGCTCTCATGGGGACTTTTGGAGGGTTGGCCATGGGAAGTTCCTTTCCCTGGTCTCCAGCCTGTATCTCATCTCCTCTCCTTTGTTCTCCCTGCCCCTGGAAAACTGCTCCCCAATTTTAACCAAGCCTCTCAGCTAATCCCAGGCCAAGGCACTTCCCAGGCTTTTGCTAACATCTCTCATTCAAGCCCTGCTGGGGTTACAATCACCCCTCCCACTTCCAAGCAGGATACCTCCAAAAGAGGTTCACTCACCCTCAGGGTAAACAGTGTCCTACTGGGACAAACTCTGTCTCTTCACACTCTGTCCCTCCGCAGGGCAGCCCTTCCTATTCCTTCAGGTGGGTCCATTTTTAATGTTGCTACAGATAAAAGTACCAAAAAAGCCCCACTAAAGTACTCAGTCTATTCAGACATCAGGTGAGCCAGGTCCAACTAATACAATGCTTCTTCTGGCATGTGTTGGGCTCCAGGAGGAGCCCCGTGGACCTTATAATAATGTGCCAGTTTTTAAAAATGTTTGCATCTTTAAGCATCCCTTGTGCCACTGATCACTAGCATGTGCTAACCTTAACACCAACTAGCATTCCTTGCAATTAGCACCTGTTAATTCTAATGTGTAATCTCACACTAAGAGGGTAATGGCTGTTACCTGCCCTTCCCCACACAGGTTTACTGTATTATAAGTCAGGATGTGAAGTGGAGGAGCAAGCTATTCCTGCTCCTCTCACATAGTAGGGCAGTCTAAAGTGTGAGCGTTTAGTTCCTACTTTGCTTCAGCCAGCACAATGAGTCAGTATTGGCAGTGCAATGTATTCTGTGTTAGTAAAATCCTGGGGTAAAAGCAGATGTCTGGTTTATCCTTAGTCTGACAGTCCCAGGCTTTGACTGTCATCAAAAGAGTAGGGGGGGTGCTGTTTACACTCACAGCATGAAGGGCAGTTAGCTCAAATTAGCCCCAGTTGTCTGTGGGGAAAAAACGTGGTATCTTATAGGTATTTCACAGGAACTTACAGTGGGACAATGAGCTTGTACCTCTGCAAGGTCCCAGAATAAAAGAGTTTGTGGGGAGGAAATCTTCTGTTTTTAGCTATAAGAGTAGATTATTGCCTCTCACAGAATGAGGAGAAACAGGGACCAAGCTGAGACTCGAAATTATAATTCAGTCAGTGCAATAGTGCCTAATACTCTGGTCTATTAGTAAATCCACAGTCTAGTCCTTAGTGAGTAAAGAAGTCTGAGATAAAGGAAACCAGATGTGTGATTTCCTGTATCTTTGTCATAAGATGAACATATAAAAGGTTTATTCCTGAAAGCAGTTCAGATTACACCATTACTGAAAATAACTGTTGTTTTTCTTGAGACAGCACAAATTCTGCTGGAGCATGTGAGCTACTGCACGCTGTGACATGCAGGCATATGAAAACATATAGAAACCCCCATGTTAGGAATGAATGAGGTCAGAGTGAAGGTTCAGAGCAGTCAGGAAAAGCATGTCAAGAGATGCCTTTGCAGATGGATTTTGGGAAGGCTGAGAACAAGAATGAGGATGAGAGCCACGGCAGTTCTGTATGGAGAGGACCAAGGGGTGAAAAGATGGTCATCTGCACTGGAGAGAGATGAAAGATCCAGAGCCATTTGGAGGATGACCCAAATAAAGAGATGGGAGCAAGAAGCAGTGAATAAAGAAAAATAGGGTGGGGGGAGGTTGTGTACAGAACTCTTCCTATGCTGCCACAAAGGCCATGGCCCCATGAGCAGGGGCATGCGTTTGCAACAGCACAAATAATAGTGGCACAAATTTCTTCTGCTACTTTGTGTTGCAGTGCATGCCTCTGCCTGTATTGTCCTGCTTCTCCATGTGCTTGGGGAGTGGGAGGGAAGGTGCTAGCTGAAGCACAGGGTGTCTCAGTGTAAAGCTAGCCAGCAGGCAGCCCCCGCAGTGTCCCTGCCAGCCAGAAAGTGGCATGTAGAGATGAGGGAGCAGGCTGCCCAGATCCCCTGTGCTGAGGCACGCTGTGGCCCAGCCAGCCACTTCAGAGTGCCTCGAGATGGGGGAGCAGGTAGCCCTGAGGCATGTGGAACCAAGGGGGCAGCCAGGGCAGGGCCAGGGCCAGGGCCAGGACTGCCTGCTCCCTTGTCTCCAGACATGCTGCACCCCAGCCAGCCAATCCCTGGGCTGCAGTCTGGATGGAGCCTTACAGTATGTGTGTTCTAAAAGGTCATAAAGAGCCCAATTCAATGTGAGCACGACCTGCCACTACAAGGCTGGTGGGACCGTGAGTAGGGGGCTATAAGTCTTCTTTGTGCTTGCTCTCTAGCCTTAGTATAGACCGGGGATGAGGGGAGGGTGAAAGACCCCAACTCCCATGCCATATGTCACCCATGCCAGCTTCCATCAGGCTTTGGATTGCCCTGCTGCCCCCATCAGCCCCTCACTGCCCTGCCACCCCAATCAGCCCAAAAGTGGTGGTAGTGGGGGAGGGTTCCCCCTCCTTGCCTGTTGGAAAAAAAAAAGCCCCAAGAATTAATTTTAAGTTAATTCTTTTGGGGAGCGTGACCATTTCTTATTGCTGCACAACATATCCCTGAGCAGTCGTAGGATACCCAGGATCTCCTTGGGAGAAATCAGCTTGACCTCTCAACAGGCAACATGTACACCCAAAACAACACCTCATAGACCATGTCAGAGCACTGACAAAGGCAGCACTTCCCTCTCCTTTCAAGGCCACGGACACAAAACAAGTTAAGGCTCTGATCCTGCATTTGGGATCTGCTATTGCGGGCCCTGCACACATGCATAATCCCATTAAAGTTAATGGGATGGAATGGGTTGTATTAGCAAACTATTGCAGTATTACAGCCTAACTTAAACATGTGGCAATTACAATTGGTCCCAGTGTTTTCCATTTCAAGACAAAACTTTTTTTGATTAAATAAAAATACACCTAAAAAAAAAGACGGCTTTCTTAAAAATTGTCAAGATTTCATTAAAAAAGAAGAAGCTCCAAACTCAAAATTGTTCTGTTTAAAATCATTTCTCACAACAATCTAATTCATTTCAGAGGTTTATTTATTACAAAATTGTTTGAAGACTTTGTACGGAGAAAAAAATTATATTCCACTTGGATATTCCACCTGAGCCACCTGGAAATGCAGAATAAAACATTCAATATTCTACATTGCCTAGGGAGAAACAAAGGGCTCAGAGACAAAAAGAATGCTCTACTTTCTGGAAATCTTCATCTATAATTCTATCCAAACCTGAACTGAATATCTTCAAAGATTTTTTTTTTTTTTGAGAACTGTCAAATGTCAAGAGAGAAGCTGTTCTCTCAGGGACTCAAGCCCAGCTGGAAGTTGGAGGCACAATAAATGGCTTATTGTGAGGTCTCCAGCCCTGCTTTCCAGAGGTTGATACATTTCTGATAAGCATCCAAGCCAACAGCAGGATTCTGACCTGCCCTTATTACACTGAACAAAGGAGTCAGGGAATGCCAGGCACAGGCTATTCACTACATAGGTCATGGCATAGGGAAGGGCAGCTAGCATCTGTAGAACTGCCAGTCAGACTCCCCCCAGAAAAGGGGGTTAAAAATTGGGGGAGGCATTTTTCCTCCCCTAAACTCATGGGTCAGTGGAACAGGGCCAGCACAGAGGGGGAAGTAAACTGCTACTATTATAATAATGTATCAGTCACAGGATTCCTTCCTCCTCAGAAAGGGAAATGGTACTAAGAAATCCCTTTATGGTCTGCTTCTGCTTCCCTTGCCAGCTCAAATGCCAGTCAGCTGTTCATGCCTTTATGGCCAATGCCATGTGTGCTTCAGAGGAGGGTTCTGAGTTTCTCTGAACTGTATGCCTACCACGGGACTGCAGCCCCCATGGGCCTGGCTGGAGCGTAAGAGCCTAAGTGATCTTATCCATCTTACTCACTGTGGGCACATCTACACGAGACATTACTGAGGAGCTGCCTAATTAGCTCTGCAGTAAATATCTCTGTGTCTACACATGCAGTGCTGTTAGGACAGCGTAAATTAATTAATTCCACCATAGGTCAGTACGTGTAAATACAAGTACTATCCTGCGGCACCATTCTTCAGCATGCAGCAATGCATGTATAGATACTGATGCTGCTGGCTAGCTCCACACTGGAGCACCCTCATGCCCCATCCAGCCTCTCCACAGCGCGTTGAGCTGGGTCAGAGCAGACCTGGGCTGGCAGGCTGAGCCCCCCAGTTCCCTGCCAGCTGGGTCTGTTCTGTCTCAGCTCAACGTGCTGCAGCCCCAGGCACACCTGTAGATATGATATGCAGCTGAGTTTATTGCTCCATGCTAATAGCACATGTAGATGCACTCTGTGCAAAATGTATTCCACAGAGGGCATGTCTACATATGCGATTAATGTGCAGCAATAAATTTTGGCACACATTGTGCTGGAGTTATTTCTTCTGCGCACCATGTCTTCACGTACGCCCAGAATTGCAGCACATTGAGCTGGGTCAGAGCAGCCCCAGCTGGCAGGGGGCCCAGAGGGGAGTCAGCCTGTGAACCCAGGGCTGTTCAACCCAGCTCAACATGCTACAGAGGGGTTGGCTGGGGCAAGAGGGTGCTTCAGTATGGGGCTAGCTGATAGGCAGCTGCTGCACTGTAGCATCCTCATGACCCACCCATCCCTGTCAGCATCTACATGTACACTGCTGCAGAGAAAAACACTCTGCTGTAGGATAGTACTTATGTTTACAAGTACTAACCTATGGCACAGTTAATTAGTTTACTCTGTCCAAATAGCACTGCATGTGTAGATGTTTACTGTGGAACTAATTAGGCAACTCCACAGTAGAAGTCTCATGTAGATGGACCCAGATAGGCCCCGTGAAGTCACTTCTACATAGTAAATGTAGTGGGGCCATGTTCTGCATTGTG
>NW_017729024.1:133723771-133724460 GCF_001723915.1 Gavialis gangeticus
TTGAACAGGGTGCTTTGCACCCCCTCGTCCAAATCACTGATGAAGATGTTGAACAGGGTGGGCCCAAGGACCGAGCCCTGTGGGACCCCACTTCCCACTTCCTTCCAGGTCGAGAAGGACCCATCCACTACCACCCTCTGGGTGTGACTCTCTAACCAGTTGGCGACCCATTGGATTGTATGGGTGTCTACGCCACAGTCCCCCAGCTTCCTAATGAGAATGGGGTGAGAGACAGTGTCAAAAGCCTTCCTGAAGTCTAGGAAAACTATATCCACTGCCAGGAAAACTATATCCACTGCCAAATAATTTTGTTATTATCTTCAACAGATCCAAGATTTTATCCTTTTTTTTTTAATTTAACAAGAAGAGTTTGTTTCAGCCACTTGTTCCCTTTTCATCTGACTGATGTGTTAGCCTATAGGAATTAACAAAAAAATGGCTAAACCATTTAAGGTTTATGGGAAGGAATTTACTTTATGTTTAAAGAATTGGTTACTAAATCAAGTTTGGAAGCAAATAGATTTCATCTGTGATGGCAGAGAAGTTTTTAGGTTAATAGGATGAGGTTAAGAGTGAAGAAATTAGGTCAAAGGAAGTCTGTTCCCAGACTGGGAACATCAAGTTTATTCCCCTGCAATCGCATACAACTATATACTATATGTTCACTCCAACTGGGTCCACAGGAACAT
>NW_017729024.1:133729460-133733439 GCF_001723915.1 Gavialis gangeticus
CTGGGCTGGCAGGCTGAGCCCCCCAGTTCCCTGCCAGCTGGGTCTGTTCTGTCTCAGCTCAACGTGCTGCAGCCCCAGGCACACCTGTAGATATGATATGCAGCTGAGTTTATTGCTCCATGCTAATAGCACATGTAGATGCACTCTGTGCAAAATGTATTCCACAGAGGGCATGTCTACATATGCGATTAATGTGCAGCAATAAATTTTGGCACACATTGTGCTGGAGTTATTTCTTCTGCGCACCATGTCTTCACGTACGCCCAGAATTGCAGCACATTGAGCTGGGTCAGAGCAGCCCCAGCTGGCAGGGGGCCCAGAGGGGAGTCAGCCTGTGAACCCAGGGCTGTTCAACCCAGCTCAACATGCTACAGAGGGGTTGGCTGGGGCAAGAGGGTGCTTCAGTATGGGGCTAGCTGATAGGCAGCTGCTGCACTGTAGCATCCTCATGACCCACCCATCCCTGTCAGCATCTACATGTACACTGCTGCAGAGAAAAACACTCTGCTGTAGGATAGTACTTATGTTTACAAGTACTAACCTATGGCACAGTTAATTAGTTTACTCTGTCCAAATAGCACTGCATGTGTAGATGTTTACTGTGGAACTAATTAGGCAACTCCACAGTAGAAGTCTCATGTAGATGGACCCAGATAGGCCCCGTGAAGTCACTTCTACATAGTAAATGTAGTGGGGCCATGTTCTGCATTGTGCTTGTGGAGTCAGTACTATCCATGCTGCAGACTTGTACCAGATGTTCTGGTTACAAGTATGCTCAACTGAACAATGCTTCTAGAAATGCAGAGCATCACTCATTATTGGGGAAAAAATAGTCTCATCCTGGACATGTTTTATTCCTGAAAGTGTTTTAAATGACAGCTTCCTTCCTTTGTTTCACTTTGATTCTGCAGATGCTGTAGCATCAACTCTAGTTTGGATACTGTTTCATACTGAGGAATCATGTACTGGGTTGGACTGGTTTTACTTCCATAGAGCTTCTCCAGCCACAATGGTACTGTATATCCTGTACTGCTCAATATATCAAAGACTAGTTGCAGGCTCTGAGTTGCAGGCTGTGAAGATGAAGGTTTTGTCTGTGTGTTAGTAGGATGAAGAGTATCTATCAGAAAAGAGGATCCAGCACATGTTAGTGAATGATGTAGAACCAGAGTCTTACATTTCAAACCAATCAGTACACATCTTCAGCCTAATAATCCCAAAGGGACTATGGCTAGAGGTCACAATAGGACACTGTAATGGAGGGGAGGCAAACTTCAATCCTGCATCAGAGAATGCAGGACTCTTGTAATGAATCATCCTGAATTCTGGTGAGAAAGTCTGTATTGAGGTTCAGGGTATTCAGTGTTGAATGTAATTGGGTAATTATTTCCAATATGGATTTAAAAAAGAGACTGTTGTAGCTGTATGAGTCAAGTGAATGTAATCTAGGACTGGGAGGGGCCTCATGAGGGAGTATGTACATAAGTTGTAAATGTCACCTTTTCAGTCCCATGATTTACATCATGGCCACAAGGCATGCTAGGAAATAAAACCAAGCTACTCTATGGTGGCTTGCAGGGAAGACAAGGGTACAGCTAATGTCATGTCACTGTGATGGCAGAGAAGTTTTTAGGTTAATAGGATGAGGTTAAGAGTGAAGAAATTAGGTCAAAGGAAGTCTGTTCCCAGACTGGGAACATCAAGTTTATTCCCCTGCAATCGCATACAACTATATACTATATGTTCACTCCAACTGGGTCCACAGGAACATCTATCTGTTCCAACCCCTCCTGTACACCGCAAGCCACAAAACACCCACAAATACCCAGTAACACACTGAAATAAAAGCTCACACTGAGGTTTCTATTATGTTTATTTTTTTTATAAATTGCCAAAAATCTAAACTCCAGGAAGGAGGTTAGTTTGGATACAACCTCAGGTTCTGTGCATTCCACACCTCCAAAAATTATTACCCATCAAAAAGTACCTGGGCACAGTAGCCAAACCTCAAAAAGACATCCTTGCCCTGCAAAATGGTCTTGAAGTGTGCACAGCTTAGTAGACCAGAGAATCTAGTCCAAAGCTAGTCCTGGTTCTCCAGTGCACTGCATCTTGTGAGCACTAGCAAAAACTGGATGCAATGCATTGCCAGACAATGGGGCAGCTAGTTGTAGATTTGTAAAAGCTATGAAGGGGGAATAACAGTGGCAAATCAGGCTCAATATGATCTATATCAACCTGGAAAAATGTGTGTACATTCTGGATCATTTCCAGGTGTTCTCAACTTTTATCTTCCATGGAAAAGAGTCAAACTCATCCCTAACATAACTCCAGTGACTTTGATGGTTTCACACCAGCAAAAAAATTTGGCCAGTGGCTTCTGCTTGCCCCAGGCTGACAAGATATAGCACGCAAAATTACAAGGCATATATGTTGTTCAAGAAGATGCACATTACTGCCTCAAGTCATCAGAGTGTACCTGTTGTATATCCTCATCAGAATGGGTGCGCTAGCTGAATAGGGATTTAACAGGGATTTAACCATAGGAAAATAAATTATTTGTGCCTTAGCTAGAGAATGACTCTAGTCCACCATTTTCATTTGGTGGGAATCCACTATACAATATTTAAGGTTGCCTTCTTCTGCGTTCCCCTCTCATCTTGTGTGAGCAAGTGACCTTCTGATTTTATCACCCTCCCCTGCCACACTTTATTTTATAGCATAATAGAGGCAACATCTGAAAGCCTTTTCTTCCTCATTTGACAGATGGTCAGAATAAAAATACCAATACACTCATAAATCAATGAAATGGTACTTTTAAAACATGCACATGGAATTGATTATCCTCTCAAAGCAGGTCATAGTGATTATGAAAAATGATACATAATTAATAAATCCATAATGCTCAGGTTATCAGTTACTCAGCCATCCATTCTGAAACCATCACCTCTCTTTAACGTGTGTATAATACACTGGAGAAAGAATTACATTACATTTGATCTCAATGTAACTTCTGTTCACTTTCATATTCGTTCTAATAAAAAGGTAATTCTTTAATGTGAACCATCAAATTATTGTTTGAGTAGACTTAATGTAAGTGTAGAGAGAAAAAGCAATGAAACAAACATTTAAGTCTAATCAGAGCTTGTATATTTTCCTTTGAAGTGCAGCAAAAAAGAACATACAATTTAGTGCAGTTTTCTTTTCTCAGAGGCTTTCATAGTTTCATAGTTTGTAGGGTTGGAAGGGACCTGAGCAGATCATTGAGTCCGACTCCCTGCCATGGCAGGAAAGAGTACTGGGGTCAAACGACCCCAGCAAGGTGTTCATCCAGCCTCCTATTAAAGACCCCCAGGGTAGGGGCCAGCACCACTTCGCTTGGAAGTTGGTTCCAGATCCTAGCCACCCTGACCGTGAAGTAGCGTCTCCTGATATCTAGCCTAAATCTACCCTCTGCCAACTTGTGACTGTTATTCCTAGTCACTCCTGGTAGTGCTCAGGGAAACACGGACTCCCCAGTGCCTGCTGGTCCCCTCTGACTAGTTTGTAACAGGCCACTAGATCCCCCCTCAGCCTTCTCTAGTGGAGGCTGAACAGGTTCAGGTCCTGTAGCCTCTCCTCGTAGGGCCTGCCCTGCTGCCCCCTGATCATGCGATGGCCCTCCTCTGGACCCTCTCGATGCTGTCCTCATCCCTCTTGAAGTGCGGTGCCCAGAACTGGATGCACTACTCCAGCTGCAGCCTGACCAGTGCTACATGCAGGGGGAGGATCACCTCCTTGGACCTGCTTGAGATGCATCTGTGGATGCATGGCAAGGTACAGTTAGCCTTCCTGACTGCGTCCTCACACTGCTGGCCCATGTTCATCTTGGAGTCAATGATGACTCCCAAGATCCTTTTCTGCCTCTGTACTGACAAGAAGGGAGTTCCCCAGCCTGTAGGTATGGTGCCAGTTGTTCCTCCCCAGGTGTATCACCTTG
>NW_017729024.1:133738439-133751146 GCF_001723915.1 Gavialis gangeticus
CCGCAGTGACCTCAGCTAATTCCCTCAGTACTTTAGGGTGGAGATCATCCGGACCAGCTGATCTGAAAACATCCAGTCCCTCCAGAAGTTCCCTGACTAGTTCCTCACTAACCCTTGGCCTAGGTGCGCCTTTATAGACTGTGTTGTATCAGGTGCTACTGGGGCTACTGTGGTAAATGTGGTTTCTTTGCTTATTCACTATACAGAGTCTAGTAGTGAAAGCTGGATAACTTTACAGGACATACTTGCCATTTTTAATAATTTTTCCAGGTTTTCTTGTACTACTTGGGTGGGAAATTTTGCAAAAAAGAAAAAAAAATCCTAAACCAGCTTGGACATGAGTTATATCAGAACCCCCAAATTTGAGGTTAGAGGGACACATTCCAGTTAAATTATTCTGATTTTAGCTCATCTGTATTTTAGCTAGACCTAGACAAACCCAGAAATGGTTTGGATTTTGCAACACCTCATTGATCAAGTTTTTATTTTGCAACCAGGGTGGTTTGGATCTGTTTCTTGTTTTATGCAAACCACCCATGTTCGCCTGGGCGGGGGGTTCTGATAACTGGCTCCAGTAGGGGCTTTTTTTTGTATGTGCACACTCGCACACTTTGTCATTCTGATTTCTCTTTTTGCTTCCTGCTACACTGAAGTCTACAGCATTTGGAAAAATATTTTATCATTGGAAAACCAGGGAATCTCTTTTGTTTACTGGAAAGATGACCTAGTTAAAGCAAAATGAGGGAAAATGTATCCGATATAGTTTATCATTTTGAACAAGCAATGAAACAACTGCTAGCCATAGACTGCATACTTCATCCCTTGGATCAACAAGAGTGCCTGCCAAACATCAGATTATATATTCCACAGCTGAAGTGTTTGCATAACTGTTCAGTGGCTACCATTTCAAAAAAGAAAACCACTGATGGGCCTTTTTTAATATATTCCCTTAGTTTGACATGTTCACAGTGTACTGCCAGCAATCATTTTGTACTTGGAAGATACACTTACTAACATCTTCTCTATGGCCCATGTGCCAGCTAGCAAGTAGGGACTAGTTTCATATTATGCACTATCTTGGCATTCCATCACATAAACTCCAGTTAGTTTTCAGTCATAACTACAGTGTTTAACCCTGCTACTGCCATGTGTGTCTCCAGGACTACAATTTGAGAAAGGCTTTATCTGCTGAAGTGTTAATCATGTGTTATCAATAATGATATCTACATGCTGTTCATTTGGCAATTTTAGTTGACTGCCCAGTGACTCAAAAGTGATGCTCTCCTACACCTTTTTAGGAGGGGAAATTTAAAAAAATAGAAGCCGTACAACCTTGCCATAGGCTTATCTATTACTCTTCTCATTGCACAGGTTTTCTAATTTCTAAGGGATTATTCAGAAAGTGGATTTCTTCTTCAACAGATGGGTTTCTTCCCTCTCAGACATTGCTGAAATAATGCTCTAATATGGCTTCAAGGAGTCTGACAGTATGACTTGAGCTTCCATTTTCAGGGCAAAATATAAAACCTGGCTTATTACTGTTCTGCTTTTTTTCTGTGGTGCTTTTTTTCAAGAGGCTTGTCCTCAGTATCTAACTCATATTGGAATTTAGGCAATTAAGTTCAGTCTACTTACATTTTCCCTGAAGCAGTTTATTATTATGGAGTTCAATCGTCCAGGCTGAGTTGAATTTTAGACTTCAGAAACAGAATCTCAACCTCTGGTATGAAGCAAGAATCCCGAAGATCCTTTCTAAAATTACAGGATTAATTTTGAATGAATTTGCTGGGAATTTACAAGCAACATTATTGATGAGTTAAAATTAATAAAAAATGGGTCCCGGAAGAAATTCAGTCAAGAAAGGCTTACCTTCTGGGTTCTGATTTTGATTTATCCTGAATGATCTTATGAATGGGGAAATGCAGGCCATTCAAACTTTTTTTATTTTAATCCTTAAATTTTCATAAAATTTTGTATGCTGGGGGCATGCATTTATGCCAGCTTAAATTTACTGTGCAGTAAATGGAATAGGCCAGTGCCTACACATGCAGGCATTAACACAGTGTGTGGACTGACTTGGGACTAAAGTTAGTCTCAAGTCAGTCCTCACACACAATGTCACTGCATAGTAAGGCATCCACACGTGCATTACTGCAGTAACTAATCAGGCATAAATTTGATGCCTGCATGATGCAGGCATCAAATTTAAGCTCAAGTTGGTATAAGTCGCCATATTTACTGTACGGTACGGGCATGCACGGGTAGATACGTACCTGTACTCCACAGTAATTTTGATTCCTGTGCAGTAAATGCACATGTGTCAATGCACCCTGGGCTCCCTTTTCAAGAATATTTGTTTTTTTTCCTTCAGTTCTCCATAATGGAAAATGTGCACTTGAATGAGTGTGGAAAAATAGCCCTCTGCCAGAGAGATTTCCTTGGGGAACTGCAGAATAGTAACTCCCTTTCATTGATCATGATGATGGCATAGCTAAGTAGCATTCAGAGAAAATGGTGGCCTCAACATCCAGGTAGATGTAAGATATAAGTAAGTGAGAAGGAGAATGGGCAGAATGCTTAACGTAGACATGGTCTACTTCTTCAGGTCCCATGAGACTTTTGTGCATTTTTTCCTACACACTGTTTAACACTTGCTACATTTCATCACAGATGTGTCTGAATTTAGTATATGAATTATAAAACACCTTTAGCATCTTTCTGAATGAAAGTCCCCAGAGAAATGTCTGCCCCCAGAAATGTCAGTAGCCTCACCACCCAGTTCATACTTTAAAATTAACACACATGCTCTATACTGGTTGTTGTAATTACTTTGTTCTCCCTGATCAGGGCTGGGTATTTGGGTTTCTTAATCATATGTTGTCCCCTACAGCATTAGGCCCACAAAATTCAGCATTCAAATTGTAGGAAACCTGTTCAGAGCCAAGCTCTGAACAGTTGGAGTTCTCTCATTACTAATCCTATAGGATTAGTTTTAAACTGGACCCATTAGAAAAAGCTGGGTGGAAAGGGTTGCAAGGGAGCCAGCTGCAGGTCCCTGGTCCTGGGAGGTGGACCTATATTACATGGCTACAGAGGCAGCTCCAGAGAGGGTGCAGTGGTGTGGCTGCACCCCACTTTGGGACTGGATCATGCTACTAGAGCAGGGGTGGGCAAAATGTGGCCTGCCAGGCCATTCTATCTGGCCTGTGGGGCCCCTAAAAAATTTAGAAAATTAATATTGATCTGCTCTGGGCTGCCTGTCATGTGGCCCTCAATGGCTTGCAAAAACTCAGTAAGCAGCACCCTCCCCAAAATAATTTCCCACCCCTGTGCTAGTGCCTCTGAGGACTTTTTAAAGGTACCCAAAACAAAAGAGAAATTCTCCCTTCCCCTTAGTGCTCAGAGGGATTTATCTTCCCATCCCCTCCTCCAGGGCTTTCATTCCTCTACTGGAGGTGGGAGAAACTTCAGAACTGTTCCTGCCCAGTCCTGCTGGGCTGCACAGGGGCTGGACTCACCTAAGGCAGTGACCATGGCAGTGGCTTTGCACACCTGCTTCTTGGGGGACCAGGCAGTGTGGGAAACCCACTCCCTTCTCATTGCTGCTGCTGCTGTTCCCTTCAAAGCCCAAGTCTCATGCAGCCTCACTGGAAAGGGCAGAATTCCCTGCTTTAGAGGTTCAAATCCTGAAGGGACAGCTGTGCCCCAAACCAGCAGAAATATTTCAGTTTCATTCTTAGTGGGCTAGAGAGCCTATGAATTTTCCACCACCTTATGCAGAGTAGAAGAAACTTTAGAATGTGCTCCTCAGTCTCTTTGCTGGGGTAAAATACATGCAAGAGCATGCAACCGGTCATTTTCTCACAAGGAAGTTCACTGGCTGGTTAAGCTGTGGGCTTCAGTTCTTACAACCTTCACATAGCATGGGCTGCAGGCTTCACCAAGAAATTCAAAATCCCACAGTCCATGGTAGATTGGGACAGGGAATCTCTTTCCTTAGCCATATTGTGCTTCAAAGCAATTTCCTCAAACTAAAGCCCTTTTATTTTGGCTTTGGTCCATTTTCAGAAAATGCAGCATTACAGTGGTTTATATTCAATGCTTTCCTTTTTAGATTGTCTTAACGATATCCTATTACCAGCTATGAAATGTCTAAGAACTTGGGGAGTGGATCAGTGTGTGTAAAATGATGAGAAATCCAGAAAAAGAGTTAGAAGAAAAACTGGGAAACCTATGTGGGGCATGATGCTAATTAAAAGTAACATTGTTTCTTTTTATTGAAAAAAAGAAATAAAGAAAAGAAAAGAATTCTAAAAGTAGGATATTAGGTAGTTGAACTGGGAAGACCAATACCACTTCTACCCATTAGTTATGACCTCTATCGCAGCACTAACAGGTCTGCCACTCATGACATTATAAAAAGCTGTGGTTAATCTGCAAAAATAAATTTGTTTTCAGTTGGGTCATGTGATATCCTCTTTCTTTCTAAATATATGTGGTCTTTACACCCAAGCGCACACATAGCACTGAGGCAGATATTTTTGTAATTTGTTTCTTTTTCACAGCATACAGCTATGTGATTGTGGCTAAAATATTTTGTTAGCTCTAACAAAGTTACACTTGCCCATGCTGTGTCATTCTGGAAAATATGGGTTCTGCTTTTTTTAAAAGTCACTGTTTATAGTTAAATTGTATGCATGTGACTCTAAATGAAGGGTGGGAGAATTAGAGACTAATAAAGACACAGGCCAAAGTCACGCTGTCATGCACATGTGGTGCTGAGAGAAGACTGTGGATACTACTGTTTCATTGGGGTCTTGAGCTCAGTAGGCTACATGCAGATTTTTCACAGCTAAATTGTGAGGGATAAAGTATTCACAGCAGGGTTAGCTGATAAAATTAAATTATTTCCCATCTTAAGACAATTTTATATGTTTGCATAGGGGTAGAACTCTACTTCTATTTTTCTAAAGATATTGGCTATATGAGCATGATGGTTTGGGAGGCCAATATCTATATTTATAAATCATGTTTGACAATAGCAACTCTCAGTATGCTTGTTCCCTTTCCTTTCTCCTTACTGTAGTCTTGCATCATATTTCTTCTGTTAAGGGAATCAGTGCCTGGGTTTCTGCCTATGAAAAAGGTGGTCCTTTGTCATCAACAACCAAATAAGCTGTTTCCAGGCAGAACAATGGGGTGCTTGCAAAGTCAAATGGATTTTCAATTTTGGATTGTGAGTGATGATGAAGCAACAAACCTGATGAAGGACACTGGACCCTTGAGGACTGAGGGGTGCCATTTGTTGAAAGTCATGCCAGAGAGACATTCTATGCTTATGATGTTTGCCTAAAAGGTCAGATCCACCTGCTTTAGACACTTAAAAAGGTCCCTTGGAAGCTCCCACAGTGCACTCCAATCCAAAAAGAGGGATGAAACTGTGTCACTGCACCCACTCTGAATTTGCACCTGGCTAGGCCCCACCATGACTTCCTTTTTACTGGTTACAAAAATATGCCCACCTTTTTTACACTAGTCATTCACAAAAAATCTTTACACCTGATGGTTAGGTTTGTAACTGCAGGTTCAGATGAGGAGTTTGGAACTCCAGCGTGCTGGCCATGCCTTGCGTGATTGCTTCCTTTCTAGTAGGTTTCAGCCAAATAGTACTGGTGTGCATGTACGTGTATGTGCATGAATGCATATGTGTGTGTGTGCGTGTGTGTGTGTGTGTGTGTGTGTGTGTGCATGCACCAAATTCCTACTACCCTCCCTTCAGTCCAATTCTGACTACCTTCTCATATGTGCCATCTATAGGTGATGTGTCCAACTGGGTGTTCTGTCTCTTTCGGCTACCATCTTGTGATAAGAGGCAACGATAATACATACAAGTGAAACAGTTATTAGTCCTATTCTCACCTATTCTTGTAGTGCTGCCCTCATGTCCCAGCCCTCTGAAGCTCAAATTTTAACACTTTTAGTTTGTTATTTGAATGCAACATTGCCAAATGTCATCTGAATTATAATGACCTGGAATCTGAATGTGATTGAATTCTGACAGCTGAACATATTGGCATATTCTTAACTGTATTGCTGCCACCCATTAACTGAAGCATTGACATGCCCTTTCTTGACATTTCCTTTAACTCTGAGGAACCCCTTGCCTCCCTGTTTCCTGGCAAAAAGAAGAAGAACAGCTGTTACTGGAAGAAAGGGAGTCCCAGAGTAGCAGTATCCTGCCCCAGCCTCTTGGCAAATGGGAAGGGAGCAGCTGGTGCTGGGGGTAGGACTGTGCTGCAATGCCATCTGCACCTCTTTGCCTACCCTTGTCATGGGCACTCTGAGAGAAGAGCAGTTGATATCAGAATTAGAGGAGCCAGCAGCACCTGGCACAAGACTCCCTGGATTTTCAGTGGGAACAAAGAGGGAGCCCCAGCCAGCCCATCTGAAGCATGCTTTAATGAGGAGCCATATGACATATGTTCCATAATGAAATAACTGCACTTTCCTCCCTTCCTTCAACGTGCAGACCATCTGTGCATGTACTGGAACTCCCAGCAGCATGAATGGGAGCAGCGTGCCAAACTTGCACGCGTCCTCTTCCAGATGAGAATGCATAGTGCCACACATGGCAGTGCACTTTCTAGGTGCTGCTTTCCAGCTTTGCTAGTAAGGCAAAGGACAGCTGTGAGGGTTTTTTTTTTAATGTAGTTATAATTCCTGGTCTGTACAACTAGAAAGGATGGTTTGAGTCCTCCAGGCTGACTCTGGGCACTACACACATCTATTAATGCCTCATTCACACTATCTTATTTAATTTGCTCCTGAGTATCTCCCATGACCCCCTGCCCCAACCCCAATGGCAACTTGTTCCAATACCCAGTTGGTTTATAAGATGTGTTCCTGATGGTAACAGCCTAACCTTCTCCTTTCTTGGTTTTAGGCCATCACTTTCTATTTTCCCATCCTGTGTTAATGTGAAAAGTGCCCTTCCCCAAGCTCTCTGTATAAAGCAGGGTATATATAAATGGTGATTATGCTGCCCCTGAGGTTTCTCCCTACAGGCTCTATAAAACTAAGCATTCCTGGCTTCTTGTTGTTATATCTTATCTGTTAGTACCATTATCTGCTAATGCCATTAACATTTTTAAGCTGTAGGTTGCTATATTATATTCCATATACCATGTGGTATACCAGGGAAATACAAAGTAATATGTTACCGCCAGCTTTCCCTACTGAGAACCACATTGGTCACAATGAGAAATCTCAAAGCACATTCTATATAAGGGGCCCTTTATCCACTTCTGAAATACAGCCAGCTCTGTAAGGGAAAGCTGAATTCAGTCAGACAGCCAATGCACAGCATAGTGCATAATAGGAAAACCTGTTTTTGTGGACAATAGCATTGTCTGTTTAATGGCATGAAGGGAGATCAAGACATCAGTTTTAAGGGCTCATGGGAAAGTCTCCTCAGACTCCAGCACACTACAGACTTGTTTGTCATTTATTAGCATCATTAATCATTTCCACTGCAAGCACCCCAAAACAAGGCTGTATTTTAATCACAGGAGTAGATCAGCTGCGTGCAGTCCCTCGTGTCCTGAACAAATGATTTTTGTCGTGTCTAGTGAGCGTGACACTGAGAGACTTTGACCTTTTAAAAATCAAGTTGATAGTGATTATTAGTTTCTTACAGAGTGACTGGAAACCTGTCATGTGTCACAAGTACTTTTCTTTCGCTCAACAAGCATTGAGAATAAATGGGGCGCTTGCTTTAGCTCTTTCTCTTTTGGCTCTGATCTGTCACTTCCTTCTCTAGACCAGACAGACTGGATCTCGAACTGGATTTATGCTTCAACTCACTTTTCCATGTTGCTGTGTGCTAACAGAAACTATCTGCTTCAGGTATCACTGACTGGCATATCGTTTCACTATAAAATAATAACTTTGCTGGCACATCAGGTGAGCACTCACAGGGCCAGGGAAGGGGCTAACACGGTTCTGTCCCCTTCTATTCCTCTGGGTCTGTTGCTCTGAGCATAACCAAGACAGCCCACAGCATCCCTTTAAGAGCCACCAGTTTTCCCCCGTGCTTATGAATGGCTGGGCTTCCCAGCATCAGCACTGTTGCTGCTGAAGCCCAGTCCTGACACTCCTGTCTCAACCAGTCTCATGTCCAGGGACCTACTTAAATCACAGTGAGACTAAACAATTTTTGTGGGTTGGTCATGGCATAAAGAGTAAATTTCACTCTTTATGAAGTGCTGGCCCCGTCCCTTGGTGCTGATTGGCAGAGAGGCCCCAGCGGGGAAGGAAGAACGAGGGGGCGGCTGCCATCTTGCCTGCTGGCTGCCCTTTGTGCAGCTCCACCCCTTGGTGCTGGTTGGTGGAGAGCCCTGGTAGGGGGAGGAGGGAGAAGGAGACAGCTGCCATCTCACCTGCTGCCCTTCATGAGGCCCTGTGAGCTGGCACTTCCCTCCACCGGGCAGGCTGAGGTGGGACTATGGCAGTGAGGACCGCTGGCTCCCACTAGGGGGTCAGCATTTCATTCTTATTTAGGCTTTTTTTTTTTTAATTGATTTCATGGACAATTCCAGGTTTTGCAGTTTCGAAGAAGTCCGCAAAAATCTCAGATTGAATAGACCCCTACTCGTGTCCTACACCAGCACCTGCTAGAGGGTCTCAGAAACTAGCCTACGCTGTCCTCCTCCATTTCAGCAATAAATAAATTACCCCTATTGGACCCTGGCCTTTTAGGACCTGGGAGTACAGGGATGGAATCCGGCTGCGAATGTCATGCATCATCATGGCTGTGACTTTCCTCGTACACATACATCAGTGGACATGCTCACAACAGAGCACTTCTGAGTGAATCAGTTAAGTCAACTGTCTGCTCAAGCCCTACAGCCCATCGGATTAAGGCGTGGTTACTTCTATAGGGCACACTGTGTCCAGGTGCCTTTGACTCCACCACCCAAATGGCTTGGTACTTACACAGTGCTGGCCCAGCTGTGGCATGAACTCATGCCTTTGGAGGCACAGCAAAACGGTCTCACTGCTGTGCCACTGCAACCCAGATGAGCTGTGCTTTGCTTATTGTATTTCTGAGGGTGTGAAAGCTTTGAACTCATAAAACGCTATCATGTTTGCAGTAGCACATCTCCAAGTCTTTACCTGAGCACCTTGAATTGCACTCATTACCTCTGAATGTATATTGTAGACTGCTAACGTGAACACAGGGGTTGCTTTCTAATTGTGAAGGCTGAGCCTTATTGGATATCCCAGTGAACATTTTTCTTTTCTTTTTGGAGATTGTTCAGAGATACCTATATTTCTTTAGGGTGTGGCATAATTTAGGAAGGTAAAATAGTCTCCAGTATTTTTCCAGCTCTGCACAGTACTCTCACAGCCATAAGCCATAGATTTCTAACTCTTTCAGAACTAGGTTTGACATCCTTGGTGAAAAGATTATGAACAAAATATTCTAGCTTATAGACCTGATTTGCCAGCTTTTCCTGGCCTTCCAGTATATTAGCCCCAAACACTATCTGCTCAAAATTAATTTCCTCTTGGTCAGAAAATTGCAATCATTATCAAACCATTTTAACTCTAACAATGTTCTGGTTGTGCTGTTCTTTGGCTCACTGGAATCCTTTGCCCAAATTTAGTCAGTATTGGCTCTTTTATTTTATGCAGGCATTTTTCTGCTCAGAACAGATGTCAGGCTCATTGACTAGTAACTTCCTGAATTTTCTTTACTCTCAAGCTAAACATAATTATAGGACTGGAGGAATACCTGAAAGAAAAAAAAAAAGCTTTGTGAACATTGGCTTAAATAAAACTGAATTTAGTTCAGCTATGCTCATGACATCTTTGAGTTTGTATCCTGAGATACATTCTAGCAAATACTGTCAGGACAGTAGAAAATTTAAAATATTTATTACCCTCTGTGGATGTATCCCTTTGTATATGGCTCGACCAGTGCTGTTCAACTCTAAAGGGGTACACTACCTCCTCAGGGCATGTGCCTGCCATGAATTAATGGTAATAATTGGAAAATTCTCTCCCCAAGAAGGAAAACCAGCTCTGCCATCAGGACAGTGTCCAATAATCTAAAATAATCAGTTATGGCCTGTAACAGAGCCTCACAGGGGGCTCCTCCAACGCCAGGACCCCTGTCACAGTCCTCCGGGTTTAAGTCCAGGCTCTAGGTGTTAAGGCATCACAGCTAGGAGCAGCTCTCAGTACTTTCCTGGATGACTCCCAGGAAGCCTCTGCAGTCCATTAGAAACAAAAATGCAAAAATATGGGTAGGGGTATTCCTCACCCCTGGCCTCTGTTGCTCTCCGGTGCAGTTTTCCTTCTCACTACTGCTCTTGTCCTTTTGGGCTCTCCGGCCTGCACTCCCAGCCTATCAGTGCTGGTTTCTGGTCCTCAGCAGTAGCTCATCTCTTCTGTATTGAAGGGAGACACCTGGGCTGAGTTAACATCAAGCAACTCCTCCCCTGAAGTTGTAAACAGCCTGGGCTGTTCGAGCCCCATCTTGGTGTTCCCAAATAGGGCTTTCCCTTTCCAGGGGTTCTGTTTCCCAATGGGAATATTAAGAGGGCCATACCGTCTCTGTGTTTTCCTGGGGCTTTCTGCAATACAGGTTTTCCCTGCTGGGACGCTTCTCCTCTCTGCTTGAGAGTGCTTTGCAGCTATGGGTTTAGTCCTTTCCATGCTACCAGACCTATCTAGGGGCTTCTTCTGTTTGTTGCCTCTGAGCAGGCTCTGTAGTTGCCCACTTTCAATGGCTCCAGGGTCCTGCCCCTTTACTGTTGCAGCCGCTTGACTTCCAGATACTAAGGGGAAAGGAGTGAGTGTCAATTTTTCTCCTCCCACTCCCCCTACTCTTCTACACAGACTATCCATGAAAAGAGATTTTTCTGCTCCCACTTGTGTCTGTCTACATAGTAAGCCTAATTTTAGACATTATCCAGTTAAAGAAACACCATTATACATCCTGTTAATAGTTAATAACATACATCACATTGCATCACACTATTTGCAATCTATAAAGTAAGAACCTGGGGTAGGATTTCCTCCTACAAATACTTTTGAATAGTAAACATTCAAGACAATGACTAGCTGCCTGGTTGAATGCATTATCGGTGAAATTCTATGTGTTAAACTTCACTTAATCATGTCTTTTGAGAAGCACAAAGAATGGTTGAACATAAGCACCTTGGCCTGCAATCTCTCTGTTAGTCAGCTCCAGGGGACATATTTATTGCTTCAAGAACATTCTTCTACAATGAAGTTATCACTTAAATACACCTGAAATTCTCAGTATGCTGAGAAAGTAATAGCACTACCAGCCATCTGCTTCCTAATCTTTTGTGTCATAAAGAAAATAAACCCATTTACCCTTTAAAAATCCCAAAATAATCATTTTTCCACATGATTGTTGAGTGGCATGAAACATTACTGGGGTAATTTGCTATATAATGGGATAAACTCACCCAGTGAAATATGAGGTTGGTGTCACAATAGCTTATGTAGGCATACACTCTCTCATAGTAATTGAGAATCTCCACATTTATGTCACGCTTTTCATTATCAAGTGTTTTTGGACAGATTCATATCAGGATCTATACTGAAGAAAACTGGTTCAGACTGGTGTGGTAGTAGGGCTGCAGAAGACACAATGCCATAGCCAAGACTAGCTTCATAAGAGGTTCCATGTGCTTAGCAGAGCCCCCAAAAGTGGATAGTATTTGTCAGGCCAGGGCCATTATTAAGGTAACAAGAAAATGTGCTGATTAAGTATGTTTCTGCTGCAGCCTGAACTGGTTGCATTTCTTGGCAGCTCCTGATGTATATTAAACCACCCAGCTCTGTGGGGGAAAAGCTCTTAGGGTGAAGTTACAGGTTACATTTGCACCCTACTAAATTTGTGGGATGTTAAGGAATGTTCTGTGAGCAGTCGCACATTAATGGTGAATACTATTTCTTGCTTGCACTGCTCTGACTTGCCACAAGAGTGCTGGTGAGCAGGGGCATGCCTAGGAGCTAGGACAAGTGGGCATATCTATCCCTGATCTGTGGGGGGAGGTGCTGGGCATGGTGATTCTGGGATGCTTGAAGGCTGAAAAATGCTTATTTTATCTGTCTGGAACAGGCTGAGGTTACCGTAACACAAGATAGGTTGCATGCCCCAGAGTTAACTCTCACCTGAAGTGACATAACTTTGAGATGCTCAGAGGGCACTTAGCACAATTTAATGGGCTTTAACATGCTGATGCTATGCGTGTCTACAGTAGACAGTTACTACAAAGTTGACTAAGTAGCTCTGCAGTAAAACATCACCATCTCCATGTGTAGTGTGCTATTAGGATGGAGAAAACTAATTAACTCCACCATAGGATACTACTGCTCAGACACAAATACTATCCTATGGCAGAGTTATTTACTTTGCCACCATACACATGTAGACAGTGATGGGGCTGGTTGGGGTACGAGGGTGCCTCAGTGCAGAGGCTAAACTCCAGGCATGGCTGGTGAACTCAGACTGGTGGGGTGAGGGGAATATCCCACAAGAGCGGGGGCAGAGGGGGGTTGCGGCCAGCCAAGCACTCCGGCCGGTAGCAGGGAAGCTGCAAAGCCCACCACCCCCTGCCTCCGCCTGCTCCTGTGGAATGCTCCACCTGCCCCACCAGTCTGAG
>NW_017729024.1:133751189-133752229 GCF_001723915.1 Gavialis gangeticus
GGCCCTGGCCTACCCGCTCCCTCTGCACTCCCTAATCCAGCCCACCTGCCCTGCCACCCATACACCCCCTACTCCCTGCCCACCCTCAGTACCACTGTCGGGACACACACTTGTTTGAAAAAAAATAGCATTATTCCCCTCACAACACTCACCCCCACTGCTGGGTGGCTGCAACCCCCCCCACCCCACCCCCCACTCCTGTGGGATGCTTCACCTGCCCCACAAGTCGGAGTTCACCAGCCACGTCTACTGAACACTGAAGCAGCCTGCTCCTCCACAGCGTATTGACTTGGGGCAGAGCAGCCCTGGGCTGACCCCTGGGGCAGCCTGCCAGGCAGGGCTGCTCTTTCCTAACTCAATATGCTGCAGCCCTGGGTGCACATGTAAATGTAGCATTAATTATACATGTAGGCATGCCCACTCATGTTGTAAGTGCCCCTAGCATAGTCTAAGTATGTAACTTCATCATTTGGCAACGTAGGCAGGGCTAGTGCTGCAATGTGCTACAGAAGGTTTAAGGGAGGTCCTCCAATGACCTTATAAAAATTCCATCAGCAAACTTCAGTTCGGATTCAGGGGGATTTCTTTGCTGTAGTAGAGTGTAGTCCTTAGCCTTTGTATTGGTAAACCTGCTCCTACAAAGAGAGCTTGTTCCTAGAGCTCATAAAACGTGCTGAAAAACAATGGTTTTTTTGCCTTTGTGAGCCACTAGATTTCACAGGTATCAGGTAAAATGGAGCCCAGGGCTAAAATACTCTAAGAACTCCCTGGCACATTTTACATTCTTGCACACATATATGCAGCCCTCTGGTTACAGTGTCCTCCGTGGGAGAAAGAGGAAACAGAGCCTGAGAGCCAACTGTGAAAGCACTAGTTCCATATCCTTGTGCAGGGAAGTCCAGTTTAACTTAAGAACATAATAACTGCCATTTTTTGGGTCAGAACATAAATCCATTTTGTCCAGTATCCTTTGTCCCACAGTGGCAGAAAGTGGATGATTAAAGGCAGAGTGAACAGGCTATTACCATGGTTTTTGCCAC
>NW_017729024.1:133762365-133772919 GCF_001723915.1 Gavialis gangeticus
ATGACCTTATAAAAATTCCATCAGCAAACTTCAGTTCGGATTCAGGGGGATTTCTTTGCTGTAGTAGAGTGTAGTCCTTAGCCTTTGTATTGGTAAACCTGCTCCTACAAAGAGAGCTTGTTCCTAGAGCTCATAAAACGTGCTGAAAAACAATGGTTTTTTTGCCTTTGTGAGCCACTAGATTTCACAGGTATCAGGTAAAATGGAGCCCAGGGCTAAAATACTCTAAGAACTCCCTGGCACATTTTACATTCTTGCACACATATATGCAGCCCTCTGGTTACAGTGTCCTCCGTGGGAGAAAGAGGAAACAGAGCCTGAGAGCCAACTGTGAAAGCACTAGTTCCATATCCTTGTGCAGGGAAGTCCAGTTTAACTTAAGAACATAATAACTGCCATTTTTTGGGTCAGAACATAAATCCATTTTGTCCAGTATCCTTTGTCCCACAGTGGCAGAAAGTGGATGATTAAAGGCAGAGTGAACAGGCTATTACCATGGTTTTTGCCACTGCTCCTCTCTCACTTGCAGCTTCCAAGATTTAAGGTCTAGGAAGTTCTGATTCAGAGGCTGTATCCCTAACTCCCCTGCTCAATAGCTACTGAAGCCCCTTCCCTCTAATCTGGCTGAACTGACAGCTTCCACAACATCTTGTGGAAATGAGTTCCACACTTTAATTACATACTGGACGAGTTTACACGATATGCTGACTGCGCAGTAGCCATGACTACTTGTCAGTAGAGTCATGCAGTAGGAAGCGTGATACAACACTACTGTGCAGTAGACTCAAAAAAGCCACTCCTCGGCATGACTGTCATTTAGTACTTCTTTGTACAAGTTTATACAAGTACTAAATGACTGTGCAGTAAGAACTGCACAGTCAGCATCTCATGCAGACACAGCCAGCATGTGAAAAAGAACTTCATTTTGTTAGTTTTAAACTTACTACCTACTAGTTTCATGTCATGACCTCTAGGTTATTATATAGTGTGAGAGAGTAAATAATACATTTCTATATACTTTCTCTTCACCATTTCGTATTTTGAAAACCCTTATACTGTGTCCCTTCAAGTATCTCTTTTCTAAACTGAATAGGCCTTACCTCTTTAGTCTTGCCTCATATGGAAATCCCTCCACACCACTAGTCATCCTTGTTGCCCTTCTCTGTGCCTTCTCTAATTCTTCTATAACCTTTTTGATGTGTGGGGACCAGAACTGAGCACAGTATCCAAGGTGTGGATGGCTGCACCATGGATTTACAAAAGAGCATAATGATACTTTCCATTTTGTTTACAGTTCCCTTCTTTATAATCCCTAACATTTGGTTTGCCTTTTTGGCAGCCGCTGAGCACTGAGCTGATGTTTTTAGTGATTCATCCACAATGACTCCCAGATCCTTTCTTGTGTGATAACATATTTTAGGTACAGTTTGGGTTATTTTTGCCCACGTGAATTATTTTACCCTTACGTACATCAAGTTTGTGCACTCCAGAACCAGAAAGACTTAATTGTTCCCACTCTGGCCATGATCATGATGTCAATAGGATTCAGCATATACCTAAAATGCTTTGCTGGATCAGGCTGAAATATTCAGTACCATCCATGACTAAAACTTACCTGCTAAATCCACTATTATAGTAGAGCTGGACTGTTCTTGTAGCCATGATAGAAAGCTTTTTCTTCAGTGCACTTGCTCAAACTTGAGGTGTGCCTATACACATACCCAATGCCTGCTCTGACACATTATAATTAACACGCGTTGTGGCAGATTCAATCAACTGGCCTTGGTGTCACATATATTCAGCATCCCTGCGCTTCAAAATGGCAGTGGGGGCACTTTAACTAAAGGTTGTTGAAGCACAGGACACTGAATACACGAGATGCTTCAGGCGCTTTAATTACAGCGGCTCCTGAAAGCTGCTTTAATTTAAGTGCCCCCCTGCCCCAACCCCAGAGCACATGTAAAGATGCCCTTGATGCCTGAAAGTTTGTCTGACGGCTCTTCCAACTATACAGTTAGTCCAATAAAAGATACCACAAAAAATCCTCGCCTCTTGTACAAGCCTTCTGTTGGTATTGGAATGAAAGTGATACTAGCAAGAGCATGCTCTCTTTCAGGCTTCAGTTCTAAACTTCTCAGTAATCCAGTATTCAATGTTAATTCTGGTTTTTGGGTTTTTTTTCTTTTTAAGAAAGAAGTGGCCCATGTCCATAGGTGCAGAAGAGAAGAGAAATATTTTACTAATCCCAGTGCTTGTGCTCCTTGATGACAGCAATTATCCAAGTCTCTTCACAGCTTGTGTCTTATCTATATTACACTTTACTAGCCTGAAATTATCCCTGAATATTTGTGTGGGAGTAGGTCAAAAGAATCAAATGACAGGCTTTCCACTCTGACAACCCTTCTAGGGAAATCTTCCTTCTGAACGCAATCGCAGAGGTAAGCATAGTTGCTGTGTGGTGCATTTCCACACTGTTTCTGGCTTACTGATATGAGTCACCATGTCATCATATTTTCTGATACTGGTGGGTATCCGCACAACAGGTGGCTTGTATTACATTCTTTTGAATTTTCAACATTATGTGCCCCAATTGCAGCTTAAACATCACTAAGTAATCTTTATGTAGATATAAAGTGCATTTCATTTGCATAGCTCTGATAGGATTAAGAAAGCATTAGAGTAATTAAGGTCAGAGGGGTTTGCTATTTACTAAATCCCTAAATCCATCCCTAACTCTAGTATTATTCAGTAATATTTTGGGACAAAGAATCTACTGCTGTGGTATATGGTTATTGCCTACTCATCCATAACATACAGAGAAATTATTATTTAGAGTATTCAAAACTGAATATGAAGGCTTTTCATATGCACAGTGTCATATCAGACTAGTAACAGTGTGTTGGGTTCATTCTCAGAGGTAAGTATGTTGAATCAGTACCTTGTGTGACATGCGGTACACACAATTTGTCAAATGTTTAGAGAGAGAGAGAGAGATGTTTATAAAGGTGTATCTATGGGATAAATGTGTTTTCAGAGACCATATTTACAAGGACCCTATAGAAAGCACAATACAAAATGTATACCTATATGTAGTCAAGATGGTATTAAAATGAAGGTTTTCATGTTTTGTACAGATAATTTCAAAGTGATAAAATTTAACAAGATTGCCACACAATTTAGCACTACTTTTTCAATCATATATGGTTCCAGCTTCAAATAACAAGATGTGAGATTTAAGCAAAACAAAAATATATTCTTCAAATCAATAGAATTAAAAGTAGATAACATTTTGAATATCAGGTTTTTAATGTTAAAAACATTTATTTCACTGATGGTGTAGGAAATAAAATGGTCATAAACAGCTGCATGGATGAGTGTATATGTTATATATGACAGATACATTCTTTTTTGTGTGTGTTTCTGAACTTGAATATCAGAATCTGTCCTCAAAGACAGTTAAATCTAAACCAAACAGTGCATGACACTATGCTTTGTTCTTTGCTAATGCTTCTGGCCCTAAATGGAACGGAGAGTTATGATATTTTATACTGCTTCAAGTAAGAATCCAAATATTAGATATGCAGCCCAATAACATTCTTTTATTTGGTTTATAATATACAATCCTGAATGATTACTCTGTTTAAATTATAGCAATAAATATACAGGCGGCATTTTGGAAAATGCTGTATTATCCCATAGTATTTGTTCTTCTAGAATACAGGCTACAGCAGCTATTATTTTAAATTAAATTTACATGCATTTAGAGCCAGTGGAGTCCTTAAGCCTCTACAGAATCCTAATTCCTAAAGCCTCAGTGTTATCTGCAACCCAAGCCAATGTGATTCAGTTGACTGAGCCTTTAGGAATAGAGTTGTACTGACTTAAACTGATCTGGGACCAAGAGGAGTATGTATTTTCCTATTCACAAATTCAGAGGTTAAAGTGCTGATTATGTTTTTTCTAGCAGTCTTGTTCAATGGCAGCTCACTCAAAGCTGCATTACAAAGCTGTCTGTTCCAAAGCAATAGGTGCTGTGCTGGAAGCAAGCAAGTTTTACAGGGCTCTTGTCCAGGTCACTGATTCACCACAACTTTTAATTGGTCGTCTTGTTGCATTTTTTGTACATCTGTGTCTCTGGTCTCTTACAACATTAGCAATTAGTAGCATGCCTCTATCCCTATAAAGAACTTTAAAAAAGTGTGACTGACCTAAGCATGTTGAAGGTTGAAGGGACAATATAATTTCCTAAGCTATGCATAATGCGATCAGAATTTTATCCAGTTTCCTCAATACAACTTTGCTGACACCACTCAGTCCCAGGCTGTAAAAAGAAAAACCCCTGCTGCTCCAGCCTTGGCTTTGGGGAAGCAGAATATTGTGCAGTATTATTGTGAAGGGTATATAAGCAGCTTATTCATTTTCATTACTCAGGTAAACCAGGATTTGGATTATTTTTCTAGGCTGCAAGATCTTTGCCAAAGTGCACAGTGTCTAATCCAGTGGGATCTCTGGCCAAAAGTGGGGTCCCTAAACAATAATGTACAAATCAATAAAAAAAAAATGCAGGTTTCTGCACCTTAGAAGTTAGTGCTCTAACTCATTGCACTAGTGGCACACTTCTTTGTATTGTTCTCCTCTTGGGGTACCTCATTTTGTGGCTCTGTTTTTTCTCTTTTTTAATTTGTATTAAGCATCCTCAGGTTGTTATGAAGGTCAGATGCTTTGTGATTGTGGTGAGCAAGAAGGGATGGAGTGGACATGCTTATGGAGCCTGTTGAACTAAAAGATCTATGATCCTGTGATCTCAAGAGACTGGACTTGATTAGCCTGCTGGTCCCCTCCAGTTTATGTTCCTATGATAGGAGATCGGAGCAAGGAATATATCTAAGCCACCAGCTTGTGAATTGTCACTTAATACTGCAACAATAATATTCACTGATTTCTCCCCTTCCCCCATTATTTCTCTGAAGAGGAAGCATTTCTATTCATCTTGCTCCAGCTCCAAATCAAAAACTGCATCTATATAAATGGCTACATTGTGATTAACTCTTGGGCAAAACTGTGTGTTCATGTAAGAAGTCTCCCCCTTCCCCTTCCCTGAAAGTAAAACTGCTGCAAGGGCTGTTCATCAGGGCAGTGCCACAAGCAGGAATTTTCCTCCTTGCCCCTTCAAGGAGCCCAGAAAAGGGAGGAGGATCTGGGCCCTCTTCAGTTCTGCATCAATGCCTGGATCAGGTCCTACCAGAGTAACAATTTGTAAGGGAGTTTCCTGCTGGTGTTCCACTGCATTGTCTTCTGTGAAAGGGTCTGTGCAAATGGCACTGTCCAGCCCAAAACAAGGAAACCGCTGGGTAACATCATTCATTGTGGATAATGATTGGCTACCTCACTTGGTCCTATGAAAGTTTATTTTATGTACACAGACATACTGCTTTGAATATCTAGTGCGTGGCCACCTTCTGCTGACTACTACCGTGCCACTGCACTGTAGGCCAGCTGAAGCTAAAAACTCTGCTAAAGTGCCCAGCAAAGTCAATGGGATCAGGGATTCAGAGTAACTTCCAAACACAAGGAATCAGATCTTATGGCAGAGATGATGTCTTTTATCAGATTTTTGCAATTTATTTATTTTATTTATTTATTTTTTTTACAAAGCATTGCAACAAAGGATGGGTTTTTAAAAAATTACTGACAGGGTGCAGTTATGTATCTATAGCAGTCTGTCTGAGCTGGGGCTTCACAGGCAGGCCTTGTTCCAATCATCGTGATCTAATCTTACAATAAACTTTCATTTATGTGTGTTACTCTGAAGGGCAGAATCCTATTTCATGTGATGTGCTCCAAAGGTGTTTCCCAGCTGCCAGTTTTGATCCTTATGCACAGTTTGCCATCCCATTCTGAATTTACTATGGACATAGACAACAAGATTGGCTTTTGCTGGCCAGGGAGTGGGGGGCAATGGCTGGTGCCCGCCCCCCGAGAATGTGAGGGTGCTGAAAGAAGTACTGACGGCACTTCCGGGTTTGCCACCAGCACTTCTGGTTTTCAGTGGTCAGCCACTGGCGACACCTCCCCCCCCCGTCAGTGATCAGCCAGTGGGGGACCCCCTCCAGGATCAGAAGGACATATAAACATCTGTGCAGCTACTGAGCATGCTCAGCAGGCTGCATTCTGTCCCAGCAGGTATGTGCCTCTGTATGCACATATGTGTCCATAAGGCCTGAAATTGCGGTCTTGTAAATTTTGTCTTTCTTTGTACCAGGTTGCACTATGTCATTACTTGGAAGTCTCACTAGGCTTGTACATACTTTGGGCAGCGACCTTTTTCAACATTGTAACAGTCAGTTTTGGCACTTAAGCAAAGGTGGTGATCTTATTCCAGGTGCAGTGGGGTCATATGAATCCTTGTGGCTATTGAGCATGTGCAATAGGCTGGGTTCTGGCTAGGATGGTTCACAGCATAGTCTGGGTGAGCATTAAATCACAGAACTTTACTTAGCAAAAACCATAGTAATGGGTATTCAATGCTGGAGGAGAAGGGGGGAGGGGGCTATCAGGTTTTACCACCAAGTAATTAGAGCATTCACCTAGGAAACAAGAAAACCAGGCTGTAGGCCCCCTTCTGGAGGAATTTGTACCCAAGGGCAGATCAAAGGAAGGGTGTGTGTGTGTATGTGTATTTAAATGCATGTTCTTAATAAAGAACCAAAGTTTAAAAAAAGGAGAAAAGACACCTGTAAATACTCTGATGTGAGATATGTATTAATAAATAAAAAGGAAATGTAGAGAGAGAAGAGTAGGCTGAAAAGCTGGGAATTTTCAGGGTCTTTTCTTCAGAGAGAGGGAGGGGGGTGCTCAGTGTATGTATAGCTCACTGATTGTTCCTGGCTTCACAAAAGATTAGTTGGGAATTCTGTTTTAGGTAAACAACATCTGCCACCTCCCTGGACTGACAAACTGCTGACTAGCTGGTAAAGCGATTATAACTGTCTGACTCCTTCACTAACAACTGATTCATTACCCGGACTTGGCAATACATTTGTAATTGCCAGTAATGACCACTGATATTCTTGAATATCATTCTTCAGACGGAAACAGTATTTAATTGTGGGCACTGTGACCATGGTTTTGATCCTGTAGGTTTGGGTGAGTTTACTTGAGCTTACCTTATTGTTATTGAAAAGCACAGCTGGTCAAGATAAAAATGCAGTTCACCTGCAACAGGTAACCATCCTATATGAAATGTTACATTGTTTCTCTTTTGGAGCATGTCTTATGCCACAATTGAAGTTTCAGAAGTTATCACACAGCAGATAGGTTGGGTGGAAGTGGCAAAAGCTGTCTGAGGGTGGGTTTAGATAGGCTTAGCAACCACCAGACAACTATTTGAAAGCATTACAGTCACTCAGGCAGCCAGGGCATCATGGACAAATGTATACTAGAGCTGCTTCAAAGGAGAGGGGGAAGTTGTTACACTATTACGGTTACATGCAAGTGAGCTAAACTGTTTAGTCTTTAACCCTTCTTTATCCAGAGTCAAAGTTAGGGTGATTTTGCTTACTTGTATTGCTACAGGCTAAAGCACACATAGCAGAGTGTAACAGCTGCTGTGCCTTCCTAAAGAGCTCCCCCCTCCACTTTTGAAGCAGCTCACAAGTGTATGTTTCTCCAAGCCCTCAGGTTGCGAGGGTCCTTAGCATCCAAGACTAAAACCAACTTTTACAACATATCATTTCTTTTTATGACACATTAAATCCAAGTGTACAACTACAAACAACCCCACATTCTAACCCATGGAAATTAAATTTAAGAAGCATTTACTTGTTTGCTCTGTGGATTGTTTAGCAAAGAAGCTTCTCTGCAGCAGGTTAGCCTCTGGCAAAATAAACCATAGTGGTTCTTTCAAGCACTTTAAACACTGCTTGAAGGCTCAACTCAAGGTGGGCAATACTGGCTCCAATGAAGGGGAGGAGTTTGCACAAGACAGAACAACATGGCACCAGCTAGACAGGTATAGCCCACTTTCAGAGCCAGTGTTTTAAAGATGCTGAGCTGAAGCACTACACAGGGCAAAAGTTGACTTGATGAGTCCTGTCTCATGGCATGAACGACCGTCCTCTTCAATGACAAAGACAGGATAAGAAGCAATGCTGGGCATTGAAAGGGACTTTACTTAAATAGTTTTTGGTTTAGTCACAATATTGCACCTAAAAATATTGTCATAATGGAAGCTGAAGATGTAGATGCTTTGGATTCAAAATATCAAATAATCAAGGGGCGCATTTTTATTCTGCTTTCCCCTAATTTCATTTCTTTATGCTTTATTCATTATAATGAATCTCTGGTGAACAGATGGCAGCTAGCTCCTGCAAATGATACCGCACTAGTCATGGCAGGATGATGATTGTGCATTTACTCAGTAATCCTGTGGCAGATGACAGTTACGAAACATAAGGTTAGTTCACCCCAGCTTACAGGGCTGTCCAGAACTCTAGCTGTTCCCCCTCATTCTTTGTGGAAATGTTCTGAAATATTTTCTTGTTCTTATGCCTGGGAAATTATGAGAGCCTCCTAATGCCTCTAGAAACAAACAGAATCATTAATTTTCTCATGTTCTTGCAGTGAAATCACTTTCACCTGAGAAGGGGCTCTTTTAACTCATTTGTCTGTGCAAAAATGGACCAGTTTCAACTCTGGTCATGAACAAATATCCTTCATGTCAAATTCCATTGCAAATATTCACCCAGCTCTAACAGTTATTCATTTCAGGCCTCTGCACTTTTCAGATGCAAAGTAAAAATTGCTCTTGGGAATAACATTTTTAAATGTGAAATAGACCTGTGAGAGAGAAGTACAACTTTCTGCATGTGACATTCATAATTATCCAGACACCCCAAATATATGTTTGGATTTCCAGCCAACTTCTGGAAACACTGCATAACCCACATGCTGTTAAGCTTCCCACATATGCTAATCTAGAAGAAATCAAACTACCTAGTCCATGGTACTAGTGGGAATTAAACTATTAGGAGAGTGTGCGATGCACTCTTCAGAAGCGCAGCATCTCCTACAGTTGATGCACCAACCATTCTGCACAGAATGTCCTGGGAATCCTAGAACTCTACTACCACACAGGCATGTGGGTAGGTAGTTACCGCAGCATACATATGCGCAACTCTTTTTGGTTTCATGTTTGTGGTCTCAGTTATTTCTACACAAAATGTGCCCAATAAATACATATTTATAACTGCTAAGCTTGGAGACTCAGTCAAGTCATCTCTAGTGGTCTAATTAGGTTCTGCCTCCCCTATTAAACTCATATTAGCTTGGACAAACCCATGGCCTTCAAGCAGTTTTACATTGACTTGAACTATATTAACAATTTTGCTGCCTCCTAAGTGCAAATAGAAACAGACTCAAAATCACTCCTCCTGTACCCCATAGTTTAATCTAAATGTCTTGCCACATTCTAAGGCATATCATTTGAAAAGCTAATGTGAGAAATAAAAATGGAAGAATTCACCAGTGCTCACTATGGTCACTTCACTTCTTTCACAAATAAGAAACATATTGTACATTTATATATACCTTGTTCCTTTGCTGACTGCTCACATTTTGTTCTTCCTCCCTATATTATGTGGTTAGCACACAATCTGTCTCTAATGTATACCAGCAGGAGTTGTAAATGAGAAGTTGCTTATCTGCATACTTTGCATCTGCGTTATGAAATTCATTACCAGATTATGTTACTTTGAAAGCCTCTTGGAAGATGTTCAAAACATTTGTGAGCCTGTGCTGTCACATCCTGAGCTTCCTTATGAATATAGTACATGGGACATCATCCTCAAATCATTTTTCAGTCCTTACACTACCAAAACTCCTATCAGAGTCAATTTAAGGGCAAAAGATAGTTTGTGATTAGAAGCATTCAATAACTCAGCTCACATTGATCTTCCCCTTACAGCAACACCCATTGTGGCTAGGGACAGACATTACACATAAATCAGTTTAAGTGATCAGAAACTGGTTTAAACCTGTAACAGAAAAGATGTTCAGTGCACATAAACCAGTTTGCAAATGGCTGAAATTGGTTTGAGATAAACCTGGTTGAATGTAGTATCAGACTGAACTGATTTGGGTCAAACCAGTTCATGCAATATCTGTCCCAGACCCCTTCCTGGTTTAGCTTAAACCAGAGTCCCTCAGCATCCCAGATGGCTTGCAGCCCTGGGCGGGGCCCTCTGCTCCCTGGCTGAAGCTCTGGAAGAGACAGCAGGCACAGCAGCGTCTGCCTGGTTTCCTGTCCCCTGTCAGACTCCCTCAGCAGGCCTCACTGATTAGGGAAGGGATCTCCCCTCCCCTCCCACATCATGGACTGTAGCCAGCATGTGGTAGATGCTGAGAGGTGTCTGTACAAGGCAGACAGGATAAGGGTGGACAGGACAGTGTCTGCTTAGGGCTTTTTGGAGCTAAAAGACTTGAACTAATGAGGGAGGCTTTTGTTTTCTTGATGGGCTGATAAACAGTTACTCCCTGTGTAACTCCCTGCTGTGT
>NW_017729024.1:133773181-133774253 GCF_001723915.1 Gavialis gangeticus
CTCCCTGCTGTGTAACTTCCTCCCGGCTCTGTTGCTGGTCAGGAGCAGCGGGGGGGTGGGGGGGGCAGGTAGAATCCTTCCCTAAACAGAGTGGCCTGCCGATGCCCCCCCCCATCAGCTCAGCACTGTGGAAGGGAAGAGAGGGGTGCCCTAGTGCCCCCCCACCCCGGCTTCTAGCCTGAGCCACTGCAGGCATGTGCCTGCATTTCTTCAGTCCAGAGGGGACATCTGTGCGGTTACAAATGATTTCAGCCTAGGCAGGTTAGACTAACCTGCAAAGATTGAATCAATTTAGGCTCAGGCTTTTTGAATGTCTGTCCCTAGCCTGTATGAACAACTCAGCAACCCAGATTAAATCTTTACCTTAATGGAATACAATAAACAGCCGTTCAGATGGATGAATCTCTCTGGAAAGTTTAGGGAGGGATTCTCAAAAGTACACAGCAGTGGCCTAACTCTGCCCTCATTGGACTCAAAGTCAAAGATCAAGTATTTAACACTGGTTCTGGTGAGAGGACCTTCTCCATGGTTAGTTAAGACAGCTTCATAGCAACACCAGCCCTGGCTAAAAACATTGCTGTTTACATTTTCAAGAATATGGCCTAAGCAAAGGAACAGAAGGCCAAAGGCAGATACAAAATAGCAACGTCCCTAGTGCCATGTCTCACAATATAGTAATGAAAAAAGACAGCACCATAATTGAACAAGATGCAGTGTATGGAAATGTGTTTGCTGCAAGTACTGTAATAATCTTTTGACAAAAAGACTTATTTAGTGGGACAGTATTTCAGCACCTTCTGGAATGGCAGAAAATGCACTTTGCTTTTGGCTCAAGCAGTCTAGTTCTGTGAAGAGAAGGGTGCAGATGAATTCTCTGGCAATTTTCAGTTAGCTTTTTGTTAATCACATTAAAGTATCCATGACTTTAATTAGTCTTGGGATAATTCACACATGACTCTCTTCCAAAATCTTGATAAGTTTCAAGACCATTTTTTAACCAGGAGACTTGCCTTTATGTTTCTGCTCCCTTGAAGGCTCACCAGTGAAACTGGTTCCAGTTTCTTAATCAGAA
>NW_017729024.1:133774482-133774992 GCF_001723915.1 Gavialis gangeticus
ATCAGAAACTGGTTTAAACCTGTAACAGAAAAGATGTTCAGTGCACATAAACCAGTTTGCAAATGGCTGAAATTGGTTTGAGATAAACCTGGTTGAATGTAGTATCAGACTGAACTGATTTGGGTCAAACCAGTTCATGCAATATCTGTCCCAGACCCCTTCCTGGTTTAGCTTAAACCAGAGTCCCTCAGCATCCCAGATGGCTTGCAGCCCTGGGCGGGGCCCTCTGCTCCCTGGCTGAAGCTCTGGAAGAGACAGCAGGCACAGCAGCGTCTGCCTGGTTTCCTGTCCCCTGTCAGACTCCCTCAGCAGGCCTCACTGATTAGGGAAGGGATCTCCCCTCCCCTCCCACATCATGGACTGTAGCCAGCATGTGGTAGATGCTGAGAGGTGTCTGTACAAGGCAGACAGGATAAGGGTGGACAGGACAGTGTCTGCTTAGGGCTTTTTGGAGCTAAAAGACTTGAACTAATGAGGGAGGCTTTTGTTTTCTTGATGGGCTGATAAACA
>NW_017729024.1:133775389-133776724 GCF_001723915.1 Gavialis gangeticus
CTCCCTGCTGTGTAACTTCCTCCCGGCTCTGTTGCTGGTCAGGAGCAGCGGGGGGGTGGGGGGGGCAGGTAGAATCCTTCCCTAAACAGAGTGGCCTGCCGATGCCCCCCCCCATCAGCTCAGCACTGTGGAAGGGAAGAGAGGGGTGCCCTAGTGCCCCCCCACCCCGGCTTCTAGCCTGAGCCACTGCAGGCATGTGCCTGCATTTCTTCAGTCCAGAGGGGACATCTGTGCGGTTACAAATGATTTCAGCCTAGGCAGGTTAGACTAACCTGCAAAGATTGAATCAATTTAGGCTCAGGCTTTTTGAATGTCTGTCCCTAGCCTGTATGAACAACTCAGCAACCCAGATTAAATCTTTACCTTAATGGAATACAATAAACAGCCGTTCAGATGGATGAATCTCTCTGGAAAGTTTAGGGAGGGATTCTCAAAAGTACACAGCAGTGGCCTAACTCTGCCCTCATTGGACTCAAAGTCAAAGATCAAGTATTTAACACTGGTTCTGGTGAGAGGACCTTCTCCATGGTTAGTTAAGACAGCTTCATAGCAACACCAGCCCTGGCTAAAAACATTGCTGTTTACATTTTCAAGAATATGGCCTAAGCAAAGGAACAGAAGGCCAAAGGCAGATACAAAATAGCAACGTCCCTAGTGCCATGTCTCACAATATAGTAATGAAAAAAGACAGCACCATAATTGAACAAGATGCAGTGTATGGAAATGTGTTTGCTGCAAGTACTGTAATAATCTTTTGACAAAAAGACTTATTTAGTGGGACAGTATTTCAGCACCTTCTGGAATGGCAGAAAATGCACTTTGCTTTTGGCTCAAGCAGTCTAGTTCTGTGAAGAGAAGGGTGCAGATGAATTCTCTGGCAATTTTCAGTTAGCTTTTTGTTAATCACATTAAAGTATCCATGACTTTAATTAGTCTTGGGATAATTCACACATGACTCTCTTCCAAAATCTTGATAAGTTTCAAGACCATTTTTTAACCAGGAGACTTGCCTTTATGTTTCTGCTCCCTTGAAGGCTCACCAGTGAAACTGGTTCCAGTTTCTTAATCAGAAGCTGAGCAGGGATGTGTTTGGGCTTTAACACGTAGATCGGGAATGGGATCCTGAGTTCAAGGATATTTGGTTCTTAACAATTGGTTCAAGCCTATTTCTTTTTCCAACCTTGGTCTCTCCTGTGTCCACGCACATCACCCATCTGCATACAAATTATGGTCAAGTAATTAAACAACACATAAATTCTTGGCCTGATGCCCTGGCTAGCTGCAGTCATGTGCACTGCTTAGGTTATGGTCAGTAGAAACCAACCATAATTCCTC
>NW_017729024.1:133781724-133785816 GCF_001723915.1 Gavialis gangeticus
TATTTCTTTTTCCAGCCTTGGTCTCTCCTGTGTCCACGCACATCACCCATCTGCATACAAATTATGGTCAAGTAATTAAACAACACATAAATTCTTGGCCTGATGCCCTGGCTAGCTGCAGTCATGTGCACTGCTTAGGTTATGGTCAGTAGAAACCAACCATAATTCCTCATCTGGGTAAAAACCTGGAATCTGGCCCTTTAAGGAGTCATTCAAGACCCCCTGGCACTTTCTAAAAGAAGAAAAGAAAAGTGTTAGTGTGGTGTTTACACCAAACACTAACAGAGCAATTATCTGTATTTCATTTTCTGACCTAAACTGTTTGCAAATTGCAACACTGCTGTGCACAATTAATACTTGTCACTTGGCACCCATACAGCCCTTCTGTTTATACTATTTAAATGAGCTGCTTGTTACTTAGGGAAAATAGAGGAAAACATCACTATAAATAAGATGACTGTAAGAGCTGACGTGAAACTATCAGAAAATAATTAAACAATGACTGCATGTGGAAACAAGATGCAACCACCCCCATATCATGTGGAGGGTCCATCTTTCTTGATATGTTTATAAATAAACTTCTAGCTCCAACAAAGCCATTTCCTGTTAATTCTTACTGAACAGTATTATTGCTCTGCTGTCTTCCTGTGTTTGGTAGATATGAATTCTGTTTGTCATTTATCATTATCTAAACACCACAACTATGTTCCATTTAGGACTACATGGAACAAATTTAAATGGTGGCAAATATATTCATAGTAATGAACACAAAGAATTACATCCAGTGACTTTTAGTTAAGGAAATAAAAAAAATGGCACAGGACTTCAGGTAACCATTAAATTTTTGTGAAGTACCATTTTAATAGCTGGAAACATACTGAACAGCTACCTCTCCACTCTCTAAAACAGGATAATTACAAGTAAAAATGAACCAATTACTGTATTTACTCAAATCCAAGATGAGGTTCCCCCCTCCCCCATTCAGTATGGGGAAAAAAGCCCTTTGTCTTGGATTCAAGTATAAACTGGGGTGGCTGGGGGGAGCTGGAGCCATGACAGAGAAGTAAATGGTGCTGGTGCTGGCCAGGGGAGAAGGTAGAGGGAGGAAAGAGAGCAGGGCAGGCAGTAGGGGTACAGGTACTGAGGGAGCACAGGGGGTGCACAGGCAGTGGGGGGAGGACAGGTGGCAAAGAGCAGGCCACTTGATTCCCTTGCCTCCTGTCCTCCTACTGTTGTTTGCCCTGCTGTATTGGTGACGGGAAAAATTCAAGATGATCCTCAATAGTTAGTCTAGACATGGAAAATTATAATAAATTTATAAATTGTATAAATTGTCCATTACTTGAATCTAATTACTGGGGAGATTGTCTTAAATTTGAAGCCATCCTACCATATTCCGTTAAATACAGTATACTTCTCATAAAGGGGCTATTTTAACAATATAGTTTTCATGGAACCTTGCATCTAACTAGTTAGCTATTATCTTGTCCTACCTGGTTCCTGAATATTCTGGATGTCCTGTTGTAGAAGGCATTTTTCTATAGAAGTGTTTGTGTGGTCTTAATATTAAACTTGTGTGTATGTGCATTTCTTCCCAATTATGCTTTTTGTTTATATAGATAACATAATAAAAAGATTTACTTCATTGTGAAAATGCGCCACTTCACAACATTTCATAGAAAATTAATCATTTTGTATTTTTAAAAATCCCTGAAAATATCAGTGTTATGAGATAGGTGAAATGTCATTTAAGAATCTTTTTTCAAACATTTGCTAGTATTTTTCAAAGCTCTATTTCTGCATAGAGGTTCTACAAAACCAATTAATTTAACTGTAGATTTGATGGCAATTTTTTTATTCATTCTTTGCTACTCATGTTGTATTTCTTAGTTACATAAATCATGTGGTTATTTGGAAATAGGTCCTTGAACCGGCAAACAAGTCTTTTATGAATGGGTCTCAGTCCAATGATAATTGAAGTCTATGGAAATCTTTATTATTCAGAATGTCCAGCATGTTGCAGAATCAATAAAATATGTTATTTGTAACTGGGTGAATTAGTTAGGAATTTGGATTTTACAATACTGGATCTGGTACCAGCTTTATCTAATCTGATATCTTCTCTCACTAAAAGACATCACATGCTTTAGGGAAAGGTATAAGAACCTTGTTACATGCTACATATTTGAAGTTGGTACACTGTTAGATGAATCATCCACTTAGATCATATGACATATTTAACATGAATTGGGAGGATTCATAATCATTTGTAGCACAAGAAAACTGACTGAAGGAATCATAATTAATTTAGAATAAGAAGTAAATTCAAGAATTTTGCAATCTCTTTGCAGACATTTCACAAACTAGAAAAAAGTCAACAGTAACCAATGTATTTACTCATTGCTAATTATTTATATACAGCCAATGTTAATGCTCTTAAGAAGCATATTTGTTTTCAACTTCAGCTCCTTAAACAAGCCACAGTCTTGAAGACTTGAATTCTGCCTTGCCCAGTTTTCCAGGCAATTATGTTCTTGCTGACTGCAAAAAAATAAGTTAAAATCCCTAAATGTGCTTCTAAATATTGCATACATATTCTTAAATGGAAAACCATTATGTTCCGTTATGTTCAGCAAACACAGAAATATAAAGAGTAAAAATCCTGGCCCCATGGAAATCAGTGTCAGTTTCACCATTGATTTCAACGGGGCCAGGCTTTCACTCCGAAGTTTATTGCTGGGAAGCACAGACTACGTGCAAAAGACTGAACACAGCTATTAACTTACTTGCATTATCAAGTGCTATAATAAGCTCTCTGTTCTTTTAGTTTTTTTGAATCATGGATATTATGCATCCTTTGTCATTTCTGTGGCCCTAGAGTGCACTTAATTTGGTTTAACCATTTAAACTAGATCAATACAATCCTCGTTAGCGGAACCAATATTAAAATTCTCCATTACAAACCTATGGGTATCTAGACAATATATTATTAATGCCCATGTGGGTAAGTGTGCATTTAGAATAGCCTCCAGAACATAAAATGTAGAGTATATGTTCCTTAAAAAGTGGACCAAAAGATCATTTTTAACTATACAGAATCTCAAATGATTTTCAAATAACAGTTTAATGATTCTACTACACTTTTTGTGTGTACAACTACATCTCAGGGGTAACAAGATTCCCAGTTGTGCCAGTGAATCTAAATAAATCGGTCTTATGCCCATTAACCCCAGTTTGCAATTACTAGGGCTGGGCAAGGATTCAGACTGTGCTTTGGATCTGGAGCAGCTTCAGACACTTCGGCGTCTGAAGCAGCATGTCCAGATCAAAGTACTGGCTTCATTAGGCTTTCCAAAGCAGTTTGGAGCCTCTGAACCGCTTTGGAAAAGCTTTGGAGCCGCTTCAGAGATCCAGCCATAGGGTATAATGGGGAATCAATGAAATATCTATAACTTTGTTGGTTTTTGTCTGATTTGGTTGAAGCTTGCAGAAGTGATAACCTCTACTAAGAGCATGAAGCCTGCCAAGTTTCAAGAAGATCGATGCAGGGGTCCAGGGGCAACTGCACCCCAAATTCTTGAAAGCAAAACTCATGTCACATGTAAGTGTTACACCACAGGGTGGGGTGAAAACTGCACAGGTGGTAGCCTCTGGTAAGGCCACAAAGCCTGCCAAGTTTCAAGAAGATAGGTGCAGGGGTTTGGGGGGAACCGTACCTCAAACTGCTGACAGGCAAAACTCATGACAGATGACCCTGTGTGTGTTAAGGCTCAGCAGGCTGAAAACTGCAGGGATGGTGGCCCCTGCTGAGGCCACAAAGCCTGCCAGCTGTCAAGGAGATAGGTGCAGGGGGAGTCAGGCTTATGGGTCCCTGCATCTCTGGCTGCTGACAGACAAAACTCCTGACATGGGTGCTTGTGTAACTGACTGTGTCTGTCTTGGGACAGTAGATTGCCAGTACTGCTTATTTCCTCTCCTTAGTCTGTGGTTTTGTAGGTGTTAATCTATACTCGTTAACTCATTATGTAGTAGCTAGGTACTGTGTATTGAGCTGGTCCCTGAGTGAATCATGATTAATTGGTAACACAGTAG
>NW_017729024.1:133785924-133788718 GCF_001723915.1 Gavialis gangeticus
GAAGACAGACACAGTTGCACAAGCACCCATGTCACAAGTTTTGCTTGTCTGCAGCTTGAGGTGCAGTTCCCCTCAACCCCCTGCACCTATTACCTTGAAACTTGGCAGGCTTTGTGGCCTCACCAGGGGCTACCATCCCTGCACGTTTAATTCAAATCAGACAAAAACAAACAATGTTATAGATATTTAATTGATTCCCCATTATACCCTATGGCTGGATCTCCGAGGCGGCTCTGAAGCTTGGAGCCGTTTTGGCTGGACCGAAGCAGGAAACCAATCCAGAGCTCTGGATCAGATCCCTGGCATCCAAAGTGGCCAGATCCAAAGCCAGATTGAATAGCTGCCTACTCACACAGGCCTAGAAATCACCCAGTGTGCTTTCTACTAAAAATAATTGGACTAGAGTTTAGCATTTCAATCTTTTCCTGCTGGGAATCCTCAGCTCTCACCTGTTTTTTCCTGGGCCATAGACCCAAACACTAAAATCATGGAAAAGGAAAGTTGCCAGCCCCCGGCTGCCTTGTGTAGCATTATTCTAAGCTCTGTCTCATTGACTTTTGCAACCCGCCTTGTTTAATGTTCTCAGGATAATCGGATAACACAATTAACCCAATTTATCAATAGAATACAATGCCCACTGTTGTCTAAATTTCTGAATCTCTGTAGATATTTGTCTGTCACCTTCCATAAAAAGCATTTCCAAGATGAGTACATGGATATCTCTCTGCTTTATACAAAGCTCAGGACTGAATACTAGTTGTAATCAAGAATAAAACTACATCATTACTCAGGAATGAACAGTATAAACAATGGAAGAAGTGATGGGTAAATATTGATCTCATAGTAAAGTAGAACTGTCCCAATATAATTCAACTATCTTTTACATTGTAGGTATTGGGATCTCACCAGAATTCATCCTTCATATATGGGGGATAATAATATTCCTCCCTTTACAAAATGAATTAATCTAGTTTCAAAACTATATCTTCCAGTATGAACATTTCTAGCAGCTAGTTAATAATTCTTTGTTACAAATGAGAGGGCAGGGCCTTATGGTGAAATTTGGCTTCTAATTTTGTGCTCACAATGTTGAGCTTGGAAATAATTGTGGGAGAATTTTATAGCAGTTAGATGTCTATATTTCAGATATGTGGAGACAATTGGGTAGTTAGATGTCTGAGTACTATAAAATGTTTCTGTAATTATTTGCAGGCACAGAATTGCACACACTGGATACAAATTGTGGGTTTTAAATTCAGAGGCTGATTCAATGGCTTATAAAAACAAGAGAGATTGTCTCCAGGCCACAAGCCAGCTCCTTTGTCAAGGGACAAATTAGAAAAAGTTCCAGAGAATAAAATCTAAGCAAAAGAAGTGGAATAACAGAGACAGTTTTTAACACAGCTAATACAGAATACAGAATAATATGGGTCCTACAGAAACTTCATAAATGGCCAGGTCATATAGTTTCAGACTTGTCACACATATGTCAGTTTTGTCTTAGCCGTTATGCTCTATATTAAAAAGAAAGTGTGAGACAAATTCATACAAAACACCTATAACAGCTATTTTGGAGTTGAATGTTTACTCATGGACCTTCATCACAATTAGAGAACAAATGTCTTTTCTTGCTTACCATAGGTTTTAAAGATAAGATGTCAGCCATGTAACAGTGAAAGCCTAAAATAGAAGGAACCTCCCATATTTATGCTCTGACTTCTCAATCTTGAGTACCCATATCATAGCCACTACCCTCTGTTGAAACCTAAGTATCATTCCCTTTCAGTATTATTCTCACGCCCAAGGACACAGTCTTCTTTCAATGTCATTAAAATGCTGCAGATAATATTGCACCTGCTAACCTGAGTGCTGAAAGTAGCAGGCAGCATGCCTGAAGTATTTTAAATGGAATTAGTCATGGGCTGTCTGCTGCTATATAATTATATGAGAAGCAAAGGGATTTTGTTTTGTTTTTGCTGGGGGGGGGTTGATGATACCTTTTATTGGACCAGCTTATAGCTAGAAGAGATGTTAGACATGTTGCCAGTCACAAAGAGGTCTGGGAAAGAAGCAGGAACAGCTTAAGGTAAATACCAGATAAAACTCCCCATGTGGAAAACAAACAAACAAAAACAGACTACATAATTCCATTGGGTGCTCATATAGCATTCTTTTTTTGTTTGGTTTTTTGTTTGGTTTTTGAAGTGACACCTTAGAAGGTCATTCTCCAAGTGGCAATAGTTTTATTTAGGCTTGTTACTAGTTTTGCCATATTTTTAAGGAATTTTTTTGTTTTTCCACCAAATCAGCCAAATCAATTCAAAATCCATGAGTCACTCAAGAACCATACATTACCCTACTACTGGCAAATATACTCTAACCCCGCCTGGGGGTTCAGATGCTTCCAAATCCTTTGGTGGGTGTCCTATGTGCAGGTCAAAGCCCAGATGCTTGGGGTTTGGATGCCCCTACACATTGGCGATGTGTAGGGGGTGCGTGTGTACCCCCTAAGATTGGTAGTGCACCACCTTAGACTGACTGCCACCAACAGTGCCAGCGGTGCCTGCAGGTGGTAACCGCTCACCACATCGCCACTTCTTGCTGCTGGCACTGCCAGTGGCATGTGCAGACAGTCGCCGACCACTGGTTAGTGCTCACCAGCCTCCCCACCCCACTGCCACCGACGCTGCAGCTGCCTGCAGGAGCTCCCTGCTCAACCTGCCCTGCCCTTGCTGATGATGTCAGCATGGTTGCCTGTGGGTGGTCCCTGCTTGCTACCACCATGCCCCCTGCC
>NW_017729024.1:133793718-133800715 GCF_001723915.1 Gavialis gangeticus
CCCTGCTCGACCTGCCCTGCCCTTGCTGATGATGTCAGCATGGTTGCCTGTGGGTGGTCCCCGCTTGCTACCACCATGCCCCCTGCCGCCACTACTGTCATTGTCGCCTGTGGGCAGTTGCCATGCCCCCCCAGCCTCAGGAGGCATGAAGCTTTCATGCCCCCAAGTTTTGCTTGCCCTCAGCTGTATGGCTGCAGGAACAAGCTAGAGAGGAGTCTCCCCTTTCCATAAAGTGCACGTATAGCCAATATCTTCCCACTGGAAGAGAAAGTGGGAGACTATGTCATATATTGTTCAAGGTACTACCCCTTGCCAAGGAAGTGGTTTTCCCCTGCAACTAGGAAAACCACCTTAATGGTCATGGCGTTTCCTAGTTTTCCCATATTAAAAAGTAGGGCTGTGCGACACAGGCCCTATTCAATTTGGATTTGTATTTGGCTCGAATTGGGGACAGTGATTCAATCTGATTTGATTTGGCTGAATCTGAATCTGAAGATTCAGTGCTGATTTGGTGAATCAGTGATTTGGACACAGGCGCAGCTTTAAAAGTCTTTTTCTACGTATCTTGAGGTAGGAGGCATGGCTCATAATCCCTGCGGTGCTGGGGCACATGGAGTGTCCCACAGGAGTACGGGGGACTCCCCAGCGTTCTCGACAGTACTTCCAGTCCACTTCCAGGTCTGCCGGGGAGTGCATATGGGAGGCCCCCCTGTGTCTCCCCCTGGCTCAGCAATTGGCTGCAGGGGGACCCCAGGTGCCCCCCCAGACCCAGGAGACACCAGTAGCTGAGCCGGGGAGGGTGCAGGGGGGCTCCCCTGTGCACTCTCCAGTGGACCATGAAGCGGACTGGAAGTGCTTCTGGTCCACTTCTGGGTCTGCTGCTGAGCACACTGGGGAGCCCCCCACACTCCTGTAGGACACTGCATCTGCCCCAGCACTGCAGCATTCAGAGACTCTGCTACCTAGGGGTAAGTAGAAAAAACATTTAAAGCTGCATCTACGTCCAAATCGCTGAATCTGTCCAAATCTCTCCAAATCAATTTGGTTCTGAATTGATTTGGAGAGATTAAAGGGTCCTTTGATTCCATTCGGATTCAGAGATTCAGTCACTGAATTGGGCCGAATCTCCACTGAATCGAATGAGGGACTGAAGCTTCGCACAGCCCTAATAAAAAGGGAGCAACTTCCTTTCCCAGTAAAGGAGCATGCAGCCAGTTTTAAAATGGAAGGACAAATGGTTAGGGTTAGTAAGTAGTGTGCTGGCTCTCCCTCAGAGTATTACTTCTATAACATTTCTGTTGGAGTGTTTAATATCTGTTTAGACAGTTGGAAGCAAAAGCATCCATTTTCTCAAAATCCCCCTTGTACCCCTAGTATTGTGAGCCCATAAGGAGGACAGCTTTGCTCCCTGCATTGTAGGTATTTTTCCTGTTCCACAGCTGTGCTAGCTGTGTAAACTCAGGACTGCAACCTGAGAAATCTAAAAAGCAGGCAATGTTTTAGCAGCCCACCGTGATCCAGTTCAATCTTCCATCTAACAGTCATGATTGAAAGGAAACAGAAAGGAGGAAGAAGTAAATCAAATGAAAAAATGAAAAGGAATCTGTCTTCTGTCCTTTCACTCATTGAATGAACAAGATGCTGCCTACATTCAAAAGGTGCAAGTGCATGTGAAACACTGGAAGACATCTGACCATGAATACAAAACAAAAATGCAGTGAATGCTGTGTGTCTACAGGTACACGGTCCTCCTTTGGAAGCATACTGCTACCTTCAGAATTTTTTTTCCATCATTGCCTCCAAAGGTTCATGGTCAGACTCCATCTCATTTTCCTGTATATGGGACCACAGCCAATACAGTTATGTTTGCCCCCTTTGTCACTCTGACTGTAGTTGATTTCCTGGGCTGCAGGAGCTCAGAATGCATATACCACTGGCTTCCATTCTTGCACTAAGAACTCTAAATTCTTACTTAACCCGAAAGTTTCCTTTTTATTTATGACAAATATAACTCGTGTATCTGAATTAATCATTTCATTTCAATGAAGGTGCAGTCTTGCTTTGAACTTCTTAGAAGATCGCTCATGGTGCCAAAACATATGCAAGACATGATAGAGATTTGACGAGATGATACTGCCATCAAGAAGATACCTTTTCTAGCACAGTGACCTCTTTTAGCTTAGCTTTTGGGAATGTTAAATATTCATCATATTCTTCTCAACTGATGTATAAATCTAAGCATTATATGTTTCAATTCTTACTTCTCCCACATTATCAGATTACAGCATTTTTCTTCCCTATTGCTGGATTTCAGAGTACCCATAAAAGTTAGTTCTAGTTCCACATACATTTTTAGATGAAATACTAGAATCAAGAAGTGCCCTAATGTGGATATAAAATTAGGTAAACCAAAATGTGATTAAAACGGACCCCTGCAGAACTCTAGAGCAGTCCTTATCCTGTTGGTGTCAAAGTGAAAGCTCTCTTCTGAAACACAGTAGTTGCCAGGATCTACACCTAACAGCATAGCCCCATGCCCGGGTTTTACTGGTGATACAGTCTGTATCCCAAATGGCATCAAAACTAAACATAAGTAGTGAAGTAGTCAGAACTAGCAAGGTCATCTGCATTATCATCTGGTGACCGTCCATGACGAATCACCATGACAGCTGAATGTTTTATTCACACTAAGCAAAATAAAATACCAATATCTGGGTCCCTTCCCAACTCACAGGAAGGATTTTTTTGTTTGGTTTCATCTGTAGTATGTTCAATTATTAAAATATAGCTACATAATAAATGAATGTTGATATCATCCTGAAATGGAGAGGTCATTCTAAAACCTTATGGTAGTGAGTTTTCAGTAAAAAATGGAAGGTTTCTAACCATGGTTTTTTGTTAGCTAACTTGACAGATTCTGGGTACCCCAACATTTTCAATACCGGCAAGGGAGCCATACCATGTAGACTGTCTAAAGTCAAAGACAGCAGCTATTTCATAATCCAAGCTGTGAGGCTGGATACTGGAAGTGCTGACAAAACTCAGAGCATATAGGTCCCCTGCCATGGAGCTGGAAGCTTAAAAACCCTAAGCTTTGGTTTCCATGTCCACATTAAGGAGCCTGAAAACCAAGAGGTCTGACTCATCTTAAGGCTCTGTGGAATCATGATAACTTGGATTCTGCCAAAAAAGAAGTAACAGAATCTATTTCATGTCATTCAACACTGAAGACTCTCAAAGATAGGACAGCAGTATGTGATGATTATAGGTCAGGAGTGTTTGTGTACATAAATGCAGAATATATGAAGAAGCATGTTAAAAAGGCATATATCCGTGACAAATAATGCAAAGCATAATTCATCCTCTGTAACATGTTCAGTACTGTATAGCCTAATGTTTAGAAGGGGAAAATAGTGTCTTTTTATCTAATTTTATCTAATGAACTATTACTATTGGCCTGCAACATGCTAATGACCATAGTTATATGTAAGCTTGCTGGCTGAACTTTAGCACTGGTCACAAAGTCTTAAAAATCCTAGCACATTTCACTGAGCAGGTGCCAGCTGTAGACATGTTTGTTCCAGTGTTTTCATGTTACAGTGAACGAGTCCTAATGAAAAGGGCCATCTACTTATCTTTCTATTTTCTCAGGACTATGTATCCTATGTGCTCTCTCAAACCTTAGGGAAAAAATACTAGAACAAAACAGCCCTTTTGGCTGAATACAGAACAAGTGGGCACTGACAGCTGTATTGCCTGGCGCCTTCTGGAGCTCCTTGTCCAATATTTTTACTGCTTCTTCAGCCTTTACCACAACCTCTCACTTGAGTCACTAACCACTTAAAAAAGGTTTAATTGCTATGGGCTGTCACTAAATGAACTCATGGGCTAAACCTCTCCTCACTACCACAAATAACACCTGCAAGGTCTGTGGGGAGCTGCACTTCTACAGCATGCCAACAGTAGGTCATGCTGCTCCACAGGGAACACTCCATATTTTAGTGCTGAATTCTGAGAGACGAGATGCCTTTCTTGACCTTCAGAATGCTTAGCTCTTTAAAAGGATAGACAGTTTGGTATTTCTTCACTAAGTAGTTTCCATTCTAATATAAAGATACACTGATGGAGAAGAGAGAAGATGCTGAGATTGGCCCTGTCAGACATGATAACACCAGGATTAACAGCTGTCTCTGCTGTCTGTTCATCTGGAAGGGCCTGTCTGCTTATCTGTGTCTAATTTAATCCCTGAGTCATTTTTAATTACACTTCAAAGTCTTTCACTACTCTCAGGTTGGGCATAAGCCTATGATATCTTCTGTTGTATAATACCCAAAATACCCAAAAGTCTACACCAAGAATGTCAGTCTTCTCATCTGGCTTCCAGAGCTCCCCACAGGGACAGAAATTTGGCAGAAGTGCAAGAAGCTGCAGTATTCATTTCCATGGCTTCCAGAGCTGCAACATTTAATGCTGCTGCCCCTTATCCCACTGCCAAGTTACTGGCTCCATGGTGAGTCCCATGGGCCAGATCCAGAATGCAGAGCCATCTCATTGGGCCACAGGGCTACCCACAAGGCTGGGAACTTGGGAGAAAATTGGGAAGTTAATGCTGCTACCAAATTTCCAGCCCTGTAGACCCATGGATTGACCCATGTACTCCAGACCCAGCCCACAGATCCAGATGAGTTTGATATCCGCGGTTGACATCATATCAGGGGAAAGCAATGATTATTGTCCTTGAAACTGGCCATTGTATTCAGCCTCCCATATCTTTCTACTGACAAGGTGAAAGACTTTCAGTGATTGGTTTTGCATGTAAAAAGTCAAATTGAACATAGGATAGATAAATTCCACTGAAGTCTAAACCTGAACCACTTAATTCACAGATAGAATTTGGCACTTATACTGAGTTAAGCTAGGAAACATTTTTTATTCTAATGATTTGCATAAAAAGGAATACAGAGAAGTAAATTTCTCCTGAAGACAAGGGCCTGACTTTACCCTGAACTCATATTGTTTCCATGCTGATGTAATTATATACAATTCCATTACAGTTATTCCTGCTTTACAGCCGAGCAAGTAAGAAAAGATGTCACAGAATAGCACTGCTCTAAAAAATCAATTGTTGATGGTATGCATTCTTGTGCTTGAGTCCTTTCCTTTTCACCTCTGTTGTGAACCAACATCAGGATTTGGAGATTTTTTTAAAATGCACCCTCAGGACTAATAAACATTTTCATTAAACTGAGTCAGTATAATGGTGTTGATTCAGACATTAGGCAACACCAACATCTTCTTGGATCCAAATGCACTGAAGCAAGGAGAAACAGGTTATAAGTGACCACTAACTACCAGGTGCCCATGCTCATTAGTTTGATTGCTTAGTGTAGCTTTGTTTTTCAGTATTACGCTAGTCTTCATGTCTGTTGGCAGATCAATAAGATCAGTGGAATCATTGCTATTGCAAACTTATTAGTAGAAGTTCCCAACTTTTTCCAGCTAGTAATATTATTTGCCTGAGGGGATGGATTTGTCTGTCTGATAACTCACTATAAAAAGAGAAAATGCTTGGCAGAGAAAAAAAGCCATGCAGCCTAGCAGAATGTTTTTATTTTGGGTTTACCTTAATCCTGCTTTCCTGCCTTTTCACCATAGTGCTTTGAAAGGTTGTGTGGTTATATAACGAGCTTCTGCCAATGGGTTTGTAATTATCACTAGTGCTTTCATCAAAAAATATTTTATGTTCCTATTCTTCTGTGAAACCATGGCAAAGGGAAAATGACAACTCCACACTAAGAGCATTGAGTTACATTGTAGAACCTTGCTAGGTGCAGTATTGTGTAAGAATACGCAACATGTAAGAACAAAAAAATGAAACCAGATGGCCTTTTAAAGAAGGCCCTTATGCATCCCAACAGTGTCTATCAATTATTTCATCATTGTTCTATTAAATAATAAAATAGCTATCTGTTTTAAGACTAACTATTTGAAAGCCAAGAAAGGCCCCTCTTCCCTTAGAATCCAATCCTAAAACACTAACTCCGTAGAGCAGTATGACCGACTACTGGCACTCTGTGGAAACACAGCTCCCTAAAGATCTTGCAGGTGTTATTTGTGGCAGTGAGGAGAGGTTTGGCCCATGCATTCATTTAATGAGGACCCATGGTAATTACAGCCTTTAAAAGTGGATAGCAACTCAAATAAGAGATTGTGGTAAAGGCTGAAGAAGCAGTACAAACATTCTGGAGAAGGAGCTCCAGGAGACAAAAGGCAAAATCAGAGCATTGTGCCGTTAGTGCCTGGTTGTGCTGTATTCAGCCACACAGCCATTTTTTGGCTTCCTCTAATGTTTTTTTTTCCAAAGGCCAGGGAGGAGACACATTCCCAAGGAAATACAGCAAGAAAGTACAAGGACATGGCAAAATGCTCTGACTTCTCTGGTAATAAAGACTCCTAGGTTATAACATGAAAACACTGGAACAAACGTGGCTGCAGTTGGCATCCCTGTTTAGTGAAATATGCCAGCATTTTTAAAAGCCTGTTGGCTGAACTTTTTCCCTAGTTACAATCTTACATATGACTATGGTAGTGGACATTTTAGAAGCACATAGGATGAAAAGAAGTATTTCTTTTTTTCTTCCAAAAAAACTATTTATGGTAAAACACTAAGTATGGTACAGATCATATTAGCTGTTTAACCTCAAATTTTGTGCATGTCTGATTGCATTGCTTGCACATTTTTATTACTTGCATGCATGTAGCCTACTTGTCAGCAATCAGCTGCCCAGACTCAGAGGTTCCTGCCCTGAATGGATATAATCTGAAATGGCTCCATTCCTCTATCTCAGTGGTCAACGCGTGGTGAATAACAGTTGTGTTTTGTGTTGCCAGCATCGTCAACACTCTTACAAAGGAATGAGCATGCAAAGATGCATCCAATGTAGGAGGTACAGGTAGGGGGAAGAAAGTGGGGCCAAAAAAGGCCAAAGGGAAACAC
>NW_017729024.1:133805715-133826740 GCF_001723915.1 Gavialis gangeticus
AGGTAGGAATATATTACACATACAATGGTACGTGAACAAAAGAGTTTGAAAACTACTGCTCTCTCTCTGACTGATGCCATTAAGTTTTAATGGGCAAGGGCTTATGTATCTCAATGGATCCATGGAGGTCTCCAAGATTCAGTTCACTCCAGTTATGCCTTCATTGCAATTAGGCTATAGCCCAGGTTTTGCCCAACTCCTCCCCACTCTTGTCAGCCTTCATAGAAAAAAACTCTCTAACTCAGGACTGGAGGTGCATTGACTCCAAACATGATAGCACAGCTGTGAGGACAGACTTGGGCTCAGCATTGCTAGGCTAGAAGGTCAACAACTTTACAGTGAGAACAAAGGTTAAATTAAGCACAAAACTACAGTTTTTCTTGGACTGTATTTCCTTATCTAACTCCTTCCTCTTTCTGCACTATTTTAACTCTATGTTTCCACTGTGCTTCTACATTGTTTGAGTAGAAATGCTATGAGCTATTCCACTAGAAATCCACTTTGACACAGACTAGCTAAATGCCCCAGTGGACACAGTTCTGCAAATCTGCTATGGGTGTGGCTTAGTAGTGGCGACACCCAATTCATGCTAGAGGACAGAACAAAAACTGTTCAGTGAGGACATTCCCTCTCTCAGTTTATTTGTTTTCTATGTTTGGTTGCTGTAGAGCTTGTTGATCAAATATGGACTGTTCTACCTTCCACCTTTCTCATACCTTATCTAAATTAGGTCCTAGGTATAGAGCAGCTGCTGATGGCAAATGCTTCCTAGAATTCATTTCTATTACATCTATCTCCATCAAAGATACTTACCTTGAAGTTCTTAAGATCATCTAGTCTTGGGAGTTCCTTTATATTACCCACGTTTTCCACTTCAGTTCCACACACTGCCACTCCACCTACCTGTCTTTTTTGCTCCCCTCATCTCACCCTTGGCCATGCTTGGATACATTCATAGCTATACAACTCACATTTTCTGTCCTGTATTGACCAATGCAGTGAAGGAATCTATACAACAGAGAGCCTATGAATTTGAGTCTGTACCCATACCAAAAGAGCACTTTGTTCACGTTGACTTTTTTACAAAGTTGAAAGGTTGCAATATTGTGCAGCACCTGATTTTTTTTTCAGTGTGGATCTCTTCATTTCTAGGATAAAGATAAGCCTGCATTAATTTTAAATTGGTGCCCAAACTCCTCATTCATACAGGATTTATGTTGCCCATCTTCTGCATCTGAGATTTCACTGGTGAGTCATTGTTACTCATTAAGCAATTTCTACAAAAATGCTAACTCTCAAAGATGCAAACTCTCAGCAAGCAAAGCTGTTAAAGCTTTATTTGCAATAACATAAATCATGCCTGATCAACATGATTGCCTTCTATAATGGATGAATGGAGAGCAGTGGACATGGTATACCATGACTTTAGAAAGGCTTTTGATATTGTCTCCCACAGCATTCTTGACAACAAGCTAAGGAAGTACAAGTTGAAAGAATGGACTATAAGGTGGATAGAAAAGTGGCTGGATTGTCAGGTTCAAAGAGTAGTAACCAATGGCTCAATGTCTAGTTGACAGATGGTATCAAGTGGAGTGCCTAAGGGGTCAGTCCTGGGACTGGTTTTGTTCAATATCTTCAGCAGCAGTGTGGAAGATGGGATGGAGTGCACTCTCAGCAAGTTTTCAAATGATACCAAGCTGGGTGGAATACTAGATATACTGAATGGTAGGGCCAAGATTCAGAGAGGCCTAGACAAATCAGAGGATTGATTAAAAAAATATCATAAGGTTCAATAAGGACAAGTGCAAAGTCCTGCACTTAGGACAGAACAATCCCATGCACCAGTACAAGCTGGAGGCTGCCTGTCTAAACCACAGCTCTGCAGAAAAGGACCTGGAATTTATAGTGGAAAAGCAGCTGAATATGAGCCAACAGTGTGCCCTTGTTGCAAAGAAGGCTAATGGCATCCTGGGCTGTATTAGTTGAAGCATTGCTAGCAGATGAAGGGAAGTGATTCTTCCCCTCTATTTGGCACTGGTGAAGCTAGATCTGGAGTACTACGTCCAGTTTTCACTCCCCACTATGGAAAGAATGTGGACAAATTGGAGAGAATGCAGTAAGGGGCAACAAGAATGATTAGGGGGCTGGAGGACATGGGACTAATGAGGAAAGGTTGAGGGAACTGGGCTTATTTAGTCTAGAGAAGAATAGACTGAGGAGGGATTTAATAGCAGCCTTCAACTACCTGAAGGGGGGTTCAAAAGAGGATGGAGCTAGACTGTTCTCATTGGTTGCAGATGACAGAACAAGGAGCAACGGTCTCAAGTTGCAGCAAGGGAAGTTTAGGTTAGATGTTAGGAAAAACTCTCTCACTTGGAGGATAGTAAAGCACTGGGACAGGTTAGCTCAGAGAGATGGGAGATTTTTAAGATTAAGCTAGACAAAGCCTTGGCCAGGATTATATAGTTGGGGATGGTCCTGCTTGGAGCAGGGGGATGGACTAAATGATCACTGGAGGTCTCTTCCAACTCTAATTTTTGATGATTCTAGGAAATATTTCTAAGCTGTGCATGATGTCAGCACTGTACTTAGTTGGTATGTCTACTTTGGGGCACTGCATTTTAAGAATTTTGAAAAAAATGAAGAAGATCCTGGTGCAAGTGATGAAGATAATAAAGGCTTGAGATAACAAGCTGTGTGAGGAAAGGTTGAAGGAACTAGGTATGTTCAGTTTGGAAAAAAGGAGATTTAAAGGATGAGGGGTAGGAGTTTTCAATTATTTGAAAGGTGGCCAAAAAGAAGAGCTTCCTTACTGCAAAAGGAAGGACATGAAATATTCAATTTAAACTACCGCAAAGTAGATTTAGATCAAACCTTGGAAAAAGTCTTTTAGCTGTAAGAACAGTGGAACAATGAAACGAACTGCCCAGAAAAGGTGTGAAATCTCCTTCCCTGAAGGTTTTCAAAAAGAGGTTTGAAACTTTGCCTTTCACCATAAAAGTTAAATAAATAAATGCATATTTGCAGGGGTAGACATGTGTATTTGGGCAAATCCATGCTTCTCTAAGATTGGATATTGAAGTTTAGGCTAGTCAGAATCCCTTTATCAGGTCTCATGCTGTTGTGTTGGGTGTGAATTTCCAATAAAGGAGAATCTTTCAAAGACAACTAAAAGAGCCTCACGCTATTGACTTCTTTAAAAATTCAAATCTTGTCAAGCCTAATATGCTGTGATTTAATACAGTGTTCTGTTTAAACTCCTTGACAGTATCTGCATTTTTTAAAGTATTTCTACAGAAAAAAGTGGGAAATAATGGAACTTTATTAATATGAGCTTTAGAAAAGCTCAAAAAAAATTCTTATCTGCTGTGTCTGAATGCAGCCAGTAAACAGAGGGTTGAGGGACCTCAGGAAAAAGCAATCACTAGGTAATGTGCTAACTGACATGAGAGACCCCAGGATATGTGGGTTGAAGACTGCCCCTCTACTGTTAACTCAAGAACCAAAAAGGGGGATAGGGAAAATGAAAGTGTGATTCATTTCATGTCATATTATCTCCCAGTAGCACAACCAAGGTACAAATGTGTCCTAGTTTTAGTAAGTAATTAAGAGGCAATACATTAATTTTGTTTGTCTCGTCCCCAAGAAACTAGAAACATGTTAAAACACTTTGATCTATGGATTTCTTTTTGAATAGTTGTGGATCCTTGGTGACAATAATGCAGGGGTGAGTCATTTTTCATTTCACAATAGAGATAATCAAGATGACAAACCAAGTTTCTGTATTAAGGAAAAGGCACTAATAAATGAGTAGGCAAGGACAAATGAAAGCCACAGGGACAATTTGGAACAGAGAGCAAATTTGCATCTGCTCATAGTTTTTTTCACTGCAGTTTTTTCTCAACTGTCTTAAGGTTCATTGGTTCCTCTCCAGAATAGTTATGTAAATCGGTACTCTTATCACCACATTGGAGTGGGTGAGAGAGGGGACATACATGCAGATGGACAGGGCTTGTGGGGATTAACACAAAAATAACCTCACTGAGCTCCTGATCTTCCCAAACGGTGCACACATGCACAGCTCCCATTGACGCCAGCCTCCTCGGGTGACTAATCTAATGATGTTACGATAACTGCTATGCTAAAAGAAAAACCAGATTTTTGGTTACATCCAATTCCCTAGGGTTGTGACAGAAGGGTGTAATATTGGAAGCAAGCTGAAGTCCACTCTCCTCTGTCACAGTCTACTGCTAAATCATGGATGCTATATTCATAGGATCAATGAACTGTCTGGGGATTGGCTCCTTTGCATTGCTAGGAAGTCCCCTACAACCCCTCAGGATTCCTCATTGTCAGTGTAAAACAGCCAAAATCTGGACTGTGGTTCTGGCATCCCATTAGTAGTGTTTTATCCAATGAAATGTTAATACTAAGAAGCAACAATACCACAAGAATTACAGGGTCATGTTACATGTTAACCCCTGGATTGTTCCAGATATGGCTGCCACCCCTGCATCCCCTATCCCCCTCACCTGCCCAGATTGACCTCCTGCCCCCCTGGATGAGGCCTGCAGTCCCTTGAACCCCCAAGCACCCCAGATCCCTGATCACCCTGACCCCCCAAGCTTCCTTTTAGCTGCTGTCCTGAGGGAGCAGTCAGGGAAGAGGAACCCACCTGCTCAACCCCTGCTGCCATCACTCTCTGGGCTGGGCTCTGTCCAGAGAACAGCAGCAACTCAGCAGTGGCAGCAAGGGCCTGGCAGGTGGGGTTTCCTTCCCTGCCTGCTTCCTCAGGACAGTGCTAGCAGCCAAAAGTAAGCTGGGGGAGCAGGGAGAGAGCCTAGGGGGTGTGGGGAGCAGGGGGGGAACCAACATCCCACACTGGCCTGCTGCCGCCCCCCCCGCCCCTGCTCTCCTTCCAGCACCCCAGATCCCCACTTACCCCCCACCCCTCTGCCCCATCCTCGCTTTGCTGTCCCAGGGGAGCAGGCAGGGAAGGGGAATCTGCCTGCCCAGCTGCTGCTGCCATTACCACTCTGAGCTCAGCAGGCAGCCACAAGTTAGCTGGGGGTCACAGGGGGTGCTGGTGATCCATGAGGGCTGGGAGGAGTGCGGGGGAGACCTGGGTGTGTGGAGGCAATGGGAGAGCTCTGGGGGCAGGGGGAGCCCTAGAGGGAAGTGGACAGGGAAGAAGCCAAGACTGGGAGGGGAGAGGAGTTGGGGAGCAGGATTCTTACCTTTCAGTCTTCAAGGGTCCTGCTGACTTGAATGTGTGACAGCTCCAGACTCAAGCTAGCACTATCTCTAATCAACATTTGATAGCTTCAAGTGCAACATACAATAAGGCCCATTGAGAAAATAATGTTTGATTGTACCATAACTGCAGGTAGAGAAACAATCCTTGGACACTGGTAAAATGCTGTTTTTGGACAGAAAACTTTTCCAAGAAAGGTCTTTGACACAATAAGCAGTCAAAAGGAAAATAGGGTCTCATTCCATTCCCACCAGTTACATGGGGTATAACGGGATCAACTCCACTAAAATCAGTGAAATCACACTGACATAAAAATATTGTTGAAACCAAACTGGACCCATCATGTGTAGAATGTCTAGGTTTCTTGTGTGTGTTTTAAACCTCAGAACAGAAACAGAGCTCATTTTTATAAATAAAGTATAATTCTTTTACCTTCCCAAGGAATATTCTTGGCATCAAGAGTACTCTGATGGGCCCATAAATGTAAGGAATGGCAAATAGCCAATTTTATTATTTATTTCTTGTACTGAAAGGCCTAATGTGAGAAAAGAATGAAAAGTTATGGTGACTGCAAAAGATGTTGCACTGACATCATGACAGATGACACTTTGGATTAAATTCACTTAAGGGATGTAGCTCTTGCTTGCTGAGGGCTGCAGGCTAGAGACAGAAATTACACACAGACTGATTTAAGTGACCAGAAACAGGCTTAAGCCTGTAACAGAACAGAAGTTCAGTACACTTAAACTGCTTTCAAAATGACCAAAACTCATTTAAGATAAAACCTGGTTGGATGAAGTATCAAACTTAACTGATTTAAGTCAAACCAGTTTATGGAACTTCTGTTCCAGATCCTTTCCTGGTTCAAATTAACTTACAGTCCCCAAGTATCCCTGGATGCTTTGCAGCCCTGGGCTGTGCTGTCTGCTCCAGCAGAGCAGGGTCTACCTGCTCTTCTGCTCCCTAGCCAGAGCACTACCACTCCTCTGGCTGGATGTAGAGAGGGTTGGGGGAGGAAAAGTGCACCTCTCTGACCCAGCACCAGACCCCCAGCCAGGTGCAGCCTGTTGCAAGTAAAACTCTGCAGTATTAATGTTAGAACATGACATCTACTATGCACAGCTCACTGAACAGGAGATATTACATGGGAGCTGCTGACCCATGGTCCAAGGAGAAAGAAGGCATCTGGCAGGACCTGCTCCAAGGAGCAGCAGTGCAAGAGAGGAGGGGGGACCAGGCTGTCCAAGACCCGAAGCCAGCAGTGTCTCAGCCCACCTTCCAGGGCCAACTTACTACCCTGGGCTGCTGGTGGTCACCAGCATAGGTGCAGAGCCCTAAAGAGGCTCCAGAAGGGCACAGGAGCACTCAGAACTGCTAAGGGGGTCTACCTGCCACCCCAGGCCCAGGTGGAGCACAGTCTCTGCTAGGATAGGCAACTCCTTGAGTTTTGATCCAAGTTTTGGAGCATGCAACGTTCCACAGTTTTTCTTTATTACACGCATATTTGCTAAGCTGCACCACTGCAGCTTCCTGCCACCCCCTTCTCTCTTCCACATCATCATAACCACCCGGTACACCCAGGGTCTTTCCCCACTCCCTCAAGGTTAACTGAGAAGAAGGTTCCAAGTTCTGGAGTGGGCAATGTTTCACAGCTTTTCTTTAATAAACACACTAAACATTTGGCAGCTTCAACATTTGATTAAAATGAGGCTGTGTTCCTCTGCAGCCCTGGTGTGTGACCCAAGGTAGGGGAGGCTAGGGAGGAAGAGATGAAGGGGGATGGTGCCTGGCCATCTGGGGTTGTGAGCAGCGGTGCCTGTGATGCAGGGCCAGAGGAGCCTGGGGCTGGAGACTCATGGCCCGTTGCTAGGGCAGGGGCACTCAAAGCCCTCTGGCCATACTCATCTGGCTTTCAGTCCACATGGGTGAGGAGTTACTCAACCAGGGCTTCATGGATCCAGACAGCCTGCCACTTTGGGGGGCCAAGGCCACCCTCATTGGTAGCATGGGGAATACAGGCATTCAGGATGCATTCACATACACACACATGCACAGAATACAGGCATCTGGGACACCCCCTTCCACACACACACAACCCAGGCATCCAAAACACACACACAGCAGGTTCAGAATGTGTTGGGTGGCCATGCATGGGATAGATGGCTGATGGCTTGTGGCCATGAGGGCACATGCCACAGTGAGTCATTGCTGCACCAGGTCCAGGTAGACACCCATGGTGTTCCCATCAGGGTGGCTCAGCCTTTCAGCTCTACTTGGGAGTCTTGGCTGCCTAGAGAGCCCACAAGTTGTGCTGGGAGATGTGCAAGAGCACCTCCTACCTGTTGGTCTTGGCCTGTGCAGGCAGGCACTGAGCCCCCTCCTCCCCACCCCCCCCATTCCCAAGAGCTAACATGTGTCCTGCTTGCTTCCAAACTGATGTTGGGTGGTTAGAGTAAAGGTAAAAAATTAAAGTGCTTCCACCTCAGCTTTCTTGAATGCCTGTAGCCTCTGTCACTACTGAGCTGGATTTTGAATCATTGTCCCTTGAGCCATTCAGTTGCTTTACCTGCAGATTTTACATGCCAAGGGCAAAAATTACTTCTGAGATGTCTTAGAAGTGGCCTTTACCTAGTTTTTAGACTTACAAGTCACACAGAACAACAGTTTACTTTGCCCTGCATAAAAGCCTGAATCCAACTACAAATGTCTTAATTCCTTATGTATGCCATTTCTGCCAAGCTTGTCCTAGTGTACATGGTCAGAAGAGTTCCAGACCAGACCCTGAGACATCTTGCACCATTTATATTTTGAGGTAATTCAGTTTTGCGTTGGAGGTACATAAATGTAGCCCAACACTATGGCATGCCAAAAACCACAACTAGTGACTGTTAGGCACCACTGTGCTGCAAGCAGTGTCAATCTTTTGCCCAGGAACCAAGCAATTAAGATCCCTCCCAAGACTTGAGAGATTCAGAGTTCAGGCCCTACTTATCTTGAGGTCATTTTAACCATAGTCACCCACATCCCATGATACTGCTCTAGCCAGTAGGCCACAGACTAGACTCCTCCTGAAGGAGGCAGCCAAGAAGGAATGATTCATGGAGTCAGGAGAACAAGCAACACCCCTGTGGCTCAGGGAGGAGGTGGACACTGCCCTGGAATAAAAGGAATCTTGGCTTCCAGTGCTGTTTGTGCGTTTTACATGAAAGAATCATTGGGGAAATGCATAAGCAACATTAAGAGTAGAGAAACAGCTTCCTAACATAGTGCTCCCTGCTTAAGTTCTGTCCTGAATATGCTCAGATATATGGAACTATTTGGAAAGCCTTCAAGTGGCAGTCCAGATTATAGTATTTTATGCAGGGAAGGCCTGTTGGAAAATATGATCCAGAATCCTTTATAAGCAGCCCCATTTTTGTACCTCCTCAAAATTGGCACCTAGGGATGGTGCTCCAGTTGGCTACCGCTAGCAATGGTACTGCTGATACATCTCAAGCTAGTGCTGTGCTTCCTTGGCCTGGAACCAGATGCAGCAGAGCTATTCCAGAGTGGTGCTGCTGAGCCCCAAGCTCCTTAGCTCTTCTGAGAAGCTGCTAACACAGCTACATTGCCTTAGATGGCCCAGGCAGCACTGACTAGCACCATGAAGACTTACTGTTAAAGTCTAATTCAGCAAAATACTCGTGTGTATGCTTAACTTTAATCACATGAGTTATTCTACTGGAAACATAGACTTCTGCTAGCTGGTTTGAAAGTGCTCAGTTTGCTAAGTATAATATAATTCAGTCAGGGGACAGGATAAGGCAGAGTGAAAATAACAATAAAATGAGCTATAAATGTATGCTGCATATATCTATATTATGCCACAGAAGAAATAGTCATAGTTATGTAGTTAGATTGTTCCAGTATCTCTGTCCTTAACTCCCATTCTAGTCATGAGTTTACTATCTCCAGGACATTCTTTTTTTCTTTTTTTTTTATAAAAAGAAGCAATTTCAGTGGGATATTATGTTTCACTTTCTGGTATAATCTAGAGTGATGTGTTACTCTACACAGTTGGACAGCTCAGAAGTGGCTGCTTTTCATTGGTGGATGAATTGTTTCCCATGAAATGTTTTGAGACGAAAAGCTTTTATATAAGTGTACTTTAAAGGGCAAAAGCACAACTTATTCTTAAATAACCACTAACCTCTAGCCAATTGGATTTCTTTGCAATTTTGTACAAATAATGATGTGCTTCCAAGCTGAGAGTTCATATGCCAAGCTCCAGCTAGAGCAAAGCTCAAAAGCCAAGTTATAGTTTCCTGAAAATGAAAACTCATTGTGAAACATAGCCAAAGCTTTAAACGTGGTATTATGAATAGCACCAATAGGTGAACTGGTTCTGGTGTAGTAAGATTTCTGAGTGATGGTTTAATCTTTGATCCAAACAGAACCCCAATAAGGACTAGCTTAGTCCCAAGTCCCTTCTCTAAAACAGTTCAGGCTTCATGCTTATCTACATTAAGGCCACTCATAATGAACTGGACAATATCTCTACTTTTAAAAAATGTATGGTGCATAACTGTGTGTGAATAATGATGATTGCTAAAGGAACTAAGTAAGGAAGTAAAATAATGGCCCAGCTAAGGAGCATCTCAAGCAAAAGTTCAACCACAACAATCACATTTATAGCCATAGTAACCCTGGTGACATGGCTCTTTCTTCTCACCATCAACAAAGCAGCTGAGGGAAAACGAAACACTGAGAGGATCCTAATCCTAAAAAGGGGGAGAGAGCCTGGGTGAGTTAAAGGAGGCTATCCAGGGAGAACCAGTAAAAGCAGACAGGTTGGCACAGAACACACAGAGACAGTATGCCGCAAACATGACAAGCTGCTTTAACCCAGCTGGAGATGGGGGTCGGCTGAGCTGAAGACAAGTTACAAAGCTGAAAAGAAAATCTGGTGTGTAAGATGATATGACAACTTAATGAGTGCCTTTTATGGATTTTATCCTTTGCTCTATGTGTTTTGCATCTGTGGGTGTGAGGAAAAATAGATACTGTTTGTTTTGGAGAGACTGTTATTGAGTAAGCCAGCCCTATCATCTAAGAGTGCACTGAAGAAGGACTAAAGGGGTCTGAGGTGGTTTACCACATAGTGATTGTCTTGGTTGAGATAGGGATAACTGTGAGGAGGACTAGATGAATTCTGAGGTCCCTTTCAGCCCTACTTTTCTATAACTCTGAGTATGCGTGACACTACTTCCATTGCTATAGACTTAGAGAGAATACTGACCTCTTTTCTTGACCCATGGGACTGATCAGCCTCAACCGTGAGGGATTGCCAACAATGACAAGAGATAATATATGCCCATTCTGAAGCCTCTAATTATTGCAGCTGTAGCAAATACCCAACTGTAGCATTGCAGTGCTGAAGGAATGTGTACAATAACTTCTGGGATGTGCGTACCTGTAAAACTTCAGAGTAAGTTGAGAGATGCTGGGCCTCTGCATGGTAGCTGCCAGAGACAACAGATGCCGGTGCGGAGTATCAACCTGCAAGATTCAAAAGACAACTCACAAAAGGTACCTAGTACCTTCTGCAGTCAGATCAAACCCTTTGCAATTCAAGGTAAAGGAGTTTTAGCCTGGGGGAAACTGGAGTATAGATAAGAAAGTCACAGTTGGACCAAGGAACTGGGGAAGCTTGTGGCTACATTGCTGGAAACCAGAGCCGGGCAGACCAAGTCACAGATAGGGAGGTCCAGAGGATTTAGGTCAGGTGCATATAGGTATTGGGGAATTGATGAAATATGTTGCGTATAATTTCAAAGCACACAATTGAAGGACAAAATCTGCAAATGGCACCATTTCATACTTTGCCTTCTAACTTTTTTATAGCATTGAAAGTTATAGCATGTTTCTCTATCAGATTGTACTGCAAACAAATTATCAAGAACTATACAATATAGCACAGACACTTGAAATATCAGTAGCTCTTGCTTGTACCTGACAAACCAAGGAGATAAAAAGGGACTATGAAATACTGGAAGCTTGTCAGGATGACTGGGAAAAGGCAGAGGAGAAGCCAGGACAGTCTAAAAGAGGCCCTGGAGAGGGAGGGACTCTCACAGGCCTGGTTTTACATATGTAATTACAGTATTCCTCTCATACTCTGCTCCTATTTTATGTTAAGAGTGAGGCTGAAATCAGATAAAGCTCAAACCAGGCTTCTCAGCTAATTCCTTTAAGCAGGAGCATCTCTATTTGTAAGATGTATAATGGGTATATATTGCTGAAACAGACACTGATGAGCCCTTCCTTTTTCCTCTTTGCTCTGTAGTGCATTTAGTGCATGACCTTAAATCACAGCCTTCCTTTTTTGGCATCTGCAAATAACTGTAAACACAATTGCCTGTGGGTGCAAGTGAGGACAAAGATGCAGACATTTAACTGCTTGATTGCTTCTGTATCTCAAGCTTCCTGTCTGCACATGCTCACCTGTATCCACAAAGAGTAGCAGGTAGAGTTACTGCACATGCAAATGCAAATAAAAAGGAAGGTAAAAAAAAGGACATTTTAAAAATTAGCATCAGTCTCTTGTGGTTAGTGAAGCTAATGTGGTGTTTTCCTTTGGAGAAATTATTTGAAACAGGTCATTGAAACTATGTATTTTCTGGATTTATTTTACTTCACAGCATTTCTCTTTTCTAAATGTGCAGACAGAAAATACACCTTTTAATATGGCCAAGTTACTTTGTAACCTTGGTCTGTTTAATTGTCACTGTGGTTAGTTTGTATAACACCACAATAACTATTCTCCTTAAACCAAGGACAAGGTGCAGGGAAGCAATTTATGTGTCTCTAGGTAGGTATCACAATGCCTAAACTTTAGGAACCTGGGTTCATTTCTTAGGCTCCCTTTCTCTTTACAGGAAAGAGAGGAACATGTGAAAGGCAATTCAGTGTCTAGATGCTGAGCAGAGAATCAGCTAGAGCTAGTCAATAGGAAACACTGAGGACACTGAGGTGCATCACTGTCCAGAGTTTAAGCACAAGTACAGGTAATCTGGATTGCCTGATCTTCTTCTGAGTAACTAATAGCCCTGGTGCCTTCCCCTTACATAACTGAGTAAGGTAGTTAGAAAGTTAATCTCAAGGCAGAGTCAGCAGACACCAGTAAAATGCTGATTAAAGTTATCATCCAGGAAGATTCTAAGTCCTTCTTTGCCATAGGGCAGGGGTCAATAATCCAGTCATGGGGCTGATACTGGGAGATCCTTCTCTCCCAACACTAACTCTGGGGTTGCATGGCTGGTGCTGGGAGATCCTTCTCTCCAAGTACCAGCTCCACGGTTTTAGAGTTGGCGCTGGGAGAGAAGAATCTACCAGCACCAGCCCTAGGACTGTGGAGACAATGCTCATAGAGAACAATCTCCTAGCCCAGGCCCCATGACCATGGGGGCTAAGGAAAAAGCCAGAGAAAATACGTAGCTCAGTGAGATGGAAGCTGACCTGGCTAGGAGAAGGTCCTGAGAGTCCTTGCTCTTAGTGGGGCAGAAACTTTCTCTCTGTTCTCCATCCATTTTATCCACTGGATATCAAATGCAAAGGTGCCATGAGTCAGTTGCAAGTGCAAGGCTATGAAGTGCCAAAGATGTGGCCTGGTGCTTTGAGTAATGTGCTGGAAAGCAAAAGCTAAACACATATATACTTTCTGAATAAGAAAGAGCTAACACCTGAGTCTCCTGCTTCTGGGTGAGTGCCCTAATGCATGGCCTTACTGGATAAAACAGGGGCAGGCTTTCCTCTGTTTCCAGCAGCACACATACAGGGCAATTCCATTTTACCACAAGGTAAAAAAGAATCCAAAACTATAAGTGCCAAAAGCTTTAGTTATGCAGCTTGGTAAGTGCCATTTAGATGTGGAAGTGAAATAGGATTCTGCCCTGGGTATCCAGCAGGTGAAACAGAATTTAACCCCTAATCTACAGTGGTACATCTACATATGAATTTTAATGAGAGACAATAAATTCTGGCGTAGTTCACAACAGGGTTTAATGGTCTCCATAGATTGCATAGAGCTCCCAAAAACTTAATCCTAATCAAATCAAATCATTCTCCAGAGCAAGGATTATGTTACCTAATCTATGCAATAAATGAGTGTAGGCTGTTAGGTGTTACACCAGTACAGAATAACAATGTACATGCCTTCTTTACAAAAGCAAATGGGAGAACTCAAAGTCTGAAATAATGGTCCAGTATTTTCATAAGCTGCCTTGGTTCTTTAAACTCTCATGGGAATCAGCCATCCAAATCTCAGAGGTCTTGTTAACATTTCCAAACTGAAACTGCATGTGAATCAAACTTTCATACTATGGAACTTATGGACTAGCCTTTCCTAAAAACATTCCTCTGTCTTAATGCCACTCCTCCTGATTTGTTTTTATTCTAGTTTCTTGGCTGAATTAAGACTTCCCCAATTCTTTTTTAAAACCACAGTAGCTCATAGGGAACCAGATCCTTGGAGTCAAGAATGATTTTTGAAAGGGTAGCAATTATTTCTTTTCCAAACTTCTTAGTGGGGGCAGGATGGGAGGACAGGGAACTGGGAACCAACCAGGTCAGAAGTTTACCTCTAAGTATGGTATTTTGGCCATATACAAATTAGAATTGACCCATAGGGATTATCACATTCTGCAGAGTATGTATGCCAAACCTGGGAACAATGCCACATCGATTCTGTTCATACCCTCAGTGAAGCAGCCAGAGATAGATCTGAGCTGTCCACACTTCACAATGAACTGGCACTGCAGAAGAGCATGTTGTTCAGCAATGACCTTACAGTAAAAGTTTCTAGAAACATTAGGAGTTCTTTGACATCAGCTATTAAACAATATTTATCTAAGTGAAGCATGAGTTTGTCATTGACGTTTCTGCTCAGGTAGCACTATTCTGTAAATGTTTGATTACAAGAGCTATTTGCATTATTCTAGTCATAATATGGTAGAAAGGCCAAAGTTCAACTATAGGAATATTTTTGTTTACTGACTGAGAGAAACAATGTGATCATGCAGTCATTTCAGTTGTCCCTTGATTACAATACTGGTGTCAGTTTAAACTGTTTCAGGCTGAAGTAAACAGAGACATCCAAGTGTATTTTCATTTTTTTCTTATCAATCAAGCTACAACAAAAATACTTTGAAAAAAATCTTTTGAAAATGATTCCTTTTACAAAGAACTTAGAGTCTAAAAAAAGAGAAGGTAGAAGTGGGTGTTACAGGTCATTTCAAGTATATTTTTCCTCTTCCTCCTGAGGCCTGCACGATTAGACTCAAGGCATTATGTGATTCTTACTCTGCAGACAGAGAGAGAAAGAAAGGGTTACAAGGCAGTCTTTTTAACCTCTGAAGTTGTTTTCAGTTGTGTGTGTCATTCAGAATCCATGGAGGTATGGTCTGATGTGTGGTCTTTGTTTTACATTCATTTGGGACTTCAATCAAGACTTATGGTTTTGCCATTCCTGAGTCATGCAGCCATCCCAAGCTCACACAGACAGGACCCTTGCTCCACACTACACAGTCATGCATCGCTCTTGCACATGTACATATTGTTTGCTACCCATCTCCATTCTCACACAACCCCATTTTTTGTCCCTGTAATAAAATTCCTACTGATCTCTTGAATGTTTATTAACAACCATTTATTGAAGCAAGGCATTGCCTGCCATGGTCCCCATGTTTTACATGTGGCAGGTTAAGGTGTTATGTCTTGTATTGTGTCAAAGTTGACAGTAGTTTTTTACTAAGAGGTTAGATTATGGATTTGTTTAGGATAGTTTGGTTAGGGATGATCCTGCCTGATCCCTTATGGAGGTCCCTTACAGCCCCAATTCTCTATGATTCCTATGCTTTCTATACCATGATCACAGAACATAAGCAGTTTCAGGAAGTTGGTTTCATTCATTCCTAAACACAGACTTCTCAAACTCTATACATTCATACTTCATCTGAACAGATGGATAGAAGGTTTGGCTGTTCAGAAGTATTTCCACGAAGGAAGTACACTCATCTAAGCCCTGGCTTCTTCTCACAACAGCCTCTATGGAAAAGCACGCGTGTATATTTCTCCGGGATCAAATAGCACTGGCACATAGGTGGTCTGCTGCTACTTGTCCCTGGGGAATACCTTTGCATGCATGCTGTGGAGCATGACAAATTAGCCTGGGTTGGGTAGGGAAGGTTGGGGCCAGCATCTGATACTACATTCAGCCTAGGGTGGCCATCGTAGAGGACATTCCAGTTTTCTGCTACTCTGTCCTCTATTGATACAAAACCCGACACCTTTATATCCTCATTTTTCTCTTCAAAAGAAAAATAGAGGACATAAAGGCATCCGGTTTCATATCAATAGAGGAGAGAGGACAACCAGACTGCCCTCTATGATGACCAGCCTAATTCAACCAGGTTTATCTTAAACCAGTTTCAGCCATTTTGGAAATGGTTTATGTGCACTGAGCTTCTGTTCTGTTACAGGTTTAAACCAGTTTCTGATCACTTAAACTGGTTTATGTGCAACTTTTGTCTCTAACCCTGGAGTCACGCTGTAGTAAGGCAAGGTACTATTCTTGATCACATTTTAGTGATAGGGGCCATGATCTAGTCCAATGGAGTTGCATCAGTGTAAGTGGTAGGGGATACTAACCTGCAATGCAGACTGATCTGGAAACAAATGGACCACCAATCTTGGGTATTCTCACTCTGTCCCCCTTGTATAAGTCTTTCTATATTGTGGGAGATGTGATTGCAGGAGAGAGCTGACAATAGAGTAAGTCTCCAGGTTTCTCATAAGGCAGAATAAGCTAGTGAGAGAGGGCTGATGAATGCTGAATGTTATCTACATGTAGGCTTTCCTTTTCTGAAAGGAAAATGAGAGACTTTCAGGTTTCCTATTACCAATCTAACTGTATTTATTTTCCTCTCTCCAAATGCAGGCACATAATCATCCCTGCTAGTAATTCTGTCATGTGTTCCAGTAGGCCTCCATTGCATAAAGTACAGTAGCAAGGACTGTTGCTTGAAGGCTTTCCATAAAGTGCAGTCTAAACTACAATTCCAGACCCACCCCTGGCCCCAACCAGAGAAGGTGTTTCAGGCAGGGGAGCACCCCATGAAAAAGTCTGTTCTCTGCATCTAATGCTGCTTATACAGTTTCCCTGGTTACTCTGTAATGCAAAAAATGCATATGTTGGAACACAGGTTCTGGTAATGTGGTTGCAATCCACTTGCCTGAGTTACTGAGTCAAGCTCCTTACTGTTTTTCTTTGTCTCTCTATGGGATGCCCAATGGCCTAGCTTCTACTTTTGGTACTATGGCTGGTGCTTAGGATGCTGTCTTGTGATGTGCTAGGTAAAGAGTCAAGTCCTCTTGGAGTGAGCCTAGAGCTTGGTCCGCCACATCTCTTCTTGTCCTGAGTAGGTGTCCTCTATCTGCAAGGCCACAGGGCAAAACAGTAGATACCCCCACTGTGACTTTAGTCAACTGTAATTCTGGTGGTTTACTCATAACACTCATGTGTCTATAGTAAAGTTGACTCACACTAGAGTATAAAAGGATTTTGAAACCTCCAAGGCAGCACTAAGTATGTGCAGCTAAGACAAACTTGCATATGCTTCCTGGTACAGCAGCTGTAGCCATACAAGATATTTTACATGAAATGAGGTAGAATGTTGTTGAATGACTAAAAATGGTAAATGTGTCACTTACGCATCTTAGCAGTGAAACAGAATCTGTCCTCAGGACTTTCTACAGTGGATGAGTCTGCTGGGTTGAGCGCTCTTTTATGCTGCTGGAGTTTTAAAACAGTGCTCTAGAGAATTGGGACCAGGCTATTGCTATTGAAAAATGTTATTCAAATTTTATCACTTCCGTTTGAATTTACTCATGGTACCAGCTTCTCTTTGATGCATTGTGCTTAATTTTAATCAAGTGATCAATGTAATGAGCTTGTAAAACTCCATCCCATGAGAGCTTGCTGGACTTTTTAACTTGAAAATACTTCTGTACTCCTTCAGAGTACTTTGAGTTAGTGCCAAAGCCCATACTTGAACTTTTTGCCTGAAAAACTTTCTGTATACCTCTGTGTTACTTTAAGCGCAAAACTCCACTTGTGCAATAGCAGTATCATCTAACGACAGGAAGGGAAGTGAAAACTGCTTCAAACCAAAAAAAAAAGGATGAAAGCCTCATAAAGGCTGGGGTTACCCTTCATTTTTCTTTCTGTGTCCGCATCATGACTTGCAAACCACACTTCAGTTTAGAACCACCTTTGCATAACTCCCATTGGCTTTCAAATTAGCACCGGCAGTTTGTGGTAAGGATCATCTCACTTTTTCAGTGAATTAATAATTCTTGAAAGCATGAAAGCAAAAACACAAGCCTGCTGATGAAAAATCTCTTTTAAAAAATGAATGTTCTCCAAGTTCTCTCTTCGGCCTCCTTCCCTGCTCACTTCCTTTATTAACCTTTCTGTCATCAGGAATCCTTGCCAGCCTGCAGATGAGGAAAACATTTGAAAACAGGAAAAAGTGTTAGTTCTCACAAGATTTAATTACTGAATGCAAACTCTACTACTACTACTATGCATATCTTGGTCTTAATGTATTAGACATAATACTGTCTCGGCACTCATCAGAACTGCAGTTCTGCTTGCACTATATAAACACGTATGGGTTTTTGGCTCCATGCTAGACTGAAGCATGGAAAGTTGAAAGTTGTCCAAGGTTCAAAGCCACAGTGGCACATTTTCCTTTGCTTTCCTTGTCATGTGTTTCATTTGTCTGATTTTGTGTTCTAATTTTTGTAATATCACAATTTTAAGTTTGTCCCTCATCAAGTATTCCAACTAAAGCAATTTGCATTGGTTTGCATATATCATACTGTTCAAGTCATGTTAACATCAAATTTAGGGAAAACAGCTTTTTCCCTGACAATAAGTTAAAAATCACAGAGAAAGACTTTGACCTGTGTGAAGGAGTGAGACAAGACTTACAGCCTGGAGGGCCGGCAGGGCTGCAGCCCGGAAATGAAGGAAAATACCCACCCAATTTCCGGAGCAGTGTCTTGCTCAGGATTGGCAGAGGGAGGCTGCTAAAAGGTATTTCTGGCCCCGGAGAGGAACAGAGAGGGGTCAGTTCCCTGCAGGCTGCAGGGAGAGAGGAGCAGCTGAGGGTCTTGGCAGGCAGAAATTGTAGAACAGGCCTGAGGAACCCTGCGGGAGTGACCCTGAGGCAAGAAGAGGCCTGTGAACAAGGGGCTGATGGGAGTCTGCAAAGCAGAGCCGCAGCGAAAGATCTGGAGTGAGGGAGCCCACAAGGCCAGAGAGAATCTCCAGACTGGAGTTTTCCCAACAGAGGATCCAGAGGAGGACTGGAAGATCTACAGTTACAGGTAGAGCCTTTCTGCGCAAGGGGGAGACCCTGAAAAGACTGTGTACATTCATAGAGGTGCAAGGCAGGCTAGCACACAGCAGAGACTGGACTAAGGGATTGTTTTTTGGGGCGAGACATTGCCAGAGCCTGACAAGAAGGCTGAGAAGCAGCCAGGGTTTCTATTTTTTTGTGATTTCTTTTGCTATTTTTTTTAATTTTGTTTCAGCACAGACCAAGACTGGCCCCTGGAAAGGTGTATCCAAAAGAGGTACTAGGACACCATGGGGTGCAGGGAAGGTTACAACGGGCAGCACTACAACCTGGCTGTGGAAGAACATGGCTGCTTAGTTAGGCTTCAGAGTGGCGAGAGATGCGTGGGTGAAAGCCCACTGTGCCCCTGCTCCCCCAAGGCCCCCCAGAGACCACCCAGCAGCTGTGGGGGCTGCCTGTCCCTTTTTCAGGCTCTGGAGCCCTGGAGCATGGCTACCTCCCCTTGTGGGGTCTGCTCCCTACTGGGGTCTCTGGCACGCCAGCTGGAGGAGCTCCAGGTCACAGTCCAGAGACTGAGTGCCATCAGGGACTGTGAGCAAGAGATCAACTCCTACTGCCAGGCCCTTCTGCCCCAGGAGCCAGACAGTAGACCATGGTCTCCCTCCAGGACAAGGGAGGACTCTGGAACCTCCCATTGTGTCCAGTCAAGGGGATGGACTAAGGTGGGCAAGGGCCCTAAGGCCCGCCGAACCAAGGTCCCTGCCCCACCGGAGCTTAGCAACAGGTACGAACCTCTTGCAGCCCCAGCAGAGCCTGCTGAGTTGCCAGCTCCCGCAGGCAACACAGGCCTACCTGCAGCGACCACCCCCGCTCTCCCCAAGACAAAACCTAAGGTGTTTGTTGTGGGAGATTCCATCCTGAGGGGGACAGAGGGGACAATCTGCCGCCCCGACCCCTTAGCCTGGGAAGTCTGCTGTTTCCCGGGTGCTCGCATCTAAGACATTACAGAAAAGATCCCTAAGCTCCTCCAGCCCACAAACTACTATCCCATGCTCCTTATTCATGTGGGCACCAATGACACGGCTCAGAGTGCTCCCAGCTGGGTCATGAGGCACTACAGGGATTTGGGAGTGGGGCTAAAGGGTCTGGGGGCACAGGTGGTGTTTTCTTTGATCCTCCCAGTCTCGGGGTATGGGCTGAGGAGGGAGTGGAGTTAACCAAACAGGTAGTTAACCAAAGACTGCAGTGCTGAGGTCATTGGGAAGGCTTTGGCTTCCATGACCACAGCCTGCTTTTTGGCGAGAGAGACAGCGAGCTACTGGAAAGAGATGGCCTCCACCTCTCTCCCCTGGGGGGAGGCTCTTCTTAGCCAGACTGGCTGACCTGCTCCATGGGGCTTTAAACTAAGCCCGCCAGGGGACTGGGGGACTACCGCCACTGCTGGCCCGCTGAGCAACCCTTGCAAAGCCAGCAGGCCATGGCACTTAAGGGAGCCCACCCCTGCCCCAGCCCTAGTACAATCTGTGGGCAAGGCAAGAGCCCCCAAGGGGACACTTGCCTGCCTGTACACAAATGCCAGGAGCTTGGGGAATAAGCAGGAGGAGCTTGTCCTCCTACTCAATGCAAATAATTATGATGTCATAGGGATAATGGAAACCTGGTGGGACTCCACCCATGCCTGGACCTCGGGTATAGATGGCTATACCCTGTACAGGAGAGATCATGTAGATAAAAGGGACAGGGGTGCAGCTCTCTATGTTAAGGAAAGCTACGCATTCCTGTAAGCTGATGTTGGTGGACGACTGGAGACCCTCTGAGTTAAAATCCATGGGGAACACAGCACAGGGGACACAACAGTGGGAGTCTACTACAGACCTCCCACCCAAAGTCAAGAGCTTGACCAGAAGTTCACCTGGGAACTGGCTGAAGCCACATGCTCCAGGACCATGGGTGTCATGGGTGACTTCAATTACCTGGACATCTCGTGGGAGGATCACTCAGCAAAATCCAAGCGATCTCAAAGCTTCCTATTGTGCGTGAATGACCTCTACCTGACTCAAGAAGTCTACAGGCCAATGAGCGGTAAAGCCCTGCTCGACCTGGTACTGGATACTGGGGATGACCTAATGGGTGACCTAGTGATCGATGAGAAGCTGGGTTACAGCGACCACGAGCTGATCACCTTCTCCATCCACCGTAAAGCTGGCAAGTCACTCAGCAACACGGAAATACTTGACTTCAGGAAAGCCAACTTTGACCAGCTCAGGAGGCTTGTCAGTGAGGCCGTAAGGGACCATGACCCCAGGGGGAGGGGAGTTCAGAAAGAGTGGCTGCTCCTCAAGGGAGCCATCCTCAATGCACAAGCTAA
>NW_017729024.1:133827274-133827698 GCF_001723915.1 Gavialis gangeticus
ACTGGTCCAGTCCTGCAGGGAGCAAACCAGGAAAGCCAAAGCTGCAACTGAACTCCAACTAGCTTCGAGCATCAAGGACAATAAAAAGTCCTTTTTCAGATATTTGGGGAACCAGAGGAAAAGCAAGGCCAACGTTGAACCCCTGCTGAACCAGATGGGACAACTGATGCCCAGGTAAAAGCCAACCTATTAAATGGGTACTTTGTGTCAGTCTTTCTTCAGTCCCATAGGATGCCCATGCCCACTATGGGACAGGGATGTCCGGGTGAGGAAGAGCCCCTGCCCTCCATCAATGCTGACCTCATGAAGGAACACCTTGAGAGGCTGGATACCTTCAAGTCAGCCGGCCCTGACAATCTACACCCCAAGGTACTCAGGGAGCTGGCGAGCATCATAGCCCAGCCTCTGGCACAGATCTTTGAAA
>NW_017729024.1:133827737-133836075 GCF_001723915.1 Gavialis gangeticus
GAAAAACCTGCAGCATCCTTATAGGCTTGGCAGTGCTCCGCTGGCTAGCACTATGGAAGAAAAAGACTTGGGGGTCATCACTGACCACAAGATGAACATAAGCTTGCAATGTGATGCTGTGGCTAGTAAAGCGACCAAAATGCTGGCTTGCATCCATAGATGCTTCTCAAGCAAATCCTGGGACATCATTCTACCCTTGTACTCGGCCTTAGTGAGGCCGCAGCTGGAGTACTGTGTCCAGTATTGGGCTCCACAATTCAAAAAGGATGTGGAGAAGCTTGAGAGAGTCCAGAGAAGAGCCATGTGCATGATCAGAGGTCAGGAAAACAGACCTTACAATGACAGGCTGAGAGCCATGGGGCTCTTTAGCATGGAAAAGTGCAGGCTCAGGGGTGATCTGATGGCCACCTATAAATTTATCAGGGGTGACCACCAGGATCTGGGGGAACGTTTGTTCACCAGAGCACCCCAAGGGATGACGAGGTCGAACGGTCATAAACTACTGCAAGACCGTTTCAGGCTGGACATAAGGAAGAATTTCTTTACTGTCTGAGCCCCCAAGGTCTGAAACAGCCTGCCATCAGAGGTGGTTCTAGCACTACATTGAACACCTTCAAGAGTAAATTGGATGCTTATCTTGCTGGAATCCTATGACCCCAGCTGACTTCCTCCCCTTCAGTCAGGGGGCTGGACTCGATGATCTTCTGAGGTCCCTTCCAGCCCTAATGCCTATGAAATCTATGAAACATTGTAAAACACCATCTGGAGAGGCTATGCTGGGGTAAAGGGGAGGTTTGGAGCGCCACCAAAGACACAGGGATCAAGACCAGGCAGGTTCATGATGGACATTGCCTTCCAGGAAAAATATAAGTCATCAAAGTCATGGCAGGTGAGAAAAATGTAAGATCAACTTCGTGGCAGACATGGTGATCCAGGGCCAAGGTCTACCCTGTTGCCACCTGTAGGCAGAAGAGCACAGGGCAGCACGAGCAAACCCAATAATACCTACAGACATCACAACCTGATTTACAAAATCCCAAATAGTCAAATAACTAAAGAAAAGGACCCAAAGAGCTAAATGTGCTAAAATAAAATGGCACTGAAAAAGAATTCTGACTCGGGATCCTTACTACATGCACAAAAGTACTGTAAGTACGAAATTCAAGATTGTACAGGGCTCAGTAATAGGTCAACCATCTGTCTTAGTCAAATGTTGGTTTTTATTTCTTTTGGAGGAGAGAATCTTGACAAATAATCTCAGCTATATGGTATCCTTCTTCTTTGCACCAATCTTTCCACATCTCCCAGCTTCTTAACAATATCTGAAAATTGGTTCAAGATTTGCCTGACACATGATATTTATTAGATTTTTTTTCTCAAAGATATAGTCCAGAAGAACAATATACCTTTGGTGTGTGTTTGCTTGAGCAAAGCCAGCATGCAGCAACAAGCCTTCTGCCTTCCTCTTCTTCTAAACATCCAGATGGTGTTCATTATGAAATCCTAAAAGGATTTAATATCATTGGTAAATAAGAATAAAACCCAGAAGGGTGAGGAGGTATGGAATTGTTAGGTCAAGGAGAGATTTCCTTTCACAGTGATTTCTCAACAGCATGTAATTATTTTCTAACATTTGCTTCTGGTTTGTTTTTTGCTCTATCATTCTATATGTCTGAAAACTATGAAGACTGACCAATTTTAGTTCAACAGATATAAGAGTCTGCAGCTTTACAAACTCAGTGGACTTGTACACTCTCACAGCAGGGTTCATTTAGATCCAGTGGTTTGGGATTCTAGCCCTTCATCAATGACCTAAACCATTTCCCACACATCTAGACATATCATATAAGTTAAGTATAAAACAAATGTTTATAAGGAACTGGATTCTGCAGCTGCTATATGTTCTATGTGCACCATAATTAACATGGCCTATTTTTTATGGTCAGGGGTTGCAGTCAGAGCAATTAAGACATCTTAACTGTTTATCTTAACTGGTATGGACTTATGCCAAAGGCAACCGCTTTGGTTGGCCCATCTGTAAATGGGTACTGGTCACTTGAGCTAGGCAATCAAAGGCAGCTGGACATGATACTGAGCACATTACTCATTGCGTGCTTTTGGCTGAAGAAACTGGAAGGCCTTAATTATACCAGCCTGATGGGCTGTCAGGCTTCAGTAGAAATTTGCCTCTTCTGGATGAGGATATGATATGATGAATGGTTTTTATCATTGGTCTGGAGGTGAACAGATAACCAAAGAGGATTTGCTCTTTCTGAGGGGCTGTGTGTATTATTAATAATATATAACTTACAGCAGACAGATAAGACAAGACTGGGGTTGAAATCTAGGCATTAGGATATGTGAGGATTCATGATTTGCAGAGGAGGAGGAAATAATTTGGTAGATTTTAACATAAAAGGAGAGCGATCCAACTATTCAATTAAAGCAGCTCAAAATGTAATAAGGATTTTAGCACCATATTTTCCTGCATACAACATATGCTTCCCCTCATATTATCCCCCCACAATTGAGGTGTATATCTTAAGCTTTTTTTTTGCCCAGAATAGAACCCACCACTTTGAATCCTACTCTAAAACCAACTGCCCAGCACCAGCAGTGGACTCTCTTTTCAAGCAGCTGAGAGAATCGGTTGACTTAATTGCTCATCATGCTTTACCCCACTGGTATTAAAATCATCTCTTCATGGTCTTGATGTTGCAATAAGCAAGCTAACCTTTCTTCTCACAATTTTGCTGTCTGCTAGCAATTCCTGGTGTCTCTTCTTTTATTTCACAGCCCTACAGACTTTTTAGCCCTGCCTTTGCTCTGTGAAGCCACAACTCTGGGAAAATATGTTTTTCTTTAATCTGCCTTCCCCATAACAAGGTGCATTTCTTATTCCAGGGCATATTGTATGCCAGAAAATATGATAATACATAGTATTATTGGCATTTATAGAATCATAGAAAATTAGGTTTGGAAAGCACCTCAGGAGGTCATGTAATTCAGCCCACTGCTCAAACCGGGACCATCCCCAACTAGATCATCCCAGCCAAGGCTTTGTCCAGCCAGGTTTTAAACCCCTCCAGGGATGGAGATTTCACAACCTGTTTGGGTAACCTGTTCCAGTGCTTTACTACCATGCTCATGTGAAAGTTTTTCCCAATATCCAACCTAAACTTCCCTTGTTTCAACTTGAGAAACACACATAGAAACACACTGAATCTTGCTCCTTAAACAGCAGTTTTGAAGTTGACCTGCTATAGCTGAGAGTAATACCCTTGTCCAGTATTATTTCATAACAACAGTTCGTGGTTACCATCCACATTTCTGAAGATACAATACTCGCTATAATAAAATGTACCACTTAAATAGCATGAGGAGGACTAAATTCCAGGCACATTTATACCAGCATAAACACAGAGTGATTCTTTTGGCTTTCATGGTATTATTCTTGATTCATGCCAGCATGGCTGCAAGCAGAATTTGACTCTCTGTAAGTCAAAGCATTTGAAATAGAGAATGTGACTGTTTATTCATAACATAGTATGCTCTGCAGCCCAAAAGAGTTATTCCTGCACCTGGAATTTGGCCATAAGTATTCAAAGCAGAATTTCAAAGAAGTCTAAAGGGGCTAGGTTCCCAGTTGCTATTGGTTTTCAAATAGCAATGGGGTACCTAATATCTTCAGACTCCTTTGAAACCCTAGTCCTAACCATCACAACACCCATGTGAAGTAGGCTAGTATGTATTATTCCCACATTGTATGGATGTGGGAGAGGCATGGCTCTCTTCTTACCTCAGTAACCAACTGATTAGGGCACTTGCTCATGTAGTGCAAGTCCCAGGTACTAGCCCTGCTCCCCACCAGATGTCCAGGTGCCCTAACCACCATGTTGTAGGCTTATGTATGATAAAAGTAGCCACCACACCTGTTGTTGAAACTTATCATTGAATAGTCAAGAGGCAAAGGGACATGGGGAAGATGGAGAGCAGCCAGAAGGAATGTGTCTTCTGGAGATGGTCACTGCCGTGAAAGGAGAGGTTCTAGACCCTGCCTCTACTCACCCTGCTGCTGTCTATCTATTTTATTCAATGACTATTAGATACAAAAACAATAGATAAATGACCTTGTCAACTGTAATAACAGGAAAACCTCATTGGTTCAATATTGGATAGTTCAAAGTATTAATACTTTGAAGCTATTGTTACTCCCCAGCTGAACAGTTAGGTTTTTGTATGCTTTACACTATAGATTTTCAAAATATGGCTACTTTTCAAAGCCATTTTCTGGTCCATAAATACTTGGAACCAGTTTGGCAGGACTGGGGGTTGGTGCAATCGGGGGCTGTTTCATGCAGTTAGGCATTGGCAGAATAGGGAGCTGTTTGGTGGGATTGGGGGTTGCAGATCCTTGGGGGGACAGAGGGGTTGGTGGGATCAGAGGGCAGTTTGAAGCAATTGGGGGTTGGCAGGTCAATTTGGCACTTAGATTGACCTAATCCTAGTTATGTCCATCTGAATATAAGGTCTGTACTTATCCATAGTTATTTGGATAATTCAAACCTATTTATTTTGAAGTCAGTACATCTTGGTCCCCTGCATTTTGAATTAACAAGGTTTTATAGTATCCTTACTTTCAGTCTCTGGGGAAACTGTATGTAACATTTACCTAGAATGTTTCAAGAAAAAAATAGGCCTCCAGCTGCAAAACTCAAAGAGAGTCTATAAATGTGCTCTGGGTGTGGGGGGCTTTAATTACAGTAGCTCTGAGAGCTGCTCTTACTCAAGCCCCCACAGCGTTATATATACTCAGCATCACACTCTTCAAAATGGCAGCAGGGTGCTTCAACTAAAATTCATTTGACAAACTTTAGTTCAAGCACTCCCACTGCCATTTTGAAGTTCAGGGACGTTGAACACATGTGATGTGGAGGCTGCAGGAGCGCATTAATTAACGTACTCCAGCAGACTCAATTAATCAGGTGTGGAGTGGGAAGCCCCTCTTGTGATAGATCCTATACTTTGCTAGCAGGCCTGTGATATTTTCCACAAGAGACAGTCTTGTAGAAAATTACGGCATGCTACCAAATACCATTAAAAAATTAGAATAATCAACCAACTTTCTGATAACAGTGAATGTGCAGAGATGATGACAACACCAGTCAATGATTTGCAGCAACAAAATGAAGTAATGGAAGGGCATAAGTGATCTCCCCTTCTGTTTGTACTGCTTATACACTGGGACATCAGGAAGCAGCTAGAGAAGGTGATCGAGTGATTTATTGATAAAACTTATTTGTAATCTCTTGATTTTAACACACAGCTCAGCAAAAGAAATGATTCAACTATTAGCAGACAGGAAAGTAAGCTTGTCAATAATGAGAAGACAAAATTTATAGCTTTTAGGCTAGGGATAGAAACTACACATAAACTGGCATAAGTGATCAGAAACAAGTTCAAAACTGTAACACAACAGAAGTTCAATGCAAAGTTCAAGTTCAATGCTTTCAAAATAGCCAAAATTGGTTTAAGATAAACCTGGATGGATGTAGTAGTAGACTTACCTGATTTAGGTTAAATTGGTTTCTTGAACTTCTTTCCCAGATCCCCTCCAGATTCAAGCTAACTCAGTCCCCCAGCATCCCAGGATGCTTTGCATCTCCCCCACAAACCCCCCTGCCCCTCACAGGGTGGGTGGGCTAGCACTGGCCCAAGCTGTCTGCTCCAGCTGAGCAGGGAGGCATGCCCTAGTGCTCCTCCTCTCCCCTGAGCTTCTGGCCTGGGCCACTGCAGGCATGGGGCTGCATTTCTGGAATCAAAAGTGAATGTCTGTTCACCTGTTTATCAGTTGAATCTATGCAGCTTAAACTAACCTGTGAAGACTGAATCGATTCAGCTTCAGGCTTTTTGACTACGTACTTAACCTCAATGTCCCATGAAGCAACTATGGCAGTTGATGCAAAAATGTTAGAAGTCATTTTACCTTTTCTGTGGACTGAGATTAGTAACATTGGTGACTCCACACTAGATGTCAAGAAACACATATCAAAAGTAACAAGCAACTTTCATAAACCTGAAAATATTTGCATCAAAATAGCATGACCAGCTCCGACACAAAAGTAAGGAATTTCAACTTTGGCATTATGTCTATCCTCCTTTAACAGCTGAGTTATGGGAAAAAAACAACAGTAACTGGTAAGAAGATCAATGCATTCCAAAATAAATGCCTGCAGAGGATTGTCAGAGTTCTGTGGAAAGAGTTTCTTACAGCAACAAAAATCCTGAATAAAGCCAGTAAACTAAACTAAACATGATAAGAGGACAATGGTACAAACATTTGTGATGTGCTTTAAGATTGTCACCAACTCCAATAATGATATGGACACAACCCTGAAAGAGAAGAGGGTAAGCTAGAGAAGTATGACAGAGAATAACAGAGAAAGAAGCTGAAGCTATGCAGGAGACATTCAAAAACCAGAACAGGTCAGTGGAAGACCAGGATAAATAGCCAGAACTCACAGACATCCTATGAAATTGTGGGTGCAGGAAGGAAGGGAGGAAGGACAACCAACTATAAAAATAATTTGTGACAAAATAGTAAGCTGGTAAAGTTTCCTTTATTGCTGATGCACAGCTGCAATATTCTTTTTGAAGCTGAGCTTCTCTCTCTCTTTCTCTCTCTCTCTCTGTATATATAAATATACACACATCAAACACTGTGCATGTGTCATGCTATTTCTACATATATTTAAAAATCAGATGCATCTCAACAATTGTTCCCCTAATGCACTCAGAAGCTGAGAAAGGTACTGCTGCCCCTCAAATACAGCAGAACAAAGTAAAGCATACATTCTATGGAAATATTATGAACCAAAATGTGCTCATAAATATCCTTAAAAATTAAGTCTACTTCCATTTTAGTATGACTTATTTCTCCTATAGATTTGTTCCAATTCTCTCTAAAGCTTCATGGAAAAAAATCTACCTGGAGAGAAGTCTGGCTTTCAAGCAAATTGGTTCTTTTTCAAGGTAAATTTTGAGGTAAATGTCAAAAGGCATTTAATGGGTAGCTTAACGTTTAACATCAGAGAAGCTAGCATTTGTTCATCATGATAGGAAAGCTGGAAATGCTCCTTTAATGATTCCAAAATCTGGTCTGGGCTCAAAAACAACTTAAAGTTTAATGACACAGGACTGATGTGCCTGTCTTGAAATGCTTCTTGTAAGGAGCCATCACAGCACAAACATTCAGCATTAGTCATCTAGGATACTGTATGCAACTGAACTTTTTATGACTTCAAACATTTAACCTCAATACACTTTATTTCTACATAAGCCTAAAGGAAAGAGGTGCTTATTACTCATTTCCTGTATGTCAGGCTACAACTCTAGGCATCACAGCAAAAGCTTTATTAGATCAATTATGCCATTAAACAGTTTTTATATTCAAACCAAAAGTTCAGAGTGCTGTAAACATGAGTGCTATTTCATTGACAAATACAGAAAAAAATGCTTGCTTTCTTTGCCTAGCACTTCCTAATGTATTGATGCATTCCTTGTTGAATTATTTTTTCCTTCCTGTTCAAAAATACCAAAAATCTGACATAACAAACAAATAAACCCAACTCAGCATGAGTTCTTTTTGCTAACTATGATACCTCTGGATATTGTTTTATTAGTGAGTCACACGGAGCCATATATGCATCATACCATTCACTTTGTATGTATCCATTTGAGAAGAAGCATTGTCTAGCACACTGGTTTTCAAATGGTGGCCCCTGACCTTTAAATGCCTCATGGATTGGTGCCTCGTCACATTATACTGACTCTTGTCCTTACTTCCTGCTGCTAAATCACATTACATGTTAGCCACAACACACTGAATACTTTCTTACTAATACTTTACTATGTAAAGGGGATTCATGGAACAAGCTCTCTATTAGCTTGTGATTCACACCATAAGGAAGTATGAAAAGTTCCAATATAGTGGTTAAAACGTATAGTTGAGAATCATAAGAACTGGGGAAAAATCTTGGCTCTACTGAAGTCAACTGGAGCTGTTGCTATTGAGTTCAGTCAAGGCCAAAATTGCACCCTTAGGTTTAACTGCTGCATGCTCCATGGACTTACTTTATTGCTCAATGTTCAACAGACAGACAATATGACCGTGGCCAAGTTACCTGGAATCATATCCAATATGTAATTACTTCTTTCATGCCTAAAAGTTAACCATGGGAGTGCCCAACTTTTAGTTGCTCCCTGAGGTAGAATTCAGAACCCTGTGTTAAGTGCCTAAGTGCCATAAGTTGACCATGAGGAGAGCTAGGCATCTCCA
>NW_017729024.1:133841075-133858434 GCF_001723915.1 Gavialis gangeticus
TGGAGTCATATCCAATATGTAATTACTTCTTTCATGCCTAAAAGTTAACCATGGGAGTGCCCAACTTTTAGTTGCTCCCTGAGGTAGAATTCAGAACCCTGTGTTAAGTGCCTAAGTGCCATAAGTTGACCATGAGGAGAGCTAGGCATCTCCAAATGGGATCCAAAAGAGCCAATGCTTTAGTCAGGAAGCTGCCAAAATCTTCATGAACTAGTCAAAAAGGAAACAGCAAATACTAGGGGTGCCTTAAAACCACCTTCTGCTGGAGGAATTCAAACCCACATGTTCTTCTTCCCAGGAGAGAGACATAACCACCAGAAAATGGGTTGTTCTAGGGTGGGAACATATCTCATCCCTATTGTTGAAGCCAACATGCAGAAAGAAGATTGTTTTGTCAATTACTTTAGAATGCTGCAGTATTCAATACATGTATTTAAAAGCAGCATGTTGTGATGGTTAACTTGACACCACAGAGAATGCAGAATATCCCTATGTCACATGATGTACTATCTGTCTCTCTATGCCTCCCTATTAGGCAGAAACAATTCAGCCATTGACATCTGTGTAACAAATAGTCAGATAGATATTTAAGGTTTGCAGCTAGTGTAAACCAATGTTCTACCCAGGTTAGTTTCAGCAAATGAGCAGTAAGGGGTAAAAATGAAACAGCAGGCACATTCAGGAGAGACAGCATTTAAAATAAAGCATGTACACTACCTAAGGTTTTTATTTTATGTCATCCTACTTCTTCTGAAAGCAATAGGACTACTGATGCTGATTTTAAATGCATTCAGGATTGGGCCCTTAGTTTACATGGGCTTATCTTTATGTTATAGGCCAGATCCTCAGCTAGAAAAAATCAACATAACTCCACTAGCTCTGGTCTATATTTATACTTCCATAGCTTTCTGTATTGTTGAATTGGATGGTCTGTAACTTGACTACAGTTTCACTGGGTTGAACTCTAGTTCCTTACCTTGCAGAGAAATCGTCAGGTGAAAATCATTTACCTGCCTTGCTATACTGATTGTGTAAATATGATTGCTACTTCTTCAGCCTAAAACACTTCGCTGAAATCTCACAGGTGTCCATAAATCACCTTGATCCCCTTTACCAATGAAGCTAATTGCATTTTCAAAACATTTGTTATGTTGGGAGATCTTCATAATAGTAACACAGCCTTGGTTGAATAATTAAATCATCAAAGACCTGAAGCTTTTCATATAATCCTTATTTTTCTTGGGCTGTGAACAAAGCCCAAAGCAAGTTATGATCCTTTTAAAATGGAAAAACTGAAACATTAAAACAAGTTGCAGAGTACACAGTGTTCCAAAGAGGAAGCCAAGGCCCCAATTATAACCTGAAAGGAACACATAATTTGCACATATGGGAAGGAACTCATGCCCCAACATCTTGTATGCTGCCATAAATACATGTATTGTCACGTGATACGTACATAAATTAAGCTCTTTCTCTGAGGCTACCACTAAAAAACCAACATGTCTAAAATGTCAAATAGTGTCCCTGGCAGCAAATACTACAAATTCTTCTAATTCATGCTAATAGAACTGTGTTTAATTCTCCCCAAACAGCAGTAAATTTATATGCAGGTTATATTACCCATCCTGCATGTTTTTTTATAACCTGTTCCACTATTGTGATATATAAAAGCAATTTGATTAATAATAATAAAGTTTCTTCGGTACTAGATTATTCTGAGGATTTCATAAATATCTAAGTAATTAGAAAAAGAAACAATAAATTGATCCTCCAGTCTATCTTCTGCCAGTCAGGGATTACAGTATCTGCATGATTTTAGACCTTTGAAAATTAGAATGGTCTACAACTCCACACAGGTGAAGTGGTGTGGACAAAGCTAATTAAAAATGTCATAGATGTAAACTATACTTGCATAATCTTGTAAACAGATGATAACAATAATAAAGGGAACTGAAAATTCAGGCTCTCTTACAATAATGACGAATGTGTTTCCAGTATGTCCGCTGAGACACACCACTTGCTCCCAGAAACCAGATTTTCCATTCTTCATGGGACACTGGGGTGAAGTAGTTCGGGAAAGGACGATAGCTTCAGCATCAGTAAAAGTCATAGTTATAGTAGTGAATCTGTTTAATCCAGCAGGGATTTAATTATAAAAGGCAGTTTTGGCATTTTTATTACAGTAATCACTGCCTACCTGGTCAAATGAAGCGTTAACCCATTTTTGCCCCTCCTGGCCATTCAGCTGCCCAGCACCTGCAGCAGCACCTGTTACTGTCTAATTTTAGAGGGTTTTATTGCAAGTTGCAGAGATTTTTTTTACTATTATTAAAAGGAAAAAGGAAAAAAAATATGTAGCTTGACCTACCTGAATGACAGTTTGACATTGCTGAGATTTTACTTTTTGCGTTTCTTTCCCTGCCTGCCAGTAGACCAAACTGGGTCTGATTGCCCTCTCACATATACTACTATAAATTAGTATGGCATCACAATCAAAGAGAGAAAGGAGAAGCAGCCCCATATAACCAGACATGAAAAAAACTGAATTCCTGGCCTAATTGAACTTAATGGTAAAACTAAAATTAACTCCTTTGGGGCCAATCTTTCATTATTGACTCTTCCACCTCTGCTCTCTGCACATGATGGCCTCCTAACAGGAGAGCCTAGAGCTGCTCAGCTACCTGGCTGGGCTCTCCCCTGTTCCTCTGGATATCCTACTGCCTAGTCTCCTGGCCCTCCTCTCCCTGTGCTACATCAGCTGCATTCACTCCCTCCTAGCGCTCGTGTTTCTTTCCGAACTGTTTTCACAATACAGATCGCATCATCCTATCATTGGCTGTCAGCTCCAGTTTCCTCTCCACTTCCTGTGTAGCAGCAACCCCTCATGAAATCATCAAGGCTTTTTTCCAGCAGCTTTTACGCAAAAGAAGTCTCTTTGCAATATGGAAAAGCAAGGGAAAGAAATCAGTGGCATGTGGTCTGCAGCTCTCCACAGACCACCAGTAAAGGTGTCCAAGGTTAGAAATGCAGTTTAAGAATCACACTGTCTTAATGGCATTCCTTCCTTCTCAGCTAGACTTCCTCTGCATTGCAAGTGCTTCCTGCTCTTCCTCAGTGTGCAACATGGCTTGCAGACAACGATCATCACACCCTTTTCACTCATCACACCCCCTTTTCACTCATACGTAGCCAAACTGTATATATATTTCATTCCCTTGAAATTTCCTCATAAATCAATCCCTCTTTCACTTTAATAATGTTGCGGTTCATTTAATATTGCAAGAAAATGAAAACAATCAAAATAATCATTTAGAGTTAGGATGAGCCAACTTAAAACATTCCAGATGTTTGGCAAAGCATCCCAAAGTCTAGATCCAAATGACTTTTTGGTCTAGAAGTCACTCTAGACATATCATTCCAGCAAATATTAAAAATATTATTTAGGTCGTTTCTGGTATTATCTCCATTGGAAAAAAATGAAAACATCCTTTGGCGTTTCCATTTAGAGTCCCACACTAACCAAGGAAGTGGAAAGGCACAGTAAAATACAAATGTTAATATTTAGTTTGGGTTTGTATTGAGATTTGGGCAAGTGTCACATCAATTTATATCCTGAACCATTTGTCCATCACTGATCTTTCTAAAATCTCTTTTCAAAATAAAATCGCAGAGTGCCTCTCTAACATCTATTTGTGAGTGTGTAGGTGTCAGGTCAAGTTTAATGGGCTGTGCAATTTGTGGCACCTTAAAGCTACCTGAGGTGCTACAAACCACATACAGAGATTGTGCAAGTATTTGCAATGCTGCTAATTTGCAGTGCCACAGATTTTTTGACACCAGAAAATCCTGTGTCATCATTCCCAGACCTATGGTATCTCATCTTCTTGTCTTACACTTATATTGTATGCTCTTTAGGGTAGGAAGTATCCTTTGGTTTTGTGTTTGTACAGCATGTAGCAAAACAGGACCCTTGGTCTATGCCTGGGGTTTCTATATGCTATGGTAATATAAATAAGTAATGGGAAAAAGAGTAAGATATTCCCCCCCAAAAATGTATTTGTGGTCTATGTGTTAAGTCACCATAATTAGATATGTACTTTACAAAAAGAAGAACCATATAATAATCATTTTCTATTTTACTGCAAACTTGGAAGCAAACACATTTTGCTAGGATATACTAATTTGATCTAAAATAATCCATATAGAACTTCTTTTTATCTCAAGGGTTAAAGGGAACCGAGAACTGAAGGTTAACTAAGTCCTAAGGCTGTTTTTGCAAGGACAGTAAATACTGTCAGAATGGCAATTTGACGGGAGACATTCAAGCACGTGGAAACTAAGGGAATAAAGTCTTTTCTGGAAAAGAAAAAAACTCATGGAAATATATTTTCTCCACAGAAGGAAATAATGCCTTCAACTTTCTAGGGGAAAAGGGCAAAAACAGAGAGTATGCACCGAAGGGAGGAAAAGAGCATAAACAGGCTAAAGCTGAGGACAGATAAATTCTCCTCTGGGCATAGCTTTAGCTATAAAGAGAAATCTAGGTCAGGCTGCTGACCACATTATTAAGTTCATGTCTTAAATTATTTGGCATGTTTACAGGTGAAAGGCTAGTGCTATATATAAAGAAACACAGAGTCAGCCGGATAATCTAAGAAAAGGGGGCTATAATTTTTACTTTCTATATCTTCAGTTTTTCCCTTAGTATAATGTGTTTTCATAAAACTGTGCATTATTCAGTCATCTCTTTTTCTGTTTTTGAATAGGCCTGACTCTATGGTACATACATTTTTTTTGTAACTGAACTGCCTTCAGTGAAATTGATTCTCAATTAAATTAGAGAGGAAGGCCTAGAAAAGTTTTCATTAAAACCATTTTTCAGTGAAAAGTTGGGTTGTGTATGCAACATACATTCTTGTGCCTGCTTTCCCTGATTCTTTTTTATAATTATTTTTCAGGGGTGGGAAAAACAAACATTCCAATTGTCATCAGGTTTCACCTGAAATATTTTGATTTTCATTTTTTTATTTAAAAAATTGAAATGTCCTATAAATTTTTCTCTCTCTCTGACACCAACACATTTTCTGACAAACTCTATCTTGAAGTCAAGATTCATCCAAGAATCCATCATAAACAGGGTGCTGAAGGACATAAAGTGTATCTACACTGCATCCCAAGTGCTCTCCTGGAGGGATTTTCTTCAGCATGCCCTGCACACTCACACAAGCCAAACCTGGAAATGTGGCAATGAAACCATTCCAGAGACACCTTTGTACAGATGTTTTTGCAGTCCTGCCTCTGGCATGGTTGAGGACAGCTTCAGTGTTGAAACCCTGGAGAGGTTTCATCACAGCATTTCCAGTTTTGGTGTGCTTAAGCAGGAGTGGGAAATGGTTGTACTATCAGAATTAATAGACTTTAAGGCCTGAAAGACCATTATAATCGTCTAGTCTGACCTCCTGCATAACTAGGGCCCTAGAATGTTATCTAGTGATTTCTCTATGAGGTCTATAATTTCTATTTTCATGAGAGTCTACCAACTAGAAGCCAGCCAACTTGAATTAAAGATTCCAAGTGGAATGAAATATTTAAATTGAGCTTTGATGTCTTTCCAAAAAACCTGCTACAGGTAGAATAGAAGTAATGGCCATGTCTGTGATTATTCACAAGCAGTGGTGGCCTTAGGGTTGTTGGGGTCCTGGGCAAGAGTGTCATTTGGGGCCCCTGAGAGGCTTAATTTTGATGACCTATAAGTAAGCCAGACATTTTCGATTTCAATTTCACTTTCCCTTATCCATGAAACTGCAATGAAAGTATCTTAATAGATATCGATAATGCAAATATTGAGTAATTAATTTTTCTTTTTATAAAGGGTGGGGCACCAGGCAGTCACCCAGTTTGCCCTACCCTAAGGCTGCTACTGATTGTACACTGTGAACATAACTCTTAGAATAAAGTTTCTGGTGCGAATGGCTATAACTGCAAATTTGGCAGTTGGTTTCAACTAATATTCCACAATTTTCCCTTGAAGAACCTCAGTATTTCACTCTAAATTCCTTCCTCTAAACTCCAGCTGGGGTTTATTTTCCTTCTTCTTAAGGCAAATGGTTGCTCTAGGACCCTTGAAGCCCTTACATAAACATTCTACTAATTTGAATAGGAGAACTTAACTGAGTAAAGACTTCGGTCTTTGATCCTCTGAGAACAACATGGCAGTGCCAAATCAGTTATAAATCTCTCCCCTCTGCATTTCTAAGCTCTAAACTTCAGGCTTAAAAGACGACAAGCATCTGCTAACCCTTTTTTTTTTTAAATTTTTGAAGTAATTCCAATGTAGACAGCAATGCTCCTTCTTGAATAATTATCTTGTAACTGAAGACTAGATGATATTGGGGACATTCTTGGCTAAGACTTCTTCCCTAGACAGCCACACTCCATGCACTTATAGCTGAATGTCTTGGCTTCATTTATGCAGGCCATCTGTTTTGAGTGCCTGCTTACAAACTATTTGGCCTATTTTGTAGGACAGATTGCATATCATTGTAAATTCCACCTCTTTAACAAGAACTTATTTCTCCTTAAGCAAAGTTTCTTTGCATTTAATGACATATACTGACCCTTGTGGGCAATGAAGGAACACCTGGACATTGGATAAAAATAATACATAAGACTTGCAGTGTCTTGTGTTGACCAATGGGGATAGATTAAGACTGTGTGGGGGGATGGTGTCTGGGAAGTCCATGAACAGATTTGAATATAATGCAATTATGATGCAAGAGCAGCTCACAAGTAAGACAGCTCAATGTTAATTGTCTCATAACACTCATACAGTAAACCCCAAAATGTTTTACAGAGGTTAAAAGTACAGGTCCAGGCTTGATAAAGCAAGGACATTAATAAATGAGGGAGAGGAAATAGAAGAGGTATGGGGGGAGAGGAGGAGAAAGGTTTCCTGTTGAGAGAGGGGAAAAACCATTATATATTGAAGACACTGGACTCACATATGAATCCAGTCCTTGCCTCTGCCAATCCTATGTGACCTTGCATTGGTCACTTTCTGTCTCTGTGCCTTAGTTCCCTATTTAAAAAAGAATGATAACATTTCCTTCCTTCCACATTTTGCCTGTCTCATCTGCTTAGACTACAAAAAAGCAGGGAAATATTATTCCAGTTGATTAAAATAATTAGCAAAATTGTGTTGAAAAAATGTGTAAATCTTTGGGCTTAAAAAAAGACTGAAAACATTCAAAAATGTTCAGTGTTTCATTTCAGTATTTTCTGAATGAAACATTTTGAAACAGTTCATTTAAAAATATATATATAATTGTTAACGATTTAAAATACAAAACCAAAAGATTTTGATTTGGGGACAAAGCAGGAAAGTTTAAATTTAGGGTTGACAGTTTTTGTAGTTAGCCAGTGAACTGAAAAAATCAATCTCTCTCAAAATTCTATTTAGAAGCTCTTCAGAGGAACAGATGCCTCCTAATATGTGTTGTCCAGTGCTTGGCACACTTGGGTGCTGATCTTAATTAAAATCTCCAGACAGTATTATATTAAAATTAAAATTAATAATCTGTAATCTTCAATGAAATGGAAAGGCACTAGGGCTTTGTAAAGTTTCGGGTGGTGATGTGATTCGGAGGAGATTCAGCCCAATTCAGTGGCCGAATCTCTGAATCGAAATTCAATCAGGGGACCAATTAAAAGGTCCAAATAGATTCAAAGCTCTTTGGAAAAGATTCAGAGAGCTTTGGTGATTCGGACAGTCCCTGCTGACTGCCGGACTTGGAGCTGGTAAGTAGGGGTGGGGCAGGAGGTCTGGAGGAGGGGGGGAAGGACCATGGGGAGATCCCTGCCATTCCCCATCTCCTCCCTGCTCCCCCAGACTCCCCGATCCCCACCCAATCCCCCAAGCCCAGCCATGGCTGCCCTGCCCACCCCAACTCCTGGTGCTTTAAAAACTCCCCCCGACTCACCGAGTGCTGCCGGGAGGAGGGGCGATCCCTGCTGCCCCCCACTGCCCCATGCTTTTTTCCCCCCAAGTGCTGGGAGCTGGGGCAGGTGGGGCAGCCATTGCTGAGCTGGGAGAGCAGGTGGGGGATGGGCCTGGGTGATTCAGAGATTTGGCAGCAGCTGAATCTCTGAATCAGATTTGGCCAAATTGATTCGGGACAGTGATTCAAATCACCGAATCGAATCACTGTCCTCCAAATCGGTCAAATACGAACCCAACCAAGCAAATACTAGCTTTGCACAGGCCTAAAAGCCACTCAGATAGATACAGGAAGGCACCTACAAGTGGCAGCAACTTCTGACTGTATAGTTCTCACACTACTAGCAGCCATGAGGAACAAAGAAGTCAGTGCTAGTGGATAGAAGAAAAGAAAGTTAGAGAATCAATGTACTGAATTCACAGTTACCATATGTGGTAGTGTCATTAAGCAGAACTGGTCACAACAAGTCTGAACTTAAATTCTTGGCTTTTTTAGTTTTGAATTTTCTCTCCTACATACCATTAGCTCATTATCCTCTACCCCTACAGGACACTAAGGTAGATTACAGTAAAAATTATTTAAGATGATGGAAAAGAAAAAGTGTGTGAGTATAGTGAGGCAGTGGAATGTTGCTTGACCATAGCCCTTCTTATATCTGTTATCTGCAATCTACATACCATAATCATGTCTGGTATGCTTTCCTCAGGAGTTATGGAAATTATAGTTTCTAATTATTTATTTAGAAACTATAAGCAACAAGATAACATCTTAAGAGAAAGTCATATATATCTTACTGAAAACTCTTTTGCAATGGTTCCATTTCAGAATCACTTATTTTCTTACTGGTAGTGGAGCTAGATGTTATTTGGCAGTAAAAAGGGCCAAACTACTAATAAATTCAACACCAACTTAAGTCCCCAGCCAGGAAACTGAGAAAATTAAACTACAACATTTTTGGACTGATGATGAACAAACATTCTCCTCTCACAAGCAGTGAATCCCAGGAGTTAGCTAAATAGGACTTTATGCAAAGGAACTCAGTAAATTGCATCTAAACAACACCTAAATGATAAGGAACTACTACCGAGTTCTTTGATAAGTTCTAAATGCAAACCACTAGGGCTGTGCAAAATTTTGCTGGGTGTTTCATTTGGAAGCTGTTTCAATGCATTTCAAGCTCAAAACACTAAAACTGAAACAAAATCAAAGCCTTTGAAACAGCTTCAAAATGAAACAAGGGCACTTGAAATGTTTTGAAAGTTTCAAAATGTTTTGACTTTTGAAGCCAGGCCTACTTGGCTTCAGCACCGGTCCCAGCCAGCAGCAGCAGCCTCGTGTCATCTGGCACACATAGCCAGGGGCCACATCCCCTGGGAGGAGCTCAGCACAGCCCTGCAGCCCTCCCAGGGGTGTGGGACCCTGGATCTGCATACAGAATTACAGCATGCTGTCGCTGCTGACTGGGGCCAGTGGCAGCACCAGTCTTCCCAGCGCTTGGCATGGGCTGCACCCAGCGCTGGGCCCAGCCAGCAGCAGCAGCCTCCCATCATCCAACACAGATCAGGGGCTCACCCACACCCCCAGGAGGGCTGCAGGGCTGTGCCGGACTCCTCCCAGGGTTGCAGGCCTCCAATCTCTGTGCTAGATGAAGGGAGGCTACTGCTGCTGCCGCCGCCTTGCCAGGAAGATTCGTGCTGCCAGCGGCAGCCTCCTGTCATCCAGGGTGCAGATCAGGGACCCACACCCCAGAAGGAGTGTAGCACAGACCCCCACAGCCCTCACAGGGGCGGCAGATTGTCCCCTTAGTCCCCCTCAGGATGGAGTCTCCCACAACAAACACCTTACGTTTTGTCTTGAGGAGAGCGGGGACGGTAGCTGCAGTTGAGCCTGTGTTGCCTGTGGGAGCTGGCAACTCAGCAGGCTCTGCTGGAGCAGCAAGAGGTGCGTACCTGTTGCTAAGTTCTGGCGGGGTAGGGGCCTTGGTGCGGTGGGCCTTTGGGCCCTTGACCACCTTGGTCCATGCCCTTGACTGGACAGACTGGACAGAGTGGGAGGTCCCGGAGTCCTCCTTTGTCCTGGAGGAAGATGGTGGTCTACCCTCCGGCTCCCAGGGGAGAAGGCCCTGGCAGTAGGAGTCAATCTCCTGCTCACAGTCCCTGATGGCATGCAGTCTCTGGACTGTGGGCTGGAGCTCCTCCAACTGGTGCACCAGAGACCCCAAAAGGGAGCAGACCCCACAGGGGGAGGTGACCATGCTCCTGGGCCCCAGAGCCTGAAAAAGGGACAGGCAGCCCCCGCAGCTGAGAGCCAGGGTCTCCATCTGCATGGAGCCCGGAACCATGTGCTCTGTCTGGGTGGTCGTCTCTGAGGTGCCCAAGGGAGGGGCGTAGAGCCCGAGGGGACCCTCGGGGTGCGGCGCGTGCCCATCTGTGTCATGCCTCTGGTAGGCTGGCTACGGCTGGGACTGTCTACCCTGGGGGGTTCGCAGGCAGGGTCTCCAGCCCTCCCATGTGCCCTCCTGTGCAAACTCCGCGCTAACTCACGCACCAGCAGACAAGCGTGCCTGTTTGCACAGCCTGTTCACGTGTCTCCCTGGGGGGCTGGGCGAAGTAGAGACCTGGGCAGGGCTTGACCCAGCCTGGCTCCACGCAGCCTCCTCCTCCCACTCAAAGAGGGGTTAACCCCTTCCCACCACGGTCTCTGCATGCCTCCAGCTGTGCTGGGGGTCGATGAGGGGCTCTGCGGCTGCTGGGGGATTTCGGGGGAGCGGGGGTACGGGGGTGCGGCGGGCTTTCACCTGCGCATCTCTCGCCGCTCCAGAGCCTAACTGGGGCTTTTTTTGCTGTTGGCAGGCCCTAACTGGGGCTTTTTTTGTTGTTGCTGTTGGAGCTGTGCACTACTCCCTGCTTGTACTGTGGAGCTGAGGTGGGGGCACTGGGAGTGTGTCAGCAAGTGTGGGGTCTTCCCGGCACTGGGCACAGGCTGTGCCCAGTGCTGGTCCCTGGCAGCAGCTGGATCCTCCTGTCATCTGGCATGCAGGTTGGGGGCCTGCACCCCCAGGAGGGCTGTGCCAGACTCCTCCCAGAGTGTGGGTGCCTGATCTGCATGCCTGATGAAAGGAGGCTGCTGCTGCTAGCAGCAGCACCAATCTTCCTGGCAAGGTGGCAGCAGCAGCCTCCTGTCATCCAGCATGGAGATCAGGGGCCCACACCCCCAGGAGGAGTCTGGCACAGTCCCACAGCCCTCCCAGGGGTGTGGGTGGGCCCCCAATCTGTGCACTGGATGCCAGGAGGCTGCTGCTGCCAGCTGGGACCAGTGCTGTGTGCAGCCCATGCTGAGCGCTGGGAAGATTGGTGCTGCCACTGGCCCCAGCTAGCAGCGACAGCATACTGTCATCCCATCCCCAGACCCAGGCCTCACACCCCTGGGAGGGCTGTGTGGCTGTGCCAGACTCCTCCCAGAGGTGCAGGCCCCTGGATCTGCATGGTGGATAACAGGAGGCTGTCGCTGCTGTCCAGGGCCAGCAGCAACTCCAATCTTCCGGCGCCAGGCATGGGCTGCGTACACCACCAATCCCAGCTGGCAGCAGCAGCCTCCTGTCATCTGGCGCACAGATCTGGGGTTCCGCACCTCTGGGAGGAATCCGGCACAGCCCCACAGCCCTCCCGGAGGGCGTGGACCCCTGGATCTGCAGGCCAGATGACAGGAGCCTGCCGCTGCCAGCAAGTGTCATGAGTTTTGCTTTGAACAGGTTGAGGTACAGTTTCCTGGAAACCTCTGCACCTATCTCCTTGAAACTTGGCAAGCTTCATGCCCTCAGAAGGGGCTACCATCCACACAAGTGTCATCTGAATCAAGCAAGAAATGACAAAGTTTTAGGCATTTTCATGATTCCCTATTACAGCCTATGGGCAAAACGTAGAAACAGCGTCAAAACAGTGAAATAGTTTTGATGAGACAAATGGAACAGTATTTTCAAAATTAAATGAAACTCAAACCAAAACACTGTCCCACTGAAGTGGCAAAACAAAATGGTGCTGTTTTGCACAGCTCTACAAGCCACCTCCAACAGATGCAAGTGCCTGATGTGATAGCTACTACTAACCCGCTCCCTTTGTTATACCTCACTCACAGTTCATTGTCCTAATTCAGAGGAGTCCAAGATTCAGGCAAGACAGTCTCTTGCCACTGCCAGGTGTGCTATCTCAGCTGAAATAGCTCCTGTTCTGGTGCTGGTGAGAGAGGTGGTCACCAGAATCCTTTACCTAGACTGTTGCTTTAATCTCAGTGGGTTCAGCCCATGCAGCCATTATCAATCACTGCTCCATTTGTCCGTTTTGCTCCAAATCCTCATTCTTGCACTGCTGCTGTTCCCAGTCCTCATCTTCACTATGTTCATCCACATCTTTGCTGCTCTGGGTCCTTGTTGTTACTATGTCTAAGCTCTAGACATTTCCTCTAAAGAGCTTCACCATTTCAGGCCACCTCAAGGTAGTTTCTGCAGCATTACAGCTCTTTAGAAATATTATGCAGTATGGAAGGCCCTAGCTGAATCCTCACTGCAACAGGGAGACACTCCAGGATGAAGTCTCTTTTCTCTCATTCTTGCCTAGGGAATGATCAGTGGCAATCAAAATCTCAAATGGGACCCACATCTGAGAGTAGTCCACTTACACTGATCTTAGATCTTATTTCACCTTGGAAGATGCAGAACTCTGTAAGTTGGAGAAAAATGAAGAGCCACAGAGGAGGACCCTCCTACCTTTTATCTGCATAGTTTGAACACTTGCTCAGGAAGATCCAGTTTCTTGGCCCCTGACAATCAGAAGAGGTTTGAACCTATATATTCTATTTCCCAGCAAAGTACTCTAAACCCCAGGCCATGGGCCAGAAGGGGACAAGACTACCTTCTAACCATCCTGTTGAAGCTGGCCAACTTCACAGCCAAGAGGGGAAGATATGCAAGCCAGAGAGAGCCTTGCTCTTTGGATCAGAGATGGGTACTGCCTTGAAAGAGAGTTTCTAGCTCTTCCCCATAATGCTGTTTCTGTTTATTAACCACTGGACAAAATGAAATTGGGGATAAAGACTAGGGACCCGATCCTCCTATCAGTTCCACAGTTTGGTGGTCCATTACAACTACAGAAAGGTCCACTGACATTTGAGGGACTGTTGCATTCTGCCTTCACCAATCTGATTGCAGGAACAGGGCCCTAGTGTGGAGGCAGTGAGCTGTGGCAGACTAGTAACTGAAGCTGGGAGTAAATGTTTACTAAATCCAGCATGGAAATCAGTCAATCCATCAACTGTACTCTTCCTTCTTTTTGCTTGGAGACTGACAAAAATAGTAAACTTGCAGATGACACCAACCTGAGTAGAACAGCAGATACTCTGGAGGTGCAATTAGATTCAAAATGACCTTCATAAATTGGAAGAATGTTCTGAAATAAACCACATGAAATTCAATGAGGACCAGTGCAATGTATTGCGCTTAGGACAGAACAATCAAATACACAATATAAACTGGGGAATGACTGACTAGGCTGCAGTACTGCACAAAAGGATCTATGAGTTATAGTGGACCACAAGCTGAATATGAATCAACGGTATAATATTGTTGCAAAACAAACTAATAGTGCCCTGGGATCTATTAACAGGAGTGTCATATGGAAGTCATGGATATTGATTCTTTCACTCTACTCAGCACAGGTGAGGCCTTACCTAGACTACTATGTCCAGTTTTGGGAACTGCACTTCAAGAAAGACATAGATAAATTGTCTGCAAAGGAGAGCAACAAAAATTATGAGTCTAAAATATATGCACTGTGAGGAAAAGAGAAGACTGATGAAAATTGTCTTTAAATACTAAAAGGGTTGTTAATACAAAAGATAGCATTCAACTGATTTCTGTGTTGACATGGGACAGGAAAGAAGTAAAGGACTTCCATTACAACACATAAGATTTAAGTTGGATTTTATAAAGAACTTTTTAATTCTGGGAGTGGGTAAGGGACAGATTACTAGTAAGACTGACATTTCCATCATGGGATTTTTGTTTTAATGTGGGTTAAACCAAGGTTTGCCTAGGAAGGCTTAAGCAGAGATGCTCCTCCCTTGAACAGGAGGTTGGAACAGAAGACCTCCCAAGGTTGCTTTAAACCTCATTTTTCTATAATTCTCTGAATCAGCAACAAAGTTGGAAATAACGATACTGGTTAGGAATAGTAAATTCAATAACTTGAAGAGAAAGGGGGAGTAGCTGTGATATATAACTGAAAAAGAGACAGCACAACTAAGTAATGACGTAGTACCATAGTAGACATTAAAAGGCACGTGAATTTTGAGGTTACATACAGAGCATAAATAAATGTGTCCAGGCTCATTTTTATATTTAGGACCCTGGCATACATTATGTTTATGGCACAGTTAAAATGTTAATAATGTCACAAGCAGCACTTTATCATGTGCTTACTGAATTTATGGCACCATAAAATAGCAAATTAGCCATAAAGGGCATGTGTAGATGAAACAGGGGCCCTAAATTGAAGCAGTGAGTTTTAAAATACACCACTTCAATTTAGGACTGATTAAACCCCTGTGTCATGCACACACCCTGCTGGCTTACCTGCCTCTCTGGCAGGGAGGGGAGGGCGAGCTGCCAGCAGGCAGAGTGGTCCCTCGGCTGTGGGTTAGGGGGAGACTGGTGCTTCCCTCTGTGACAGCAGCAGCCCCCCCCCAGGCGGCACCCGCCTACAAGCACCCAGCTCGGGCAGTCCGAGGAGGCACCCCAGCCACTGAGGGAAGCACCAGGCTCCCGCACATCTCTGGCAGGCAGGCAGGCAGGTTCTGGGGTGGTGGGGGGTAGAGATCAGGCTCACCACTTTTCTTGGGTGGAGCCTGCTTTCCCAGGCTGCAGACAGGCTGCCTGCAGGGCTTCCTGCAGAACTGTGGAGCTGCAAGGAGCCCAGTGCTTTGCTCCATGGCTGTAAGGGCAGCAAACTAAAACTCCTCGAAAGAGTTATTTAAGTGCATCATGCCCCAGGTTATTTAAGGTACATTACACCACCGAATTTCCTACAGCAGCTGGAATTAATGCGCAATATGCCGCCATGGCTTATAAACAGCAACACCATTAAAGCAATGTAAAAGCATCTAGCCTGCTTTAAAGTGTTGTGCACACACGTCACTTGTTTCATCTACACACAGCCATAGATATTTCCACTAAAAATGTGGAACATCTTTGTGGGTGGTTTATATAGTGCCATAAGCTAAATGTGTGGCATGCCCCATCATTCCAATACTGACAAGGAGATGATTGTCAGCATTGGGCCCTGAGCACCACCGCCTCCCCTCATTTGAAACCTAGTCAAGGGCTGCCCTTTTCCGATATTGGCAGTTGCTGATAATTGGCATCAGATATGGGCTTACTGGGAGCCAGCACCTTAAAGAACATTGCCCTTCAGCCCCTGCAAGCCCTGCAAGGCAAGGCTTTTTAAGGTGCTGCATCCCAGAAAGCCTCAGGACATGGCACAGCTCCTGGGCCCTCTACCATCTGATCCTCAGGATTGGTCTGGGGACAGCACAGGGTCCAAACAGGAACCAGGGCTGCTGGGTGCTGACTACACCATGCCAGATGCTGATGCTCAGCTGAGTGCTGGGATCTGGGACAAAGCCATCCCCATCTAAATTAGCAGAATCAAGCACCAGAAAGCACTAAGTCCCAAACCCAGCAGCCCCCTGCTCTGTCTCAAGAGGCAGCTCTGGGTTTCAGGTCCAGGATGCCAGAAGCCTCTAAATGAGTAGGCTGCAGCTGGGGATGGGAGAAGCTCCCCCATTCTGAGCTGTATACACCCTTTTAAAGAGGCACCTAGAACAGGCACCTGGGAACTCCCCAATCCCCAGCTGTAATGTGGAGGCATCATGAACCCAGTATCAGGGAGTTTCTCTTTGATGTCAGGCTTCCAACATGCACAGAGCTGTATGCTGTATGCTGGCTTTTTAAGTTCCCAGGAAGCTTTGAATGTGGCATTTGGAGTGTGGGGGCTCCTGGCTCCCCAGCTCCTACTTCCTCTGTGCTGTGGATACAGCTGGGTAGCATGGAGCTTTCTACTCCCTGACTCCATGATACAGGCTTCCTTTCCCTGGCAGCTGGCAGTTGAACAATTGAGGTGTGAACAATTTTGTGCCCTATTCCCAGAATAGCACAGCCTGCCACAGCTATCTGACAAGGTACATCACACAGTCCGGGAAATAGGATGTAAAATTCCTCAGACCCCAACTGTGCAACTGTCTTAACATCTGCCAGCAGCCTTAGTTAAAGAAACATCATAGGACTGATTTAATAAAAGATGCAGTTTTTCTTTTTTTTGTAGATTTCATAGACATTAGGTCTGGAAAGGACCTCGGAAAATCATCGAGTCCAGCCCCCCGCCCGAAGAGCAGGAAGTCAGCTGGGGTCTTAGGATCCCAGCAAGATAAGCATCCAATTTACTCTTGAAGGTGTTCAATGTAGGTGCTAGAACCACCTCCGATGGCAGACTATTCCAGACCTTGGGGACTGGGACAGTAAAAAAATTCTTCCTTATGTCCAGCCTGAAGCAGTCTTGCAGGAATTTATAACTGTTCAACCTTGTCATCCCTTGGGGTGCTCTAGTGAACAAACGTTCCCCCAGATACTGGTGGCCACCCCTGATAAATGTATAGGTGGCCATCAGATCACCCCTGAGCCAGCAGTTTTCCAAGCGAAAGAGCCCCATGGCTCTCAGCCTGTCATCCTAAGGTCTATTTTCCTGACCTCTGATCATGCACGTGGCTCTTCTCTGGAGTCTTTCAAGCTTCTCCACATCCTTTTTGAATTGTGGAGCCCAAAACTGGACGCAGTACTCCAGCTGTGGCCTCACCAAGGCCGAGTACAAGGGGAGAATGACGTCCCGGGATTTGCTTGAGAAGCATCTATGGAGGCAAGCCAGTGTTTTGGTTGCTTTACTAGCCGCAGCATCACATTGCAGGATCATGTTCATATTGTGGTCAGTGATGACCTCCAAGTCTCTTTCTTCCATAGTGCTAGCCAGCGTAGCACTGCCGAGCCTATAAGGATGCTACAGGTTTTTCCTCCCAAGGTGGAGAACCTTTCATTTTTCAGTGTTAAACACCATCAGGTTCTCATCCACCCATTTGCTGAGCCTGGTCATGTCAGCCTGGATTGCCTTCCTATCTTCTGAGGTGGATGCTTTGCCCCCAAGTTTGGTGTCGTTGGTGAACTTGGCCAATCTGCTTCAGACTCCAATGTCCACATCATTAATGAAGATGTTGAACAATATGGGTCGAAGGACAGAGCCTTGGGGGACCCCACTGGTCACAGG
>NW_017729024.1:133863434-133863895 GCF_001723915.1 Gavialis gangeticus
CTGGGCTATGATGCTCGCCAGTTCCTTGAGTACGCTGGAGTGTAGATTGTCAGGGCCAGCTGACTTGAAGGTATCCAGCCTCCCAAGGTGTTCCTTCATGAGGTCAGCATTGATGGAGGGCAGGGGATCTCCCTCACCCAGAGCTCCCTGTCCCGTAGTGGGCACGGGCATCCCATGGGACTGATGAAAGACTGAAGAAATGGAAATATTCCAGAGGTCTAGGTAATATACATCTATAATGTGGCAGTTAAGATAACACTCAAAAATGTGTTGTTCATGTTAATATGCCCATCGGTATCATTTATACTCTAAACAAATTTTGGGCTCTCTCTCTCCACACTAAGATTTATTTAGCATGTAAATGATACCACCCTTTCTATACACAAACTCACACGTCTATGCGCGTGTATATATACACATACATACACAAACAGATATATGTATATAGATGTGTGTGTGTG
>NW_017729024.1:133863906-133868842 GCF_001723915.1 Gavialis gangeticus
GTGTGTGTGTGTGTGTGTGCACGTGCACGTGTGTGCACATATGGAAAAAGTGGTATAATTTTATGTGTGTGTATATATAATAAACTCTCAGGCTGGTTTATTGTGGCCTTCAGGGATAAAAATAAAAGATCTATCTAAATACATACGATTGCTTATAGCATTCACACAACTAAACTGAACTTCACACCAACCATGTAACACCAGAATTACTGAACTTTATGTGGATGCAATGCAAGGGACTGAGCAGGTGGCAAGTCCACCTTTAGAGGAAGAGTACAAGGCCACTTCAGCCCATGCACCACTTGCGCACTGTGTTAGGGGTACTGGATCTTCAGAAATACTCACAGCTCCCTCTCTGAATCAGCCTCATCCATGCTGGTCAATGCAGGGCCTGCACAGATTGCTCCTCAAGAGCTCAGGTGCTGCAGAGGCTCCTCAGAAATTAGAAATGGACCTAAAGTACTGAGTTCTTCATACAGGTGATGATGTAAAGTATCATTACATAGGGAAAGAGGAAATGAAGACCTATATGCCCTTTTTTTTAACAGTAAAAGATGAAATCCTGTTTCCACTGAAATCCGTAGAAACCCTGCCATCAACTTCAGTGAAGTCTGGATTTTAGAATTCTCAGGGACTGAAAATATTGGGTGTCAGTGAGGCAGAAATAGATTTTATTATCCAAACAAAACAGTTAACTGTGAGCCTGTGCCTACAACCTGCTTTAAACTGGACGCTAATGTTTAAAGAAATAAAAGGATATTATGCATCAGACATCATGATCTGTGATTCATAAATTGTACTGTTCCTTCAATCTGCTTGCCAATCAATCAATACATAGATCTGATTATTGGGGCCATATGCTTCAGATGCATTCTATCCATCCCCAAACCACCTTATACGGGGCAGCAGTCCTAAAGTCTCTCACCACATGTGTCCTTATGAGTCTTACCTGGTTCTAGGGAGTTTGTAATTCTAAGGAAAGAAACAGAACAATGTCTCCATGCAAGAAAGACATTAGAATGATTACAAGTAAAGTAATCATTGCTTCTGTAATTCCTGGTTTTCATTGACCATAAATAGCCATACTAAGCAACTTAAAAGTTCTGTTTCAGTCATGTCATCATGTTTAGACCAGCTAAGGCATCTATTAACCACAAAGTATGCAATCTTCTTTCCCCTGGCAAACCAGACTTTGAAAATGTTCATTCTGCATGTTACAAACCCATGGCTTTCAGTAATCAGTACCTATATTAAGTTCCCAAATCCTTATTCAGGGACCTAAATTTCAAGGTATTGAGCACCCCTAGCCACATCCCAAAGGTAGATTTACTTACCCTGCAATGTTCTCTATAGTAATGGTAATTAAAGAGTACTGTTGTAGCTGTGATGGTCCAGAAATTATGTGAGGCACAAGGATGTATTAGGGTGATAACTTTTATTAAACCAATTGTATAGTTGGGATAGAGTTAGACAATTCTGAATGCAAGACATCTTTTGTCAGGTTAGTCAATGTCTTGTGTTTGAAAGCTTGTCTAACTCTATCCCAACTTTATAGTTGGTCCAATAATAGATACCACTCTAAGAAATCCTTACCTCCCTGTAGTAATAAGAGCTATAATTTAGAAAGGCTTTTTTACTTAGAAGACTACAGAAGTTGGGAATTGATATATGGTCCCTCAATTAGGGTAGTTACTGAGAGAGACAAGAATTGCAGAGGCTTGCCTACTGCTCCACAGTAAAGTTTGTTTTTTGTTCTTCTCATTCATGTCTTCATTGAATCTGATGATTACTACGTGGTATCAAAAATGGTAAATGAAAAAGAACATGAAAGAGTTTGAGATCCAAACTGAAGAAACTGGAAACTGAAAGCAAGTGGAGCAGCTCAGCCACATGGAAGGACAAGGGACATTGTAACCAATCTGCCTGCACATTATAGACTAAATAAAAGGACAGTTAGTTATGAAAGTATTGCAACTTCCACCTGCCCTTCTGCTGTCAGGCACTATAGCAGAGGGTGTTCAGACAAAGGTCTGAGTAGCACCTTGCAGCCACAGGAGCAGAAAAGAAAAAAAAAAAGATAAAGTCAAATAATATATTTATTTGAGTATTGTGAGAGAGGAAGACCTGGATGTTTATTACACTTTTACCATTGCAGAAGGTCCATGAGGACCATTTAAGAATGGAGGAGTGCAAAAAGCATGCATATAAATTGAAGTACTGGCCAAGAATCAATAAAGACAGTTTAAACATAGTAGAAAACTCTTACACTTCTTTGAAGTTTCAGCCATGTCAATAGGCTGAGCCACTACCACCTCGATCTCTAATTACACCTAATCAAATGGCCTTCTGGAATGATCTGTTAAGACCATAAAAGACCTAATAAACATATTGACAGTGGGAAATGATTTCTGGACAGTGTTAATAGTGTATTAAAAGTACACCCTTTGCAAGTGGCTGGTCATCAGCACAGCTATTAATGGGTCAAACGTTACATTCTTATCTACCTATCTGTGACAGAATACTGAAAGATTGGGATACTGACATTTTCAGTGAGACAAAAGAAACTCAGAAGCAGAAACAAAAATGGTATATTAATGGAAGAGCCCAGGAGCTTCCAGTACTAAAATCTGGTCACAGATAGTATGTACAGCTATTCCCCACACCTGAACTACATTCACAGGGCTAACTTTAAGCTGTGTGAATATAGATGGACAGAGCATGTAAAGGCAGGTGTTTGCCACTCCTGAGAGCCATGTGGGAAAACCGGTTTTGGTAACTTGGGTGGGGGGAGGTGTGAGCAGGATCAGGGGAGAGCTAGTATGTCTGTGTTGGGTGGGTTGTGTGTCCAGAGGGGATTGGTGGGATCAGGGAAGCTGGTGGGTCTGCAGGAGTGGTGGGGGGTTGTCCATCTGGGGCTAAGGGAATTGGAAGGGCCAAATATAGCTCAGTCACCACTGGGGATGCAGAAGGAGGGGGGCAGGGCAGAGGGTAGGAAGAGTGCAGCCCTGGGGCTAGGGAAAGAAGTTGAGCCAAGGGCTGCACGCCAAATACATACAGGCATTCAATAGAGCAAGTCAACCCATTCCAAATCTAAGTTAGTTCACCTCCTCAGCTGAACTAACTTAGATTGGGCCCTCCATTTTGGAAGTAGATTTAAATTCCCCTGAACCTGGATAGGCATTTAAATCAGCCTAACTCTAGTAAGGAATTACACCTCAAATACACGGGATTGGCAGGGAATTACCACGTGCTTAGTCACTCTACAGTCATACCTGGTCCAAACAGACCAGGAGACATGTCAGGATGTATGAGCACTTCCAGGGAGCTCCCTAAGACCTGAAAGAAGACATGGACATGGTTCTCAAATGACTGTTGCTGAATTAGCATCAAAAATAGAAGAACCAGATCATTATCAAGCAAGCTCCTCAGGAATCTCAGAGGGTCTGATGTTTTCTCAGTTGAGAGGAAAATGAAATCTCTTGAAAGGCTCATAGAGACTTCCTAAAGGAACTGCAGAAAGGAGAAATAGGAACGTGAGTAGTAAAAAGTCACTTTAGAGTGAAGTGCTGTTAACCTCTCCTCTGTAGATGCATGCTAATAAGTTAATTATTTTTTGTAGCCATGTGAAGCTTGTTGTTAAGAGGGAAGATGTAGTAATAGTAGTTATAATTTAGAGATGCTCCCTGACTTTGAAGCCTATTCAAGTTGGGAATTAGCATATTGTCCCTTAGATAAGAGTAGTTAAAGGAACAAAAGGACTGCAGAGGCTTACCTACTGCTCCACCAAGTTGTTTTTTAGTTCTTCTTACTTGTGCCTAACTTCATCACTATATCCTCAACCAGACTGTACTGCTTGAGGAGGGCTGCTTCCTAATGCAATGTAGCCACATCCACACAACATCACTGGCTTTGGGTGATCTGATTGACACTGTCATTCTGCAATGATAATTAGCTGACCCAAAGTGCTGTGTGAACATGGCTACACTGTCTCTAGCTTTGGAAGCATTTTATGGACCATGGTTCTTACCATTTTACAGACTTAGTTGTACCCTGAGAAAATGCTTGGTATCAAATACAGCATGTTGCACATTTCTGGTTAATTAATTTCTGGTTTACAAGCCTACCCTATTGCCTTTTAATTATCCTATGGAATTCATTACCCAAAGATTCCACTGCATTCAAAAGCTTAGTAGAATTCTAATAAGGATTAGACATTTATATGAATAGCAAAACTTCATGTATATGAATAATGAGGGCATGAAACAACTACTACATGACAATGTTAATGAGATATTTCCCTGACTCAGGTTATTCCATAATTGCTCAGCACTGGGTTTCTTGCATTGTCTTAAGAAGCACCTGGTACTAACCACTGTCAGAGAGAGGATATGAGGTTGGATGGCCCACCAAGTCTGTTTGGCAATTTCTAAACATCTGTAATGTGTATTTTAGAAATATTTATAAGATATAACCAAAATGGAATACACAGAGGAACTCAGGGAGTTGCTCATAAATTATGAGCCTGTCTCAGTGGTTCAAACTCAGCCGTGGTTCACATGGTAAAAGTTAACATCTGATAGTTATTCAGCAGTTATTGGGGGGAGGAGAGAACCAGTCCTAATGCACAGGTTTATACACTAAAAACCCCACCACAATTAAGTAAATGGCACCTCCAGGGCATTGTGGAGGAAAATTGAGGGTGGCACTTTGAACTGTTATTACTTATAACCATGATTCGAATAAACAGAAAATTTTCGCCTCCCAAGAACTGTCAGAGTTCAGCGTACTTTAGAGAGTAGTTGGTCAAAAACTGGTGGGTGGCTTTCCTGAATTTCATGAAAATAATATTTTAAAATATATATTTCAGTAGCAAAATCAAAAGTAAAATCATCATTCTTCCCTCCCCACGTCCCCCCGGCTTTTATTTTTATCTTAT
>NW_017729024.1:133868853-133873005 GCF_001723915.1 Gavialis gangeticus
TCCCTCCCCACGTCCCCCCGGCTTTTATTTTTATCTTATGTAGTCCGTTTTCCCCCTTTTTTTAAACCACTCTTCAATGGAAGGGGAAAGATCAAAAAATTAAAAATGAAGAGAGGGAAAGCTTCCATATATGTTGGTTCCCATAAAAATTTAAAATGAAAATTATTAAAATGTTTCCTTTCCCTGAAAAGACATATTAAAAATGTTGATCAGTCCTAGTTGTGAGCAGTAAATTCACTATCACCGCCAAAAAATACTCTGATTCCTAAAGAGTCTTTAGTTTAGTTTATTGATATATCAAATACATTAAAGAATAAAAACCACTGATTTTGTTACTTAATGAACTTGAGTTTAATATTGCAAAGGTGTGTGTGTGTGTGTCTAATATCACTGAAGTTTAACCTCCTTATGTAACTAACTATGCCAGTTCCACTATTTATCATAATTCACACAAGATGATATTTTTTCTCCAATGGTTAAAGTCATTGTGGAAAGCTTATGATTGAATGCTGCATCTCATTCATATTTTACTATTACTTTCTGCCAAGACTGAAAACATAATTCTGGTTAAATTTCTGTCTTGCTTGCCTCCTTATTCCTCCCCCACAGCTATAAAATTTAGACTTCATTTCCTGTGTGACCTATTTTGGCCCCATGTTTGTATTTCATCCTGCATTTGGACACTAAAGCTCTCCTTTGCATTTCATAGCATGAATTACGACTTGCTTTGGCTGTAAACAAGGGGGACAGTGGAAAAGTAGATGACCCAGCACACTTAATGAAAAGGCCCACCCCCTAATTAAGGAAATTATTTAGTTGCAATAGATGCAGCCCTCTTCAGCCCACAAGAGGATACATGTGGAGAGGGAGATGTATTTGTCAGGTGCTTTTATTTTACTTTCAGGGGTGTACTTGGTGGCTGTGTTGGTCTGAGACACAAACACATACCAAAAACTAGAACTCTTGGTTTGGAAACAAGAGTTCTAGTTTTTTTACATCTTTTTATTTTATTATTTGTCTCTCTCTAGGTATATTCCATGCACTAAAAACATAGGAGTTGATATTTAAGAGTTTGAGTACTCAGTACTGCAGAACATTTCACCTAAAAGGTGCAACCTTACTTTCTCTGAAGTCAGTGAGAATGTTACTATCACAAGTTGTGAGAGCAAAATCAGGCCCACAGTTTTCCCTCCACATTTCACTTCTCTCCTGCCAGCCACTTCAATTAGCAAGGAAAATATAGAACAATTCTTTCCTTAAAACTATTGCAGCAACCATGCTCATAGTACAAATAATAATACAGGAACAGGTAAAGAGAGACCAGAGTAAGAAAAGATTGATGCAATGTCTGTACAGTTTAGGGAAGTGGATACAAAACCATGTACAGGCATTCATCTAATATTAAGAGTGGCTTATTTTAATTTAGTGCAAACCTGTTTCTAATCAACTAGAGCTAAAGTGAAATAAATCTGGATTAAATCACGATTGGAATGTGCAAGAGGAGGAGGATGAAGACTACTTGGAAAATGCATCCCAAGGCATTGACTGGCTTCACATTCAGCCAAGATACTCTGAATTGTGTGAAAGTTTTTCAGCAGTTATGGTACATATCAATGGGAAAGGCAAACCCAAAGTAATATGATTTACAGAATGTTTTTGAGAGGCTCGGGTTTTTTGGCTAGTTTGTTTGTATAGCACTTCATGCAGTATGTCTCTGATCTTTATTGGGATCTGTCAGAGCTATTACAATACAAAGGATAAATTATTAAAAAAAAAAAGCAATGACAACCCTTATTCCATCTATGAGTTCAGCAAAGCCCCTTATATTAAAGGCACCCTGACCATGAAAGATGGGATGTACAGAGTTGGGAAACTCAGTAAAAGAAGATTGATTCTTTGGATCAATATACAGCACATGACAGAATTATTACATGCTGCCATTGTTAACACCAAAGCCTGCAAGACCAGAATGGCTCAAGAGACTCAAGAGAGTTTAACAGACTGACCTTATCAATTATGAGAATTGTTTTGTCCAGATCACAAAAGCCACTTCCGCAGAAAGTGGTAGCAGAAAGGCTGGTTGAATCAAAGTGAACTCGCTTACCTTCTCTTCTTTTGAGTAGAAGGTAGAGCAGGGTAGCACCTTGATTACCTGATGAAGTAGGTTGCTATCTATGACAGCTCATGCCTCTCTGAACCTGTTAGTCTCTAAGATACACCATGCCCTATCTTCTTCCTGACTTTCAACTAACACAGCTAATCACCATTCTCCCCTTGAGTATAACTTTCCAAATTAGGACTGAATCATATTGACAAGGCAATAAGAGGAAGATTGTACTTCAGCCTCCAATGCTATAAATCCAGAAACCTTCATTACATTCACTTCAAGAGAAAAAAAATACTGACCTGTTTCAGGAGAAGGAGAAAGAAGGTTAATTTTATATTGAGATTCCATTGCAAGGCATGCTACTCATGTCATTAAATACTGCTTTGGTATTTCTAGAGTTACAAAGCCTGTTTTGTATACATTCCCATACCAAAGAATACAGAGGATTATAGTTACTTTCAGATCAAAATATTCAAATACAAATGCTAGCAGAGAGGTCATTTTTACAATACAAATGTTTCATTTTAAGTCACCTTTGTCCCAGAGCCAACATTAAAATTCACCTTCTGTTCAGGTTATTTTTAAGACTGTTTGCACCTTAACAACACTGTCTACCTACAGATCATACCAGAGCAGAAAGGTTTATTTTCAGCAAATAGTCTGGAACATTATTTATCTGGTCATACCAACTTACAGACAAACCATAAGGGTGTAGTCAGTTGTATGTTTTCAGACTTCAGTTTTCTCTGTGCCAGGGCTCTGGTGAGGGGATTTTCAGATTCTCACTATCTTCCTGTCCTAAACCATACTCCACCCCATGTATATAATATCGTGTACCTGAAGTTGGTAGGACAGATTAGGCAAGCTTAAAATTTACAAGTATTTGTGCAAGAAAATACAATTTACTGAGTGGTCATAGAAAGCAAGCATAAAAGAGTTGTCAATAGGGCCAAAATGAATTCATATCTAACTTCAACAAACACTCCTGGAAATATGAAATTGGTAGTTCCTATCTCTAGTTCATATAGCTATCTCACAAGGCAGTTGCTTGTAAGAACATAAATTAATAAAGGATGCTTGTAGGAATAGAAGTCAAGGCGAGCTAAGCATGGACGTGAAGGGCTGGTAGATTTGAGATAGCATGGAACTGGTAAACAACATACAGTTTACTGGTCGCTGATAACATAAGTGGCATGACACAGGCAAGGTCAGCTCCCAGACTACTGCGCCTGGCAGCACAATTTGGGGAGGAGGTGAACACCCAACATTGCTAAAAGAACAGGTTAGGGACTAATTAGAAAAGCTGGACATACACAAGTCCATGGGGCCAGACAGGATGCACCCGAGGGTGCTGAGGGAGTTGGCTGATATGATTGCAGATCATCATCTTTGAAAATTCATGGATATCAGGAGAGGTCCTAGATGATTGGAAAAGGGCAATCACAGTGCCCATATTTAAGAAAGGGAAAAATGAGTATCTAGGGAACTACAGACCAGTCAGCCTCACCTCAGTCCCTGGAAAAATCATGGAGCAGATCCTCAAGGAATCCACTTCTAAGCATTTGGAGGAGAAGAAGGTGATTAGGAACAGTCAGCATGGATTCACCAAGGGCAAGTCATGCCTGACCAACCTGATTGCCTTCAATAATGGGGTGATAGGATCTGTGAATGTGGGGAGACCAGTGAATGTGGTATACCTTGATTTTAGGAAGGCTTTGGATATGGTCTCCCACAACATTCTTGCAGGCAAGCTAAGGAAGTACAGGCTGGATGAATGGACTGAAAGGTGGATAGAAAACTGGCTGGAGCATTGGGCTCAAAGGGTAGTAATCAATGGCTTGATGTCAAGTTGGCAGCTGGTATCAAGTGGAGCACCCCAGGGGTCAGTCCTTGGGCTGGTTTTGTTCAATATCTTCATCAACCACCTGGAAGATGGCATGGAGTGCACCCTCAGCAAGTTTGCAGATGACACCAAGCTGTGGGGAGTAATAGATACACTAGAAAGTAGGGCTAGGATTCAGAGTGACCTAAACAAATGGGAGGAT
>NW_017729024.1:133878005-133878464 GCF_001723915.1 Gavialis gangeticus
TACACTAGAAAGTAGGGCTAGGATTCAGAGTGACCTAAACAAATGGGAGGATTGGGCCAAAAGACATCTCACGGGCTAGGTACAGACAGTCAAAAAGCCTGAGGCAGAAATGATGTAAGTTATGCAGTTTTCTGTAAGTGGTGTAGTTTAGACTGGAAGCAAACAGAACACACACTAGCCATTTGTTGGGGGGAGCAGGAAGGAGTCATAGAAGCAATCTTACACTGGGCTCCACCATTTTAAAATCAGTTTAAGTGTGCTGAATTTCTGTTATGTTATAGGTATACACTGGTTTCTGATCACTTATACCAGTAAAGGTGTAAAGTCTGTACCTGGCCATGAGGTTCAACAAGGAAAAGTGCAAAGTCCTGCGCTTCAGACAGAACAATCCCAGTACAGGCTGGGAGCTGACTGGCTGGCCAGCAGCTCTGCAGAAAAAGACCTGGGGGTTACAGTGGA
>NW_017729024.1:133878624-133894146 GCF_001723915.1 Gavialis gangeticus
CTAGGTCCCTTCTGACCCTAAATCTATGAAACTATGAAATCTATGAAATTGGAGAGAGTTCAGCAGAGGACAACAAAAATGGTGAAGAGACTGAGGCACATGACTTAAGAGGAGAGGCTGAGGGACCTGGACCTATTTAGTCTAGAGAAGAGAAGACTGAGAGGGGATTTAATAGAAGCCTTCAACTACCTGAAAGATATTAGGAAGAATTTTCTCACTAGGAGGGTAGTAAAACACTGGAACAGGTTACCCAGAGAGTTTGTGGACTCTCTCCATCGTTGGAGGCTTTTAAGACCCAGGATGACAAAGACTTGGCTGGGATGATCTAGCTGAGGATGGTCTGGTTTTGAGCAGGGATTTGGACCAGATGACCTCCTGGGATCCCTTCCAACTTTCATTTTCTATAATTCTATGACTTCTGAGGCACATTGTATAAAGGAAGGAGGACTCAGTGAAGGCAGTCGAGGGAAGAAACCGCTTCAGACAGAAGGAGTTGCAGCAGCCAAGTATCACCCAGTCACAAGGCGGAGAAAACCAACAAGTGAAAGAGACCACAAAAGTTAGAGGAGATGGATAAAGCCTAAAAAAATCACAAAAGTATTTGGAGAACTGTCCATGACAGTTCTTTGTGCCCAAGGCCAAGCCAAATGATTCTGTGATGATCTTGTATATGGATGGGGAGCATGTCATCCTTAGGATGAAGGCAACATAATTGTAATTGAGAGTTACAACATTAATATCTGCATTGATAGCTGCCATGACATCTGCTGGCTTTCAGGGGAGATGGCAGAATGAATAGACAATTTATTTACCTTCAGATACTCTTGCCAAGCGCTGCCCTCCTCCAGAATGCTGCAGAGCTCAGAGCAAAGGGACTTCCAGCTCCCAAAACAGAAGCAGCAGGGTATGGAGATACTGCCCCCATTCACTGCAGTTAGGAATTTTAAGCTCCATTCTGTTTTTCTTTGATTCCCCTTTTTGTCTCCCAGTATAAGACATGATGTGCTTAGGGATTGCTTTTGGGTAAGAATGGTATATAATGTAAGCATGCTGAACAAAACGCATATAATCTTTGCTTTCCCATTCTTTGTAAACACAGCCAGTAAGAGAGATGAATAAACTGACACATTTATCCTCCCTTATAATTTGTGTCCTCATTTTCCTCAGACTCTATTAACTCAAATTATTTAGCAAATATTTTTTTCTCAATATTTGTCCCTGTTTCACAAGCAAGTTATTGCAGTTATTTCAACTGCAACCCATTATGACTGGAACTGCAAGTGATGCAGAAATGTTGTTAAGTGTAACCTGTAGGATTAGTTTGATGGTACAGACTCTGTTTTAGGAATCCAAATTCCCTTTTTGCATGCATACTTTTATGCTCACTTAAAATTCTCTATCCTAGAAACATTCTAAGTTATAAATTCATTGCCAACTAAACTTTTGCAGAAACACTTACAAAAGAGGTGCTGGCATAGTTAATGCCTATTCAGTTACAATAAGTGCCAATCCCATTGCAGTACATTTTTTATTACATAGTACACTGGGAGAGAGGGTCCTTTAAAACTTTCAGTATGATTTAAGCTTGCAAGTTCTATATAGGTCAGGAAAGAGAAATGTAATTTCCCCTGGTTTCATTTGGTTGAAGTTGCCTGTTCTAGCACTTAATTAATGTTCTTGGTGACATGTTTTGAAAGCAGCAATGTTTCTAACCCCAAGTGCACTGCCAAATTGAGTACTTCCTCTTCATTGTCTATTTTGGAGAGGAGACTGAATTTAAATCTATGCTCTGCTAATAACAAGAAAGGAAACTATTTTTATGGCTCCAAAAATGTATTCCACTTCAGTGCCCATCTATGTCAATTATAGTTGTATATAAGAAAGAAAAAGGTAGTACAAGAAATTTGGAATATAGGCAGAGGGAGAAAAGGAAGGTCAAAGATAGAAGTGCAATGCTGAACCAGCTGGGATAATCAGCTTTGTCCCTAGGCTTTAATGGCAACTTATTTGAAACATTATCTTGCCTTTACACTAACATCTGTGGAACCTAAGCAGTTAGGGCCACACCTGCTGAAATATTTAGGCACCTAAAGTGAGGTTTAGGCACCTAAAATCAATACTGTGATCTTAATTCAGCAGACATTTAAAATCAGTGACAGCTTGAGTTTTTGCCAATTAAATTCCCAAGGTACTTAAAACTCTGCTCCTGTCCACAGTCCAGAACTGCTTCCATTCTGGTAGGGCTGAGTGGCTTGGCAACTGTCTCAAGCCTAAGCCCAGTCAGGATCTTCATAGCAATAGCTATGTTTCCTGGGGAGCTCAGTTCAGAAACATGACCAAAAGAGGCAAAAATGGCAATGCTCTCCTTTTCCACAACAGCCTTGTGGTTAGAGCAGTCAGCTAGGATGATAGGAGAAACATCAAATTTTGAGGGCATATAAGACTTGTCTGTATAGATAATGTTATGATTGGAAGAACATGTTATGATTGGGAGACAGAGCTGCTGGGCAAAAGCCAAAAAAACAAAAAAAGTAAATGTCACATAAAAGAAATAACATGCCTTGCAGGAAAATAAAAATAGCAAGTGGATAGGTGAAACGCAGTCAGGTGTGGAGGATTTACTTTGACTTGACAAAGGACTGTGCTAAAGAAGAAGCAGGTCCTTGTGATGGAGGAGGGTATCTGAGACTAATGAAACATTGTTAATTATTAGTTTAGTTAAAAACTTGCTCTAGACATTTAAAATTCTGTATTACGTTAGTGTTGTTTGTTAACTGTCACTATTTGACTCAGAAAGGAAAATGTGAGGAACTGTCCCTTTAAGATGCTAAAACACAGGCCAGTTGGAATAGGTTTTTGTTCTGTGCAGAAGATCATAATACGTCCACACCGCTGACTAGTTAGAGCTCAACAGCAAATGAAGCAAAGCTATGTCAGACTCCTTAGCTCTGAGTGATTTCTGAAGTATACAGGACAGATGCCAGTATTTTGGTACAACAGTATGGACAATAAGTTCAACATTGTGAACATACTGGCTCTAAAACATTCACAGACTGGGGCCTGTAGTGATAGAATTTGTAAGTTAAAGATACTTTCTAACTAAGGAGACTGAGAAAGTTAATAATTGGAAGATGGTTCCTCAGTCAAATAGCTAGTTAGGTAGGAAGAAAAAGGGACTAAGGCAGTTGCCTACTGCTGCACAAATAAAATTCACTGTTGTTTTGTTCTTCCAGTTCATGGATGGCTGCATTTACTGAACATGATGATCACTATAGGGTCCACTGTTAATGTAGTTTATTTCACAGATTTAACAGCCCTTGGTTTGTATATTCCTTATTACATATGCTATTCATTATCAGATACTTATTGCTTCATACTTGATGGATTTGACCTGTAATTCACTTCCTAATAATGTCAGACTGGCATCTCTGGCCTTAGGCAATTTATAGAGGCTGTCATATGTCTAATAAAATACAAAATCCAGTAAAGCCACAGCAGTAACCACCAACTCCCTAAGAGATGTTGTAGCTGGCAAAATGGTGTTTTCCCCATGCCCTGTGCTAAACTTGAAGAATAACTTCATCTTCCCAGGTCCTAAAACTAAGCATTCCCTTCTGTGCTTTAAATATTTCACTTGTACAGTCATTTACAAGGACTTGGATTCAGAACAGGAGACTGCAAGCAGAATATATTCTATAACGATAAGAACAAACCAACCAATCTTCGATCATCGTCTAAATAGAAGCTAAACTTTTTTTCAGGTTCAGATTGGCTTGGGTAAAGACCCAAATTCATTGCACCCTCATACCACAACAGGCTGAGGGTTTGTCCATATGCCTCCCCAGTACTCCTGAGATCACTGCCAAGAGCCATGCCACACCCACTGCTCCAGCTCCATGTGTGCCAGATCTGCAAATGAAGTTGTGAAGGTGCCCTGAGGGCATCCTCTGTCACCATTCAACATTTCAGGATACACTAAAGAGGCAGCTAGGGTACATTTCCCCCAAATCAGCTTCACAGCTTCATTTTTGGAGTAGGCATGTTCAGAGCAGGAGCAAGTAGTGGCTGTGGTTCTCTGAGATGCTCTCAAGGTGTGATGGAAGTGGGGGTAGGCATATCTTGAGAGCCCCCTAGTTCCCCCACCTCTCCATTACCTTCTGGGAGCTCTGCCACTGGGTTTTATTTTCTATTTCTGTTTGTTTCTATCCCATCCTGTCTATGTAATAAGGATGGTTCAGTTTACAGCTAGCATTCAGTCTTCAGCCCTGGCTCAGGCTACCTTCCTATGACCCATTTTTCCAAGTAAAATAGGGATAATAGCACTTTCCTACCTGATTTTCCTGACTATGAAGATGAATTAATGAAAGTCTGGGAAGTATTCCTATATGGATGTGGGGGCCCTCTAAAGTACATAAAGTGGATAGCTACATTTCCAATTGCCATTGGAATAGGACAACTTCTATCAAGTACTTCAGCCTTCCTTAAAGCAGCAGGCTAAGTTTAACTTGCATGACATGGGAAAATGGACAAAACTTACATAACAACAAGCATCACCATAAGAAGATAATTATACTGTTGCCCTTTTATCTATAGCCCAGGTAACTTGGGAGGGTGTCGGCATCAATGTTCCCCATCCTGCTCTGTATGCAGGCTAAATGAATAGTTCACCAGAGAAGCCACCCACCGATGCCCAGTCACATCCAGCTTTGCGCTGGTCAGTATGTAAGTCAAGGGATTGTTATCAGTCCATACTTGGTATGTGGTTCCATACAAATGATCCCTGAACTTCTCAGTGACGGCTCACTTAAGAGCCAGGAACTCAAGCTTGTGTGCTGTGTATCGCATTTCACTCACTGGGCACCAAACTTTGACTGGCATAAGCTACTGCCGTCCTTCATGCAGTTGATACAGGACAGCCCCCAGTCCTGATAGACTGGCATCTATGTGAAGAATGAATGGCCGATTTGAGTCAGGATACACCAACACAGGTGCTTCCATAAGGTGCCGAATGATTTCGTGGAACACATCCTCACACTGAGCATCCCACCACAACCCAAAAGGCTCTGTAGGGCTGCACACCTTCTGAACCCCTAGGGTCAGGTCCCGGGCCCCCACTTCTTAGAAGACTTCCCTATTTGGTACTCTTGGGTGAGTTGGTTCAGGGGCCTAGTGATGGCTGCATAGTCTGGTACAAACCTCCTGTAAAACCCCACGAACCCTAGAAATCTCTTAAGTTCCCTGTAGTTGGAAGGACGCAGCCAAGTGGTCACCGCCTTGACCTTTTCCAGATCAATGCTAACCCCATTTTGGGATACAATGTGTCCCACATATTTGACAGAAGCCTGGCAGAATTTGCACTTGTCAAGCGCCAGTTTAAGCCCAGCAGCTTCAAGACAGTCTAGCATGCAGAGAAGCCTTTTGTCATGCTCCTCGAGGGGTTTCCCAAACACTATGAGGTCATCCAAGTATACCAGCACCTGGGTTAGATGCACATCTCCAACTACTTTCTCCATTAAGCACTGAAATGTGGCTGGGGCCCCTGAGATGCTCTGCAGCGTGCGCTCAAACTGGAAAAACCCCAATGGGCAGATAAATGTGGTTTTCTCTTTATCTGCCTCTCTCAAAGGGATCTGGTAATAACAACTGTGGAGATCCAGCACGGTGAACCATTTGCTGCCCCAAGACAGTCTCTTGCACTCGAGGGATGGTGTATTGATCAATCACCGTGCAGGCATTCAATACATGGTAGTTGATACACATCCATGGATTCCCATTCTTTTTGTGCACAATCACAATTGGCGAGGCATAGGGACTTTTAGATTCTGTGTTGATTTTGTGGTTGAGGAGCTCCTGCAGATGCCGCCAGACCCTCCCCATCTCAGCCAATGGTATGCGATGTGACCTTTCACGAAAGGGTCTGGGATCACTAAGGCATATCGGGTGCTCAACTCCTTTTGCCTCCCCTACATCCCAGTCATGCAGGGAAAATACGTTGGCCCAGTCCTGGAGTTTTTTCTGTAATTGGACCTTCCATTCCTCAGGTGCAGGGGAATCTCTGAAGAAAAACCAGTTAGGATTGACGTGCAGGGCACTGTCCTTTTTTTCCAGATTCACCACATCCGTTTCCCGTACAGTGGCCACTCATTTTGCCCCAAGTGCATGACCACATCTCTTAGGGAAGGATTTACCACCACTACAGTGACCTGCTTCTCTTTCAATTCTCAAGCCTCGAATACTCCATTGGGGACCCTCAAAGTTCCTAATCCCCTTTTTCCAGAGAGGGTCTCCACCACAATGGGCCCTAGTTGCTGGGGCTCACCCCCCACACCTGCATGTAGTGGGTAGGGCCCACTGGCTTTAGGCAGAGATCTTCTGGGGGGCCATCCCACAGAAATGCAAAGCTCCCAATACTTGGGGGGATTTCCCCATACACTTTCTCTCTCAGCGGGCATAGGCCTCAGAACATAGAGCGTGCATTGGTAACTGCTCCTGATAGTCCAGGCCAGCCTGTTGCCTACAATATCGTGCCAGGACTTGGAATATACTGGAGTCAGTCCCAATGAGGAGGGAGGGCCCCTTTGTCCAACCTGGGTTCAGGTACATTAGGGCAATGGAGCTCACTTCCTTCTCCACCCCAGCTACAGATGCGGAAAACTTAATACAAATTTCTAAGTACCTATGGTATGGGTACAGGTTCTGGCTAAGCCCACATAGACCCAGCCCAGTAAGAGGATGCAACACCATGTGCTGAAGGTGTTTTTTATAGAAGGACTCAAATATGATGGTCACTTGCAACCCACTATCCATAATGGCCATACACCTTTGGCCATTCACCGCCACTGGGACCTCTGCCCTAGGGCCTATTAGTCCTACAGGTAGTGAGTTTGAGACCAGGGCTCGGGAGTCTAGCAGGCTCTGGGGTGGAGCTGACTCCCCTGCTCCACCCGTCCCTTGTTTCCCACCCCCCATTGGGCCTTTAGCTCCTGAAAAACTAGGTCCGGGTTGTCCGGCTGTGTACACTCTCAGGCCAAGTGCCCATATTCCCCACATTTATAACAGATCCCCAGCATCTTAGTCCCAGCTTTGGTCTTGGCCTGGGCTGGGGCAAAGGTTCGGGGGCGGGGCTGCCTCCCAGGAGGAGCCCTGGAGACCACGGCCACCCACACTGGCTGGGAGAGCTCTTCTTCAACCTCTGAGGGGCCCTCTTCTTGTGGAGTCACCACCATTACCCAACTAACAGGTCCTTGATGTGAGGAGACTTCCTCCCAGACCCACATGGCATCCCAGAGGTGAAGGATCTCCTCCTCCTCCCTCATTTCTTTCACTAATTGGCTGAACCCAGCAGGGTTGGTTTTCCAACCAGCCAGATTCAAAACCCTAATAAGGGCCAGGCTTTATCGGGTCCCTATTTGGACCTGCCGGAGTTTCACATGATCCACCTCACTAGGGCTAATGGCCCCTTGCACAACCACTCTTTGCAACACCTTCTCCAAGCGTAACAAATACAAGGATACAGCCTCACTTTTGTGCTGGAACATGCTAAGCAGTTTGTAGTACACTCCCCCGCCATGGGATGGCTGTCCAAAAATGTGCTGTAGGGTCTGAAGGCACTGCTGTGTGGTGATACCAGGATTCTGGAGCTTAGCAGTCCAGATGACTCCAAAGGCGGGCTCCCTTAGTACGCCAAGAAGATGCCACCACTTCTCTTCGTCTGGTATCTGCCATGTCATCAGAGTTTCCTGTATGTGGGCAGTCCAGGATTCAAACCCTTCCTCTCCCACAGGGACTGGGAGATTTCCTGAGGAGTTCCTCAGTCTTTTATACGCAGCTCGGTCATTTGAAAAATTTACCACTTCCCTGATGACCTGCTGCAAAGCCATAATCCACAGTCAGAGGTAACACGGGGGGAGGCTGTCACCATTCCTTGCTCAGAGGATCCTTGCCCATCCTCTCCTCCAGATTGTTGAGGACTAGCAGGATCCAACATGATTCCCTTTCTGGCTCTCTATAGAGACACACACAGCACCTTACAATATCAAATCACCTGCTAACGAATCACGGGTGAGCCCCCAAAAATGTAATCCAGGTAACTTGGGTATATACTCCCCTTCTCCAATTGAAGGGGATTGTTAGCTGGCAGGTATGCTGTGGGGTGGGAACTGCAGACCTCTCAGTTTCCCTCCGTCCCTACAGAACCAGGCCAGGACAGTCAGGGGACTTAACTATATACACATTTACATTACATTACATTTACATTAGTTTATCATATGGATACAAACATATGTACAATGTATATCTATATTTATAAGATATCTAAACCAGTAACATAAATAATACCCTCTGGGTAAATGACATAAAACCTTATACCAGTGCTCCAGATACAGGTAAGTCACAGGTAAGTATCTGATCTGAAACAGATAAACCCCAAAGATAAACTTAATCCCGAGAGGAAACCCCAATGCCCTTGGGGTTTTCCGAAGCCCTACAGAGAAGCCTTCTTTTCCCTGCAACTCACGGCTCCCAGGCCTGGAGGGTGGTCTTCGTCCTCTGCGCTAGGCTGCTCTCTCACCTGCAGTGGGTTTCAGAGGGGGTCGCTGTCCCCTATGCAGGGCTTCTGGGGCCTCTGGCTTGGCCCTGTCTGCTGGCTCAGTAGACTGAGCACTGTCTGGCTCTCTGAACTCAACCTTTTGCTATGGGTCGGAGGCCTGGGCTGCCTCGTGTAGCGCCAGGCTCGGTCCGCTCCTGGACCTTCTGTGCAGTGCCTCCTGCACCAAGCTCCCAGCCTCATTCCGGGAGTTGAGGACCTGAGGTGCCCAAGTGCTCCAAAGTTCCTACTCTTTGCACCGTCCTGTGCACCGTGTCTCTGGCTGCATGCCAGAGGTTGCAGACGTGAGCCACTTCATGCAGCTCCCAGGGTCTGGACGCCATGTGCTGTGTTGCACACTGAAAGCCTAGCTGCTGGAGCCGTCTGCCATTCCCTGCTGATGGAAGTCTTCAGGGGCACTTCTGGGCTACTGCTTTGCCCCGCTGAGCAGCTCTCCTCAGCTCTTCTAAGCCCCATTCTTCTCTCTTCTCACTCCCGGATGTGCTTACCCCATGCTGGGCATACAGATCCTTTTATATGCTCCAGGGCTCCACCCCTGAAGTTTTCAATCAGGTCCTCGGGGGGGAAAACACTCCCCTCCCCCTCCCCTCAGGAAAGGGGCATAACTGAAGTCCTCTTGCTGCCTCCTGATTGGGGGATGAGTTCCACCAATCAAAACAGCAAGATTTCAAGCCTGGGACTCAACCCAAGCTCCAAAAGGCAAGCCTGCTACATATCTATGACCTTTGTGGCCTGTAAACTACTAGTTAATATTGGGTGAAAAGCACCAGCATTCCAAAGATGCCCGAGTTGTTATCACTTAACTAATGCACCTGTTTTCTTTAAATAGATTCCAGTGATGCTGAGGTGATTTTGGTATTTGCAAACACTAAAAAGACAGCCTTGCCATTGACTTTAGGAAAGGTCCCAGAAGACTGGAAAAGGGCCAACGTGGTGCCAATCTTTAAGAATGGGAGGCGGGAGGATCCAGGAAACTATAGGCCAGTCAGTTTGACCTCAATACTGGATAAAATTTTGGAAAAAAATATCAAGAAGTCCATTTGTGAGAGACTGGCAGAAGGCATGATGCTGAAGGATAGTCAACATGGTTTCATTGTGGGCACATTGTGTCGGACCAACCTCATTTCCTTCTATGATTAAGTGACAAACTGCTTAGATGAGGAAGATGTGGTTGATGTCATAAACTTGGATTTTAAAAAAGGTCTTCAATAAAAAGGTCTCCCATGACACCCTCACAAAAAAAACTGGATGATTGTGGGCTGGAAGAGTCCATGGTCAGGTGGGTTAGGAACTGGCTAAGGGGTCGAACCCGGAATGTTAGTGGAGGGGTCTGTATCAGCTTGGTGGGAGATGTCCAGTGGTGTCCTTCAGGGTTCAGTTCTTGGCCCCATGCTGTTCAAAATCTTTATCAATGATTTAGATGAGAGTGGGGAAAGCATGTTGGCCAAGTTTGTGGATGACACTAAGTTATGAGAAGTGGTCACACTACAGAATAAGATGTGGATCCATGTGCACCTGGACAGGCTGGAAAGGTGGGCAGAGTGGAACCAGATGCAGTTCAATAAGAATAAATTCAGAGTACTTCATCTGCCAAGAAGTAATCAGTGATATGAATATAGGTTAGGAGGAGATGCCCTGGCCAGCTTGATGACTAAAAGGGACCCTGGGATTATGGTTGATCACAGGATGAACATAAGCCACCAGTACGATGCTGTAGTCAACGGAGTAATAGCATACTGGGATTCATTAGCCGATGCATCAAAAGCAGGGCTAAGGAAGTGATTCTTCCTCTCTACTCAGTCCTGGTGAGACCCCAGCTGGAGTACTGAGTCAAGTTCTGGGTGCTACACTTCAAAAAAGATGTGGAGAATCTTGAAAGGGTCCAGAGAAGGTCACAAGAGGGTACAGAGGACAAACCTTATGAGGAAAGACTAAGGAATCTGGGACTGTTCAGCCTGGGGAAGAGAAGACTGAGGGGGGACTTGGTGGCCACCTGTAAGTATGTAAAGGGTGAATATCGGGATCTGGGAGAAGAACTGTTCACTAGGGCACTCCAGGGGAAGACAAGGAGCAATGGCCATAAATTGTTAGAGGATGGTTTCAGGTTGGATGCAAGGAAGAACTTCTTTATGGTAAGGGTGACCAGAATCTGGAATAGACTTCCCAAGCAGGTGGTGTAGTCCCCAGCCTTGGAAGTCTTCAAGAGGAGACAGGACAGACACCAGTATTTGCGCCCAGAGCGGGAGGGTTACTCAATGATCTTTTGAGGTCCCTTCCAGCCCTTAATTTCTATGACTTTATGATTCAGGGAAGTTCAGATTCAGATCCAAACTTGTTGGGCACTTTTACACATTCTCCAAGGGTGTAGGTGGGGTGAGGGGGTGGCACTTTAATTAGAGTGGCTCCAAGAGCCACTGTAAGTAAAGTGCCACAGTGTCTTGTATATCAGTATTCCCATGCTTCAAAATTGCAGCGGAGGTGCTTGAACTAAAGCTTATTCAATTAATCAAGTCTGCTCCTACACACTGCAATTATAGCACACTAGAACAGCCTCCACACTTGTGTATACGCATCCTTTGGTTCTGGCCCACCTCTAGTTCTCTTGGTTTGACATGATGTTACAGTAAAGCAGCTTGACATAATCCATACTGAATTAACCTTCTTTTTATAGAAGAGAAATGTCTGGAAGAAATACAATTTTATATTTAAACCAAATCACCACATGAATGTAAGAGTAAAGCTGAAAACTTTATAGTAGTGTTTTACCATGTCACACCCAGTCCGGAATTCTCCAGCTGGTGCTGATTTGTACCTCAGAATCTAGAAGTAAACATTAGAGCTGTGTGAAATTTCACCGGCAGTTTCATTTCAAGGCTGTTTCGACTCATTTCAAGCTCAAAATAGCAAAATGAAAATGAAAGAAAGAACTTCAAAACAGCCTTGAAACAAAACAAAGCAAGTCGAAACTTTTTGAAATTTTCAAAACGTTACATGATTTTCAAAATGTTTCGAATTTCAAAGCTCAAGCTGGGCTTGCCTGCAGGGAAACAGAAACTAAAGTAAGGAGAGAAAGGGGGAGGGGGAAAGGAGTGCTCTCATTATTGACTGTGTAGCTGGGCAGTGACTGTGATCCTTTCCTAAGGTCCCTTCCAATCCCAGTGCTCTGGGGGAGGGATAGAAAAACTGCATAAAAGGCAGCATTATTTGAACTGGCCTGCTTTCTGCCTTGGTGTCAGTTGAGTAAGGGCACACCCTAACCCACACAGTGTCACCCACCCATGTCACGAGTTTTGCCTGTCAGCAGCTAGAGGTGCAGGGTCCCAAAACCCAGACTCCCCCTGCACCCATCTCCTTGAAAGCTGGAAGGCTTCATGGCCTCAGCAGAGGCTAGCAGGTCTGCAGCTTTCACCCTGCTGTGCCTTAACACACACAGTGTCACCCATGTCATGAGTTTTGCTTGTCCTCATCTTGGGGTGCAGTTTTCCTGAAACCCCTGCACCTGTCTCCTTGAAACTTGGCAGGCTTCGTGGCTTCTGCACAGGCTAGAAGACCTGCAGCTTTGAGTCCACTGTGACTTAACACATACACGTGACGTGAGTTTTTTGCTTTCAAGGTGTTGAGGGGCAGTTTCCCTGAAACCCCTACACCTATCTCCTTGAAACTGGGCAGGCTTCATACCCTCAGAAGGGGCTACCATTTCTGCATGTTTAATTCAAATCAGGACAGAAATGACAAAGTTATAGGCTGTTTCAAGCTTCCCCATTATAGCCTACGGGTGAAATGCCAAAACAGCGTTGAAACAGCAAAACAAAATGTTTTTCTGTCAAAACATCAAAGCGCAAGTCTAAATGGAATGGTAACATTTTGCACAGCCCTTGTAAATATCCCTGTGTTTACTTCACTAGTGTTTTCCAATGGCTTGGAGGTGATGTTTTAATTAAGAGATGACTTGGTATTCCCATAATATCCATTTCCCGGGACGTCATTCTTCCCTTATACTCGGCCTTGGTGAGGCCACAGCTGGAGTACTGAGTCCAGTTTTGGGCTCCACAATTCAAAAAGGATGTGGAGAAGCTTGAGAGAGTCCAGAGAAGAGCCACGTGCATGATCAGAGGTGAGGAAAACAGACCTTACAATGACAGGCTGAGAGCCATGGGGCTCTTTAGCCTGGCAAAGCTCAGGCTCAGGGGTGATCTGGTGGCCACCTATAAGTTTATCAGGAGTGACCACCAGTATCTGGGGGAACATTTGTTCACCAGAGCGCCCCAAGGGATGACGAGGTCAAACGGTCATAAACTACTACAAGACTGTTTCAGGCTGGACACAAGGAAGAATTTCTTTACTGTTTGAGCCCCCAAGGTCTGGAACAGCCTGCCATCGGAGGTGGTTCAAGCACCTACATTGAACACCTTCAAGAGCAAATTGGATGCTTATCTTGCTGGGATCCTATGACCCCAACTGACTTCCTGCCCTTTGGGCGGGGGGCTGGACTTGATGATCTTCTGAGGTCCCTTCCAGCCCTGCTGTCTATGAAATCTATGAATTAGTTGTGGAGAAATCTGCCGTTCAGCTGTGTTTACTGTTAGATATAAATAAAACCATGCAAACCCTAAAATACAGTAACACACAGCTTCTGCAAACAGTTTAATTAAATCAAATATAACCACCAAGTTTAACTTGAAATATATTAATGAACTCCAGGACTTAATTTTCACCTGTTGGAAATTTGGTTAGAGAGTGACCTGACAGTTCCTATTTGTCCTGATTTGGATGCTGTTTCATCATGCCATGTGAGAGGATACATGAACCATCACCAAACATATGTAGGTACTGATTGTGATTCTGTTACATTATGGCTTTACACAGGAAGATCCTATACAGAGTAATGTTACTATATGCCAGTTAGAATGGCGTTGCTGTTTTATGTTATTATATAGGCTGTTCCTCTGTAAGTAGCCCTAAAACTGGCAAGTGAATTTTTAGAGGTTTTAGATAAGACTTCAGACAAATCATTGAACTTATTTTACAAGAAGTCCTAAAGCACTGAACCTAACTCTTGTTACCATTACTCACTCCTGCAGAAGAGATACATTAGGAACCATTTACCCATCTTCTAAGGCCAAATATTACAACTGGAATTTTGACAGAAAATCTGAATTTGAGCTAAGAACTTCCCCTTTGCCTTTATAAACATGGATTTGTGCTCACAAATGAGGGCATTAGACTCCCTATTATACAGTCCAGGAGCATGTCAGACTTTTTACACAGGCAAAAAATGAGATTATATTACAGTTTGACATTCATAAAATTAAGTCCAGAATTCAACTAATTTTTGCTTATATAATTGCCTAAACTGTGGAGGCAAATTAGGCGTGTGGCTTTATTTAAGTATGTAAATGCCCAGTTGTGCATATGTGCACTAATTATATTTAAACATCACAGGTAGCTCTCAGGCCTCAGTTTTCTGTAGAATCGGACTTTAATGTCAAAATGAAAGAAACAAGGAGAGGGAAAAATATCTTTGTGTGTACTAGGATACTATCACTCCCCAGTCAATCTCTTTCTGACAATATTCTTTGCACTGTTTGTTTATGGCTTCTACAACTGCTCCAAAGACAGAAATACAGCCCTTTTCTATAATACTCTGCATGGGGGAGATTTTGCCACATTGTGTCTGGCCAATACCCAGATGGGCTGAGGTGGATGAGTGACAGCACAAGTCAACTGACACAGAGTGGGTCACCTGGGACAAGTCCTGAATTTGGATAGCTCAATTAACAGTGTTAGCTACACTAGAAGGGACAGAAAGCAACAGTGAAGCTATAACCTTGCTCCTTTGTTCTAGCCAGCAGACCTGAATAAACAAAGAGTGTATACTGACTCCTTTTTAAGAGTAGCAACAGCAAGAGATGTAATTTCTATGTGCACTGGCAAACTGTGCAACCAAATAGCATGAACCGGTACATAAAAGGCTCAATAAAGCCCATTCACCTCAATCTGCCAGTCCTACACATTTCAGATTATGTGGTACATTTGTTAGAAGGCAGTGCAATGTCACAGATTTTTAATCAAATAACTTTACTTTGCTTGCAAAACTCTTTATGTAATAGTGTCAAATTAAGCAGCAAATAACATTAAGCAGTCCAAGCCTTCTAACACACAGGCATGGCACTTAAGTGCTCTCTGAAAACAGAGTCCCCTTACCAGCTCTTGGGAATGCCCTTGGCTTGTAATGCCAAATGCTTTATAGGGTCAAAAAATAAGGCAAACCCTGCAGATATTCTCAGAAAAAATTGCCCCATGTGGATTCCCACATAGGTGGAAATCAGAATTGTTTTTTTAAACAGACAGGAAATAATCATCAAGTGACAGTGTTAGAGAGAGAACACGGAAGAGAGAAGAGGCAGACAGATCTAGTTACCAAAGTTGCCAAGATAGTGAACAAAAGGCTTAACATACTTGTAGTCTTTACAGTGGGAAAATTCTCTCCAGGCACTGCCTGTATGGTACACTGTGTACAATACAGCTCTTTGACTGCAGCATCTCCTCAGTGTAAAGCCTGCTAACATTTATGCTTACATTTTCAGGATGATGATGATCATGATGATCAAGACATAACTGCCTGACTTGTAAAGTCACACCTTAAAAGTAATGTTTAAAAACATATGTTATTTCTTTCTTTAAAACATCTGGTTTCAAAAAGGACCCAAGAGTGTAAAACTTATATCAACTTGCAAATTAAGTTGCTGTTTAAAAAAAAAAACAGTCCTAACACTTTTAAAAGACTGTCTTCCTTTGTTCCTTAAAAAATTCAGGCCCAAGAATCCAGTGGGTTTTAAGGAGGTGTGGGGGGAGGGAGGGGGGAGTAAGGTAGATGAGGCATGTAAAAACCTAGAGAAACAGTGAGGGATGCTTGA
>NW_017729024.1:133899146-133899566 GCF_001723915.1 Gavialis gangeticus
ATGAGGCATTCCTGGCATAATGGAGAATGCAGGCTACTTTATACAATGTACATCTGGCTCTTGGACTTGATTTTGACTGATATTTGGGTCCTGAAACCTATTCAGTAAAAATCAGATCAGTAATAACTAGTCCCTTTGGACTGCAAGATACATTTCTGCTGCCATAGCTAGGATACAGCCATGGGGTCCTTTCCTGGTCCAGTGAGAGTTGTTTTGCTATGAATTCTGTGCCGGCTGCCAGTTGCATGTGATTTTGTTTGCACCATGTTTCCTGTTACAATACATTGTATTATATAATTGAAAGATACTTGTAAAGGAAAACAAATAGAATAAGAATGACCTCTTCTCACTTTCTATTTTCATTTAATAATTTATATTAATAAAAACGTTTACATATCTCTCATAGCCCAAGAGCTGCTA
>NW_017729024.1:133904566-133908046 GCF_001723915.1 Gavialis gangeticus
TCACTGAGGATGCAGCGTGCTCTGGAGCAAACGTTGCAAACCAGTTCCTTGGGGGCTGCATGAAGGACACTGACAGCTTCTGCTGCTCTTAAATAAAAAAAAAACCCAGAAGTTGCCGGGGACAGAAAAACTCTGTACTCCAATAAAGATTTTAAAGTCAGAGAGGTCAAAATATGCTCTAGTCAGAGCCTCAGGGGTCTCCTTGCAAAGAGTTGTCTTTCCCCCTGACTTTGGTAAACACCTTAATTTTTTAAAACTTCACATTAACCTGCATAAAGCCAATACTCTTGGGATCTAAGGTACTTTCTCAAAGATTTAAATGATGCCATTAGATGAGGTTAACAGAAAAAACAAGTGTACATAATGAAGAATAAATGGCTATAAATGCCACACATATCTGATGTCAGAATTAGTCCTAAGGCATTTACTGCTGACTCCTTAAAAAAATAGACATTTTAGGCAAGAAGCCAGGAGCTTTCCCATATATGAATGTAATTAAGAGCTGACAGGGAAGGTTTTTCAAGATGATGCATAATCTTTTTTGCACCAAAGACGATCTTCCGCAAGAACCCTTAGAAAGCTGCAGGTCAATGGAGAAATCAAAGATGGCTGAAATTAAACCTATCCAAACATTGCCTCAAGAAGAGAAAAGACAAATTCCCAAGAGGAGGATCCTTTAAATATTCAAACAGACTGTATTATGACCAACGGGTATGCAAATAAAAAGTCATTGTAGTTACAAGAGGATCAAAGGAGCTTTTGATATGCTAAGGGATCTGAGAGAAAACTGGAAAAATAGCTGCAGTTCAGGACAAGGGGTGCTGCCAGTAAACATAGTTGACAACTGGCTCTTGCAAAAAGAGACAGAAATTAATTCATTTCCTAAGGCTGCGCATCTGTGGAAACATCACTGTCAAAGTCACTATACATTGCTAGAAATATAGGAATAATATGGTAGGTGGGGGCATAATGGACCTGCATGAAAAAGAAGGGGCTTGAGAGGTGTTTGCTGACACAAGAAGAAAGGCATCCTGAGGCCTCTCCAGTATGATAGGACTGTAACAGCCCGGAGGAAGTGGCAGACTAAATCAGGGGCTGAGTTCGTATTTTCTGATTTCTGGTTAGTAACCTCAGTTGTTGGTCCATTCAAAGCAAAACTTCTCTTCCCAAGGAAGTCTTAAAATTGGGTCTGTTTTTTCATGCCTGACTGAGTTAACTTGATACAAGTACCTGACCTCTGGTGAGAAGTGCAATAAGATACCTGACCTGGAGCATTTGGTGAAAGACATAGGGCAAAAGACTTTTCCCCCTAAAGAGTTGCTCTTAAGTCTGAATTCAGTGAGGCACATGGGTAAACGTCATAACAATGAACAATTAAATGAATAGGGTAATGGATCTAATGCTGGTCATGACTGAGTGACAAAGTAAAGTTTAAACACTGTATAAACTTCCCTTTGCTCCAGTTCCTTCCTCCTAAAAACTTACCTCTTTTGACTTTTCCCATTACTCTCCCTCAGCAGCACAGTTAGGGGTAAGTGAGAGGGACACCCATCCCATGGGCTAATTGAGAGGGGCCACAAGAACGATAACCCCCAGAGTGCCCATGTTGCCACCACAGACACAGTGACCCTGTGTGAGAAGGTAAGCACTTAGCAACCTCCTCCACAAGGCTCCAAAATTCTTAGTTACAACTTTACCCTGCCTTGTAAGCTAACACCACAAACCACTGAATTAAATTAAAACATAATATATTTAAAACAAACTATGGATCTTATGCTATGTAATGCCCCCTGCCATTTGCTCTGTTCAACCATTGTAGGCACAGACAGAAGTGACACTTTTTGCCTGATTTGGTCCCTGGAAATACTCTACAGCCATGATGAAAGACAACTGCAAGCTTTAAAGCAATCCCACAACAATCAGAACCCTCATTGCATGGTTCAGCTGAAGATGCCCTGAAGTGGAGTGCCTTCACAAAAGTCTGTATGCACCAGGAGCAGGGCTGGGCCAATGCAGCTCAGCCCTGCTCCCAGCGCTATCTTCAGAATGGGTGGGGAGCAAAAGGATTTCATTCTGTGTTTTTTTCAGCTGGCACTGGACTGGACGGATGGATTGAAGCCCCTGCACCTTAGGGGGGGAGGGCTCCAATCTACCTGTCTCTCTCCATTACCATGTGAAAAAAACCCAGATTGAATTCCCTCTGCTACCTTCCACCCCCCACTCCCCTCATTCTGAAGACATAGCTGGGGCTGGGAGAGGGAAGGGACAGGGTTAAGGGAGAACAGCTGCAGACTCATAGCCACTCCAATTTGCAGCTGAATCCCCCCAACACAGGGACCCAACAGCTAATGTCTATTGGCTCCAGAGGATTACTGTAACTCATAGCACTTCCTGTGAAGTGCTATGACTTACAGAGGGGAGTTGCACCTCTGTCTCTGCCTTGTGTCTTTCCTTGCTTCCCTGTTGTGTTTTCTAAAACTTCCGTTGTAAATATATATGGTATACACACACATGCACACACACACACACACACATATGTGGATTTGCAGGTGGTGTGCATATATATTTCACCTGCAAATACTATGAACACCTGTATATCAAGCTAAATTACCAATAACAATAAAAAGCCCTATAATTCATAGGAAGGGAAATATTATCAATCAGAGCTGTAGGCTATTCTTATAAGTAGCATAACTTACAAATAAAACTTTGCAAAGTATAGAACACAGTAACAAATTTGATATTATTTCACACGGTAATTGCTTTGGAGATTTTAATGGAAAACTTACAAGGTTAGAGTCTGGGTTTTCATGAACTGGTGCAGTGAGACTGAATCAAGTCAGCAACATTCTTAAGGCTGGGATATATTTTTAAAAATTCCACTATAAAACAACCCGCACTTCTGGACACAGGAAATGCAACTGCAATAATATTTTCTGCACCAGGAACCTTTCTTTAGCTAGGAATACTGGAAGAGGAATCAACCATATGTTGGAATTACTCTGCGACTGCAGCCTGAGACTAAACAACAGGTACTGCTTCTCAATTAGACATGCTAATCCTCCTTATAAAAGCCAGACAAGTATGCTGTGTATTCATACCAAGCTCTTCAGCTAACTCTATGGCAATCTTCTTATAGTGCATAGCTGAGGCAACCCAGCTGTGGCCTGCCCTAAAGGGATACTAGGTAATAAATGAAAAGTAATCCTTTTAAAATCATATGCTGAGATTATATGCAAGTATCTCTGCAAACTAGTTCATTTCCAATAGAAATAAGGTCATACCAAGAGAAATTAGGAGGAAATGGCATTTAAAGTAAAAGGTAAATAGATTTAATGTTTTTACCAAAATCAGAAGAAGGCTGTTCTATAAGCAAGCTTAGCCCTTGGTAACAACTCAATCTGAGTAATTTCCTTATTTATGATTCCAGTAATAATCATTTTTTACTGGAAACTTGAAAATTAGAGAAATGGTTAGAAA
>NW_017729024.1:133913046-133915165 GCF_001723915.1 Gavialis gangeticus
TCTACTAACCCAGGGGCCAAATCCTAAACTGAACCATGCCCCCTGCAAATTCATAGAAACCAATGAGTCTGCTTGCATGCAGGTCAGTCCAGAACTGACACATGATAAAAGCAGACTGACTCCATCTGGGAACCGATGGGCAGGATCCCCTGGGAGGCCAGTCTGAGTGGGAAAGGAGAGCTGGTTGCATTCTTGAGAAACCTTACTGAGGGCACAGGAACAAACCAGCCTAACGTACAGAAAGAGTAGAAAATATGGCAGGTGACCAGTTTGGCTTAGCAAGAGGACTCTTCAGTGAGCTTAAACACTAAAAGGAAGCTAACAAGAAGTTGAAGCTTGGACAAACAACTTGGGAGAACTATAAAAATATTGCTTGGGCATGCAGGGATTAAATTAGAAAGGCCAAAGTGCAACTGGAGTTGAGTTAGCAAGGGAAGTGAAGGGTAACAAGAAGGTTAGCAACAAAAGGAAGGTCAGGGAAAGTGTGGATCCCTTACTGAATGCCTGAGGCAACCTGGTGACAGATGATGGGGAAACAGCTGAAGTACTCAATGCCTTTTTTACCTTGGTCTTCACAGGCAAGGTCAGCTCCCAGACAAGTGCACCGGGCAACACAGTTTTGGAAGAAAGTGGTAAAAGAGCAGGTTAGGAACAATTTGAAAAACTGGAAACGTACAAATTCATGGGGCTGGATGCAAAACATCTGAGGGTGCTGAGGGAGTTGGCCGATGTCATTACAGAGCCACTGGCCATTATCTTCAAAAAATCATGGCAATAGGGGAAGTCCCAGATAACTATAAAAGGCAAATATAGTGCCTATCTTTAAGAAAGGGAAGAAGCAGGATGCTGGAAACTATAGACCAGTAACCCTCACTTCAGTCTCTGGAAAAATCATGGAGCAGATCCTCAAGAAATCCATTTCTAAGCACCTGGAGGAGGAGAAGGTAATCAGGAACAATCACCATGGATTCACCAAGGGCAAGTTATGCCTAATCAACCTGATTGCTTTCTATGATGAGATAACTGGCTCAGTGGATGTGATATCACTTGACTTTAGCAAGGCTTTTGATATGGCCTCCCACAGCATTCTTGCAAGCAAGCTAAGCAAGTATGGGTTGGATGAATGGACTGTAAGGTGGATAGAAAACTGGCTGGATCATCAGGCTCAATGGGTAGTGATCAATAACTCAAAGTCTAGTTGGTAGCCAGTATCAAGTGGAGTGCCCCAGAGGTTGGTCCTGGGGCAGGTTTTGTTCAATATCTTCATTAACAATGTGGAAGATGGGATGGATTGCACCCTAAGCAGGTTCATGGATGACATCAAGCTGGGAGTGGGAAGGTGTAACATATACCCTGGAGGGTGGGGCTAAGATTCAGAATGACCCAGACAAATTAGAGGATTGGGCCAAAAGAAATCTCATGAGGTTCAATAAAGGTAAGTGCAAAATTCTGCACTTAGGATGCAACAATCCAGGACCGGCCCATCCTATACTGTGAAACCTGAGGCTGCAGGGGGCCCCACGGCTAAGGGGCCCCCTGTGCATAGGCAGCAGAAGTAAAGGCTAATAGGGCTCTGCCCCCACAAACACAGAGCAGCAGCAGGCATTGCCAGAACTCTGCCACAGGGTCCTACAGCAGGGAGGGAGGGAGGGGCAGGCATGCTGAGCTACCCTGAGCACTTTAAAATTACTTTTAATCTGTTTTTTTTTATTTTCATGGGCTTTGGGGGAGGGCAGATCAAGACCCCAACAGTGCAGGAGAGAATGGAGTAGGGGAAGGGCGAATCATTCACCCCTGCCCCTGGCCCACTCCCTCCTGTCCCACAACTCGGCCCACCCCCCATTCACTGTGACTGAGGCCCCAGTCCGGCCAGGTCGTGGGACAATTAGAGCCTGGCAGCTCCGTCAGAAGTGTGGCGCTGAGCAGCCAAGTGGGGAGAGGGCACGTGGCCCTCCGATCTTTGCAAGAGTGAAGGCAGGCCACAACTGTGAGCTGGGCTTAGCCTCTGCTCCGTGTCTCCATGCCTCACTGCTGCCACTTTGAAAGTGGCAGGTGCTGCCATGTGCCTCACTGCCTGGCCCACCCAGCAGAGGGGCGGAGACACAGAACAGAGGCTAAG
>NW_017729024.1:133920165-133922314 GCF_001723915.1 Gavialis gangeticus
AGAGGTGCGGAGACACAGAACAGAGGCTAAGCCCAGCTTGCAGCTGTGGCCTGCCCTCACCCATACAAAGATTGGGGGGCCACATGCCCCCCCTTGGCTGCCCAGTGCCGTGCCTCTGGAAGAGCCACCAGGCTCTTCCTGGGGACAATGCAGAGCAGGGGGTCCCAGGAGCTCCACTCCCTCCAACCCAGCAGTGCAGTCAAGTCTGCCCCTGCTCCAGGCCTTGACTCTGGTTCCCCCCAGCTGATGCAGAGAGGCAACCAGGGACAGGGTGGGGAGGCAGCTGGGCCTGGGGCCGGGGCCAGGGCCAGGGCCAGGGCCAGTGCAACTGAGAGACAGCCAGGACAGGTGCCAGGGCCAGGAGGTGGCCGAAGCAGCTAGGGCCAGGGCTGGTGTGGCCAAGAGGCTGCCAGGGCTGGGACTGGCATGACTGGAGCTGGGAGACAGCCAGGGCTGGGGCCGGTGTGGCCAGAGCCAAGAGAAGATCCAGGGCCAGAGCTAAGAGGTTGCCAAGGTGGTGTGGCACCAGGCAATGCCACTCCCTCCTTGGCCCTTTCCCCTCCCACTCAGACTTTCCCATGGTGGGGCGTGCATGCATCTGGCCACTCACCTCCACCAGCTTCACATCTGGCTGCTCACCATCCTCCCCACTGCTGCTGCCACTACCGCTGGCTTCTTATTTCTTATAGAGGGCCCCCAAAAATAGTGGGCCGGCCCTGGAACAATAGTACTACTGCATGCTTGGGACCAACTGGCTATGCAACAACTCTACAAAAAAGGACATGGGGGTTATAGTTGACAATAAACTGGATATGAGTCAACAGCCAAGAAGGCTAACAGCATACTGGGCTGCATTAGTAGGAGTATTGCTAGCAGATCCAGGGAAGTAATTATTCTCCTCTATTCTGCACTGATGAGGGCACATATGAAGTACTATGTCCAGTTTTGGACCCCCCACTCCAGAAAGGATGTGGACAAGTTGGAGAGAGTTCAATGGAGAGTAACAAAAGTGGTTAGGGGTCTGCAGCAAATGATTTATTAGGAGTAGCTGAAGGAACTGGGTTTAAAAGAGAAGACTAGGTGGGGATTTGATAGCAGCCTTCAACTACCTGAAGGGTGGTTCCAAAGAGGATGGAGCTAGACTGTTCTCAGTGATGAAAGATGACAGAACAAGGAGAAATGGTCTCAAGCTGTAGCAAGGGAGGTTTAGTTGTATATTAGGAAAAAAACTCTCTTACTAGGAGGGTGGTGAAGCACTGGAAAAGGCTACCTTGATATGTGATAGAATCTCCTTCTTTGGAGGTTTTTAAGGCCTGGCTCAACAAAACCCTGGCTGAAATGATCCAGTTGGGGATGGTCCTGCTTTGAGCAGGGGGTTGCACTAGATGACCTTCTGAAGTCCTTTCCAACACTAATTTTCTATTATTCTACGATTCTAATCAAAAAGACACTTCTGTATAAGAACAGACATTTCCAGAAGACTGAACCCCCACCTGTCACAGACGTGGTATGGGCTAAAATACATCCTCAAGTCTGAATTTTAAATATTTGTTAACTTTGTTAATCAACTTTTGACTGACAGAGCCAGAGCCACAGGTATATCTAACCTATAACCAGTGCATCTGAAGAGTATCAATGGCTTCATGCTGCCATTTTGCCCTTTCAGTCCTAGGGACAAGCAATAAAAACATCAATGCTTCACAGAAATAGCCTGTGCTGGCTGGAGCAGCTCTTCACAGAAATCACACCAGGGTGCACAATGTGAACGCCTTTAAGGGCCATTTAAAGTTATCTTGACTTAATTTGCATTTTCGCTAACTGACACACTTGCATACTGGCCTCTGGCTTCTATTCTGTTCCATCCAGGAAGAGCACAGACAGACTGTAGATGCTTCCTGAGCCTGACCAAGGGTGTTTGTACCTGGAAGCTTGCAAAGAAGAATTTTTCAAACTATTTTAGTTGGTGTAATAAAAGATACCAGATTTACCCAAAGAAACTTGCCTGCCTATTGTCCAATGGAAGGCTGTCTAGGCATACGTGCAGTCTTAAGAGCTCACTTAAGTGACATGCAGTATTGCCAAATTACTTCACATTGCCCAGTCACCAGGCCACTGGCAAACATCAACTTAGACAGCCCAAACTCCATTT
>NW_017729024.1:133927314-133931245 GCF_001723915.1 Gavialis gangeticus
GATACTACCTTGGTAGGCCACATGCAGCCTGTGGGCCTTCGGTTGTACACTTTTGAATTACACCATCCTAGGGCCACCTAAGCATATTATCTTCTGGTGACACATAGACCTACTGCTGGCATACCCCCAAAATACCTACACTGTTGATGTGTCTACGTGAGATTCTATGTTACCATGCTATGGCAATGTAGTATCTAAAAATAACTGAGCGCCACTGGGACTGCACAGTACCAAATGCAGTCAGGAGCATGTGTAGATGTGCCCTTTGAGAAGGGAAGTGGATCAGGTTACAAGAGGTTAGTTGTGATATATCACATGACTTTCCTCTGGCACAGTTCCACACTTACTTATTTGAAAGGTTTGGGGCTTCTCAACTGCATCCAACATCAGAGGAAGCTCACAGATAATGAAAGGTACTTCTCTGCCTTTTGACTAAGATCAAGTGACTTTTCTTTGTGGCATCTGAATTCCTTCCCTTTTGGCCCAGGAACTGTGCAAAGATTCCAGCTCAGGGATGAGGCAAGGCTATTGATAGATATGAATATTATGTTTTGGTATTTTGGATTTGGACTTGACATGAAAATATTTTTTTTAAATATAAATGGGAGTTTCTCTCGTTTTCTGAGCCCCCACTCCTTTCACCTTGTCCTAAGAGTATGCATTTTAGTGGTATACCCTGCTGACATTTTGCTTCAATACAGTCAAGTGTTTTCATCCATTCCCTTGAATAGTTTGAGGTTTTAGGTTTTATTCAGGCTAATTGTTCCATTTTATATCTGCCTTCATTAAGAGGCCTTTTGTCAGCTAATAGTCCATCAAAGTAAAATTCTCCCTAATAAACATCTTTTACCTGCCTGAGGTTCACAGAAACAGTAATCACCATAAAGAACAAAGTCTGTCTCTTAAAGACAAATTGCAGGGAAGAATTTAAATTGAAGAAATACATTTGAAAAACAGAGGCTTAATCCATTAAAATATAATTAAATACATGTTCAGCCCAAAAATGATTTTAAAGAATTAAGCTCTGCCCAAACCTTTCAATTAAGACACTTGGAGCCATTTAAAAACCTTTCAATAACATTTTGTAGAAATTCAGATTGTTTTTCCATTGGCTTCTTATAAGACTAGTATACTTTGCTATAGGAAAAACATCCTATTACTATTGTGTTAGTAAGGGGGAAATGCAACATTACAAAGAAATGCAGTTAAATTTTGGTTTTCCCTTCACATGATAAACACTTTGAAAATGTTATAATGAACAAATGACCCCACTGTTAGCTGCAGGAAACAATAAAATATAGGTTATTGTAAACTCTTCACAGGCCATGCAAATAAACCTCTCTAGTTCCTTTAAATTTTATAGATCAAATCCTTCTGTTGGAGTCAACAGGAGTTTTACCACTGCCTTCAGTGGAAGCCAGACTGGAGCCTTGGGGACAGATCCTGCACTGAACTTAGTAGAGATACAGTGATTTATACCAGCTGACAATCTGTTTACAGTCAGTATTTACTGACTATCACTCTTAAAATGGTGGCAGTCAGTAATAAAACCTATTTTGATTTTTTTAAGGGAGCTTTGAACTGTTTGTGCATATAGTTGAGCAATAGGAAAGGAAAATACCAACATTAAGACAGTAATAAATACAGGGTATGGAAAGCCTCAAGTGAGATAACCTGCAATGAGTTAGGGAAAGCAAGATTTTTGAGATTCAGGTCTGCATAAGCAAACCTACTAACCCAGCCAATCTCAAATCAGCATCCCATCTGGAATATAAACAACCTCTTTTAAAAGTTTGTGCTTTTTTTTAATGCGGTATTTTTTTGTTTACTTCTTGCTAATCTTGCCAAGGCTTTTATGTCTGTGCCAAGCAAATAGTTAAGACACATTGCTTAATAAGAACAATGACTGAACATTTTTCTGGAATCAGCCCACAGAGAAGTAAAAATGAGGCTGTCATATATAAGAGAAAGCAAGCTCTGTATTTATGAGAATCCTATACCAGTATTGCTGTTTCTGGAGTGTCATCCTTCCATGGAAGTCTCACAACATCACTTCAAGATAAACAGAGAAAATCCTATTTACTTTATTGCAAAGCTGAGCTAGAGATACAGGCTGCTTGCAGTCATTAAAATAAACACACACACTTCACTGGAAGAAGCAATGTGTTACTTAGACCCAGCTCTGCAACATCTGTCCAGATCAGGCACTTCAGTGGGGATTTTTGGCACTTTTAGCTAAAGCTGATTCAATCACCTATTAGATAAAATGGCCAAAAAAGCCCTAATAAAGCACCCGCTCTTTACAGATGTCAGGCAAGCTGGGTCCAACTAAGGTGCTGACTTTTCTGGGCATGTGCAGGACTTAGCACAGGAATGCACCAAGTTTAAAGTAAAGCACCATTTTGTTTTGCTTTTTAACATCTGCAAGCAGGCTGAGTGGCTAGCCTAAGATGAAAGAATAGACATGTCCCCCAGACAAGACTGACCTGAAGCTCTATCTGACAAAGCCAAATTTCCTTCTTATATATTGCATTATAGTAGGATACCACAAGGGTGAAAACTAGGATTGCTGTGACAGCAGAATACAAAGTAATTCATGGTAACTCTCACAGGGACTATCCTCTCAGAGAAGAACATAGTGCTGACAAGAAAGGGGACTGGATTCTGGTACCTCTCCTACTGAAGTTATTCATGGTAACTGCACTGTCCATATTACATAGTGTCTCCTCTAGAAAGAGTAAGTTGCTTTATTATATCCCATTGTATTGCAATACTCAAAGTAACCTGTGAAAGGCTAAAGCATTTTTGGATTATTCATGTTGAAAGCCAGTAAAAGTTTGACTCACTCTCCTTGAAAGTAATAAAACAAGTATTTCAGCTAAAGTGTTGGCAGTCCATGAGAGTTTGACATTCACAGGGCATGTCTACATGAGACGATGGCTGGCTGCACAGTAGCTAAATAATACTGAGCAGTAGCACATTGCAGCATCAACAGTACTAATAAACTACTGACCAGTATTATTAGGCTACTGAGCAGTAGTGTCACTTAAAAGGCATTCAATGGTGCTCTGCGCCGTAACTCCCGTCACTGCGCATTAATTTAGTACTTAATTATAAAAGTACAGTAACCACTGTGCAGTAGCATCTTGTGTAGACAGAGTGACAAATTGAAAAGGGAGGGGTACCAAGTCCTGATCCCAAACCAAGTCCCACCTACTTAAGATACCAAAATAGGCTGCCACTTACAGTACATTGTACAAATGTTCACAATAGGATCACAGGTGCTTTGCTGGGCTGCACAGACTCAATACAGCTTCATTGAGGACTGAATGCACCCTTGGACAGATCCAAATAAAAACACATCTCTTGGGCCTCTGCTAGCAAATGATGATGGGATGATATGAACATCTGAGTTTTCCTTTAGAAAGATGCCTTTGCCAGGTTGGAATGGGACGATGGCAGAGCCAGCAGAGGCAACAACCCAGAATTCCAGCAAATGCGCCAACAAACTTGCTGTGCAGGACATGTATCAGTTTTTCTTCTCATTTGAAATGTCTAATATCCAATTGAAAGGATCAATAAATAATTGTTAGCAATGTGAGGTTATTTCCTGTTAACCTAGGACATAGATGGATGACAAGTTATACCACTTTAAAGTAGGGAAGGGACTTCCTTCCTACAAGTGCCCATCAGCTGGTCTGTTGTAACTGTGTCATCAGTCTAATCCTATCCCCCAGTACCTTAACTTACACTGAATGAATCAGCTGGTAAATGATTGTGGTTTATCTCTCACAGTAAACTATTCCAGTCAAAATGAATTAAATTCCTCTTACTTTTCAGCTGGCATAATGGTTTCATCTGTCCACTTACCCTCAATAACTGCATTCCAGATACATTTTTGGCATTTTTTTTTTTTTTTTTTTTACAAAAA
>NW_017729024.1:133931393-133935957 GCF_001723915.1 Gavialis gangeticus
TTTTTTTTTTTTTTTTTTACAAAAGATACATCTCAGCCTCTGAGTTAATTCAGTCCAAAATAAGGCTATTACCTTGAACATCCCCTGCTCCCAAATTATCATTAATACACATCTCCATTACAATTAAGTGCCACACCTTGGTACAAGGCCTGATCCAATGCCTGATGAATCCATGGAAAGCTTTCCAGTGACTTCAATCGGCATTCAGTCTGGTTTGCAGTGTCCCCTGGAAAGAATGTTTTAGCTTTTCTTCAGAATCTTTGAGGTTTTCTCAGCTGCAGAAAAGAAAGAGATAAAGAAACAAAAACAGTGTACTTTACAGTTTTCAATGACTTCTGTGATCTGCATTATTGTAAAAGCTATAACCGTTCCATATAACCCTTGCACTTCAACAAAGGTCATGTTTCCCCTGAAAAAGGAAATGAATTGCTATTGCTCAAAGTAACTCACCAGGAAATCCAGAGATTCTGTTTTGTTTGGAGTTCTTTGACTGGTATGATGTTTTGTTAATACGGTAATTTTTACTGTAGCCTATCAGGGAATTATAGGGCATAATCTAAAGCCCATTAAAATGATCAATGTCACATAGCTTTGGAATTTAGGAGGTAACCCCGAAAAAGGAAGTCAAAGAATTTTATGTGTATACTTACTATGCCATGGTAAAAAATTATAAATAGATTATTTCACATTTATATAACAAAATAACTGAAATAATGTGAATACATTTGCTGTAATATATTTTGATTTGCATATTTTATTATGGAGGAGATTACTATTTTCAGTGGTTTATAACTTCTCTTTTCCTTGTTTGAAGGAAATCCAGAGTCTGAAGAATGGTTTGAGCTGTTTTAGTTAATTAAGACTTGTTTTTCATCCACTGCAGTAATTAACTGCTTTTAGATAGGTTAAAATGTTGGATGTACAACTGTAAACTTGGCAAACACATACCTCTCAGAGATCAGTTTGTTAGGGCCAGATTCTCAGCAGATGTTATATTTATCATACAGATGATAACACTCTCACTTAGGTATACTTAATTTACACCAGCTGTGAATCAGATCTCTCTGTTAATGGGTGCTTGTACACTTGACAGGGGTTTAGTCCCCCAAATTGAAATGGTGAGTTTTTAATTGTGATGACTAAAAACCCAGCATTTCAATTTAGGGGCTTTCATCACTGTTACTGTGAGGGCCTGATCCTTTTTTTTCCATGAAGCTTGTCTACCTCTTCCACAGCTGGGGAATGAGCTGCCAGTGGGCCAAGCAGCCCCTGAGCTGTGGGGGGCCCTGGTCCTTCCCTCTGCAGTAGCAATGCCCCCTGGGGCCACCCAGGCATGCTGCTAGTGGGCCAGGGGCTGCCCCAGCTTGGAGATGCCCAATTCAATGCTTCCCTGAGCCAGCCCAGGCTTCTGGCACACTGCGTACCATCCCTGCTGCTTTCTTCACAGAAGCTTGGGGCATAAGCCAAAAGGACTCATAGATATTAGGAATATAAACTGCTATCAACATTTTGCTTGTTATTAAGCCTTGATTGAAGACAGCAGCCCTACTCAGGAAGGTCATTTAGGCATAATAATTTAAGCACTTTCCCAAATAGTGATTAACTTAAACATGTGCTCAATTAGGGTCTAAACCTGAAAGAGTTTTTGGGGAAGGGAAAAATATTTCAATCAATTAACTATCCATAATTCCTAAAGAAACGACCCTTCATTTGGTGACAGCCCACATCTTTCACAGAATTAGTATCTTTGTGGCAATTGAACAGCTGTGTTCCAGCTGGGAAAATTCAGTTAAAGTAAAAGGAATAGCTACCACCTGATAAAATACACTCATTTCCCAGCATGAAAAATTAACTGCCTGAGCAATACTATGTTTGCTGTAAATATAAAGCATATTTAATTCCAAAACCACCTACTAATTTGTTTTAAATCAGTCTAATAATTTTTTTAATAGTGAAATAGCTCCTGTTTCTGGAAAAAACTGATTTTTAACTGCAGGTGTTACTCATGCCACAGCAATTTTTTTTTCCAGTAAGATCATTACCCTTTAATTATGAATAGCAGCTGCTTCACATTTTTTCATCAGACGGTCATGCTTTCATTAATTATAGTAGTTTTGATCACACTGTTCTACTTAAGAGTACATCAGTGATTCTATGAAATTACAGAGTTAATAGTTCAACTCTCTCAGACTTCACATAGAACTAAAGCTTGGCTGTCTGTCTAGAAGCAATTTACTTTATTATGCTAGTTTTACAAGATTAAATTATCGCGCCATTTTTAGGTGGTTGAAAAAATATAAATCCTGTTCCTCCTCTCATGGTAGTGGAAACCATTATTTTGTTAGTTTCTGCCAATGTATTCCTGATTTATGACAATGTGAAGGCAAACAGAATCAGGCTCCCCCTATTTTTGCAAATATCTAAAGACATTTTTTCCAAATAGAAATAAAAAATGAATCACTTCACAGAGAAAATGAAATGTTCAGGTACTCTTTACTGTATTGATTAACCCTTTTGACAGCTAGAAGGGGAGAAAGAACTTTTATATACATTCATGGTTTTTAAGTGTGAAAAGTAGTTATAATATATACTTATGGTTAATATCCTGAGTTTAATAATGTAGTAAGTAAGCATGTAAGAGGACATTGTTTAGCAAATTTCATCACTTAAGCAGATTAACAGAACATTCGCACATGGAGGGAAAAGTGGTGGTAAAGTTATACAAGCAATTGAGGTTTGCCTAAATCATCAGTTGAATACCATGTACTAAAAACTATGTATTCAAATCATTTGCACAGATAGATAAAACGGGTTGAAGCCCCTTCAGATATTTACCTTAAATGCTGATTAGATGCCATTCAAAAATAGTGCTACCACTCTATCTGCATACGAGTGTTTATTTCTTGAAAGACATCCCGCAACTGTATTTTACATCCCCCTAGAGATGACTTGTTCATGTTCTAAAGTTAATAAATTTCCTGTCTTTATAAAAGATCTTATTGATTAGAACACCCCTAAAGAAGTGAGAGGTTTTAGTGCTTCTGAGGGATTTTAAACACAGACGTCCAAACCCACAGAAAAAAGAGCTCTAAACACCAAGCTATAGGCAAGACTGGGCTTGGCAAACTCTTCTTGTCAAAGGTTGGCTACTGTAGAGAAGCTAGAGAGGCGTTATTTCACACATGGCTGTACTTAGTGGTTTTTTAAGGTAAAGGAGGTCTAGGGGCCAGGAAAAAAGCAGCAGGAAGGATCATGACTTAGTAGCCTAACAGTGATGGCACTCCCCTGGGATGGTAGAGCCCTGAGGTCCAATCTGTTTTTCAGGAACTGTTTTCAAGTCATTACTTAATTCAGATATTAAGCAATGTATTGAATGTTAATTTCATCAAACTGTCATTGGATGGAAAATAGAAATAGTTCTTGGGACAAGGACAGGAACCCTAAGCTGCCTCCTCAAGAGAGTGGCTTAAACATTAGGCTACTGAGTCATGCTCACACTATTCCTATACATTAGTGGTTAGGGTATTTTCTGAGGAAGTGGGAGATGTAGGTTTAAGCCATACCCCTCCTGCTTGCAGGCTGAGAAGGCCTACTTTCCCATTTTCTGGTGGAGTGCTTTAAACAGTAGACTACTGAATTAAAAGGTGGGCATTATACCCCCTTCTATCTTTCCTTCAGGCTTATTTTAGTATGAAAAAAGTAAGCTCTTCCTCAGTTGTTAGAAAGAAAAGTGATAGGCTCCTACCTTTAGGAGAGAACTCTGAGTTCTAGAGGTCAGGTAGAAACACAGCCCTGGCTAAAGTGCCTAAGTTCTGGAGAGGAGTGAGATTTCAGATGTCCCTCTGTACTTAGTGTTTCCTATAACTAGACTTAGGAAGCTCCCTGCTGAGCATGCAGATTTTCTGGATTGCCATTCAGAGGCACCTAGTACTTTCCATGCACTGTACTGGCAGGGGGAGAGTGACGAGAACAGGGCAAAAATGGTCCAAGTGCCTAATTCTTGATTTGGGTTTTATTCTAGGCCTAAGTACAGACAGTCGAAAATCCCAAGGCTGAATAGATTCAATCTTTGCAGGTTAGTCTAAACTTCATAGACTGAACTGAGAAACAAGTGAACAGACATTCACTTTTGATTCTGGAAATACAGCCACATGCCTTCAGTGGCTCAGGCTAGAAGCTAGGGGGTGCTAGAGCAAGCCTTCCCTTCCCTTCCCTTCGGCAGTGGCCAGAAGGCTGAAAAGAAGCTGGGAGAAAAGAATTCTAGGCTTTTACCCCTTCCCTGCTCAAGCTGGGGGGGGGAGGGAGGGGGTATGGCCACGAACTGGTAAGCCTCCTGAGTATGATGGGGATAGGGGGTTTAAACCTTCCACCTTGGCCTGCACTGACCCCAGCCAGGGTGTTCCCTGGGGAGCAAGTGGGAAGCAGCCACTGCCAGGCTTTTCCATGCTTGCTGCCAAAAGTGCAGGGGGTGGGGAGCATGGCCAAACACCAGCCCTGGGCCAGAACAGTGAGGTGGAGAGGAGGAGGGGATTTACCCCTCTTCCTCCATTCTGCCTCGGCATTC
>NW_017729024.1:133936021-133946270 GCF_001723915.1 Gavialis gangeticus
CTCTTCCTCCATTCTGCCTCGGCATACCAGCCTGGAGCCAGTATCTGGCCATGCTCCCCGCTTCCTCTGCTCAAGCAGCAAGCAAGGAAAAGCCTAGCAAGGGCTGCTGACCCCCCTCCCTCCCCTCTGCCTCAGTGTACCAGGCCTGGGGCTGGCAGCCCCTCCATTCAAGCAGTGAGCACAGAAAAGCCTCCTGAGCCCCTACCATGGAGACCCCAGTTGGGGTCCTGCACTTAGAACCCCTTCCCCCACTCTGCCTCCTTCTGCTGGCCTGGCCCAGGGTCTGGCACTCCTCTCTCCCCCGCCCCCCTCCAGTGGCGAGTGGGGTAAAAGCCTGTGAGGGACTGCTCCACCCCCACCAGGACCAGCTGTGGTCCCAAGCTGGGGTTCCTACCCCCATCTGCTTCTCAGCCTGCCAGAGCAATGATAGGGCTCTGGCTAGGGAGCAAGGGAGCGAGGCCAACCCTGCCTAGAGCAGACAGCACAGTCCAGCCAAGGGCTGCAAAGTATCCTGGGATGCTGGGGACTGTGAGTTAACTTAAACCAGGAAGGGGTCTGGGATAGAAGTTTCATAAACTGGTTTGACCTAAATCAGTTAACTCTGATACTATATTCAACCAGGTTTATCTTAAACCAGTTTTGGCCATTTTGAAAGTGCACTGGACTTCTGTTCTATTACAGGTTTAAACCAATTTCTGATTACTTAAACCAGTTTATGTGCAACTTTTGTCCCTAGCCTGGGTGTCGGGAGCCTAAACTTGTAAGTACATAAGTCCTTCATTGGATCTGGGCTATAGTAATTAGTGGTATTTATTGGGGATGTTCTATCTAATTGTTACTGGAAGATGATTCTTATAATAAACTCCATTAGCATGCAAACAGTTTGAAAAGTCCTACCATATAACTATTTTCTCCAGAGGAGTTGTATTTTATTCCTTTTGTTTTTGTCTGCCAATATTTGAGTAGCAGGACAAAGGGTTTGATCTTTTCTTTAAACACACACACACACACACACACACACCCCTAATATTCCTAAGGACAGGGAAATTTCTTTAATCTCCAACTGTTGTGCCTGTTTGCTGCACTACATGTTCTGAGGAAAAATAGCATATGAGGCACCGGAAAGTGAGTTAGGAGGCTTTGAGTGAGATAGCTCATCCCAGATGAAGCATCTGGTTTTCAGCTTTTAAACAAAATTACTACTTGGAGCACTAGCTAAAGGTCTCACAGCGAGTGGTTCATAGCACTGGATTTGAACCCTTGATCTAGCTGGCTCCCAAACTTTCATAATGTTGTTTTAGAATGCCCCCCTTCTCCTGCAAAACAGATTCTGCCATTAGACTGGTTTTGATTCTGAAAACGTGCATTTCATCTCCCAGATGAAGGCCTGATCTGTAAAAGCACATATTGAGTTATTGGAGGAATACAAGAATACAGTTAGGTCCATGTGAGTGCACAAAAGTAGAGAGAGTACAGGGACCCCTTTGGCTACTCCCTGCCCATCCCATTCACATAGATGGCTACACTGTGGCCGCCACACAAAACTGTCCTGAGTGTGCAGTCCTTAGGAAATGCTTGTGGTTCCTAAGTACAAAATGTTTTAAAACTAATGCCTTCAAGAGCCCTCCACACGCCTGTGAAGCATGTCTGGATGGGGGTGCAATGAGGGACTGTCCTATCTGCCTGCGAGAAATAGACTAAAGTTTGTGCTGGGGGAAGAAATGCATGACAATTACTGTTTCTGGGGAGCATACTATAACTGCTGCCTCCAGAGACATCCATTATGCATGCACCTAGCCACCCCAGAGTTAAAATGCATCCAAGCAGTGTTGCCCCATGAGTTAAAGGTCTTGCTCCATGAGTTCTAATGAGATCCCAGCTCTTAGAGCCAAAATTGAACTCTTCACAGGCTTGATTCTCCTCCCTTTGAAATCAGTAACAAATTAAATTCAATAGGAAAAGAATGGCAATTATGAAAACAAAATACTTCTACTCCCTTTCTGTTCAGTCCAGGGCACAGATGCTTATCAGCATATGCTTCAAGTTCTTGCTTAAACCAACCAATATTTTCTCCAGGAAACTTAGAAAAGCCTTATATTTGACAGTGGACAGACCACTGATTTGAGAATCGGGAAACTCGGTGTTAAGTCCAATTTCTACAATTCACCTTCAGCCTTAGGAAGCTTGTGTCATTTCTCTGTGCCTCAACTCCCATCCCCACATAACATGGGTATATGGATATCTTTTTGTTCATGAAAGCAATTAAATATTATTTTTCATTGTGAAAGTTCACAGATCAGGAAACCTTTCTTCAAAACAGAAACTGATTCTTTCATTACTCTTATTAATCATTTAATCGAATGCCCAATCCTGAGTTAGTGCCCAACAGGGTGCACAAAAATTTCCCAGAACAAATATGAGCTGAAGCTATGTCTGAGCACAAAATGATACTGGCCTTTGAAAAGAACAGAAAAAAAAAGCTTCAGTCACCCACAAAATCCATCTTTCGTGGATGGAGCATTATGCAAATAAGGAGTGAAGTCACAGGATGTCTCCTCTCCACCAAAGCAAACACCCTGGTTGTATTAACATAATCAATGGGTCTAAATACAGCATATGGAGAAATGAGCTCTGTATATATGTAACACCCACGCACACTTGGGTTGTGTGTGGCAAAGTGTGTGCTTCTGTTTGCTGTGTAGTGTGTGTGTGTGTGTGTGTGTGTATATGTGTGTGTGTGTTTATGTGCATAAGATGGCCCCTGTTGCTGTCTAAATGTGCTCCGCACATGGAAAGCTGGGACCTTGTATCTGGATAAAATCTCTCTGGCCTAATGAGTCAGAGGAAGCAAAAGATTATCCAGGCAGACTGAGTAAGGGAGAGGCTGAAGTGTGGCACTCCCTAATTGGACAAAGCTTGGGTAATGTCACACCAAGTATTTAAGAACTCAGCTACCTTAATTTTCATTCTTTCTTTCTCCTGAGGCTACTAAGAGCTGCACACCTGAATTGGAAGCCAGAAAAACTGCTCCCCGTGGGGGGTCCCTCCCCCTTCACTGGAAAGGCAAGCAAAAGCCACAACCCTCCAGGGCCCTGCTGGTGCCCCTCACTCCCCACCCACAGGCTCCTACCCCCCAGCCCTGCCAGAGGGGGCCTCCAGCTGCCAGGGCTATGGGGCCAGGGACACAAGTCTGCAGCCCCTTCCCCCCTGCAGCAGTGCCTGAGCCCCGGCTGCCACATGTGGGAGGTGATGGCTGCTGCAGCAGAGCAGAGTGGAGAGCCCAGATCCCCTTCCCCAACAGGCGGCCAGACTGGAGCCCATGGGGTGCAGGGAAGCAAGCAGCTGTGGGCTGCCTGCTGTGGGCTCAGCCGTCCCACCCTGCTGCCCTCCCCTTGGGTCCTCTGGGGCCCGGTGAGCAAACCCCAGAGTGGCAGGGCAAAGCAGGATGGGGAAACTCAGTGCCATTATAAGCCATGTGCCACCATGATGAGGCACCCCCCAGCCCACCAAGCATCAGTGCGGGTGGCAGTATGGAAATGTGCTCCTCACTGCTGCCAGCCAAGCAGAGGGTGCATCACCATGGTTGCAAAGGGCTTGTAGTGGTGGCATCAAGCTTCCCCACCCTGCTCTGCCCTGCCACATCAGGTTCTGCCCACTGGGCCCCCAAGGCCAGCAGGGCAGCGGGGCCCAAGCTCACAGTGGGCAGCCTGCACCCATCCCCACCCGGTGCATAAATGTGGGGGCATGTGCCTCCCATGCCCCTCCCTGGGAGTGCGCACGGGGCAGGGAGCCAGCCCCCCATCCCCTCCCACTGCCAGATGAGCCATCCATGGTCCCATCCCACTCCCTGCCCAGGCCCATGCATTCTGGCCCCAACCCCCAAGCCTCACACACTGCCCAAGCTGGGCAGCACCCCCAGCCCCACCCAACTCCCTCCCTCCATCCCCATGGGGGCCTCAATCCTCCCATTCCCTCCACCAGACTCACCTATGGGAGCTGCTCTCCAGGCTGCCTAGCACCCATGGGCATGTGTATATGTGCATATACACATGGCAGTCCCTGTCTGACCATTCTCCTCTCCCCATACCTTTGCAGAGTGGAACTCTGCCAGCCTGCAATGGCAAACCCACTGTTTCCCATGCTTTTCTCCTTAAAATGAGAAAAAAATGGGTTTTTTCTCCTTAAAATAAGAAAAATCTGGGTTTTACCACATTTTCCCATCATGAACAGAAAACCTGGATCCCTGCTGATCAGGAATGGGGGTCCTGGCTGTTACTAGCCACATAGTCCTGGCCCTCTCTGTTTTGTATTTGTAGCATCTCAGCATAATGTTGTAGCTGAGACTGGATGTCCAGGCTGCAGCCATAGGCTTGGGTGCTTTTTGCTGTTTCACAGCTATTGTGTTTTAGCCTAGCTGTGTGGCTGAACCTCAGTCATGTATTTGACTGGCAGATTTGGGCCAGGGCAGAACCTGGCATGGTTTGAGCCAGGGTGAGACATGGCACTTCTTGTTGTTGATCCAGGCCTCAGTGTGGTATAGGTCTGGCCGGCTTTTGCTGCCCAGCCCAGGCCCAGAGAGATAGGGATTTGTCCCTTTTATAGTTTATCTTCCAACCAAATGGTATGGTTGGGCACTAGTTGCAGTTCACGCCCAAGCCAAGATAGGCCTGACCTTTTCACTGAGTTCTTTTACAGTTTTCTGCCCAACAAAGCTGGGATTGGAACTAGGAATTTTGGGATGTGGTATGCTGACAAAAGTCACAGTTACCCTCTCAAAGCCACCATGCAGAAGTGGAGGTTGGCACTACCACTTCTCCAGGAGGAATGGAGCCCCTTGCAGTGCAGAAGGGCCCATGCTCTCAAGCATCTTCCCACAGCACAGTCAACCCAAGGAGTAGCTCATAGGACCCTCATTGCTGAAGGGCAGGTATAGGGGTGCAGGCCCCTGGAACTACCCTTTTCAGAGCCCCATGTCACAGACTGTCCAAAAGGGTGCCACATATACACTTTGTCTTGCAATTAATTGTGTTTTAAAACTATATTTAGTGTTTTCTTTGGGGTTTTTTGCCTTTGTTTTCTGTAATAAATTTGGGTGTTTTTTAAGTTTACACTGCTTGTGAGGAGTGGGTTTTGTTTATGTGGGATGCCTCAGCAAATTTAGTGTTCCCAGATTTCTGGGTGGGGGCTTGAGCCACTGGTATAATTTATGGGGTACCCCAAAATGTGAACCCAGTCCTTCTTGCTGCTGACCAGTACCCAGCAGGCTGCACAGAAATTCCTAGAGTAAAGCTGCATGATACTCAGTGGGTTTGCTTAACAAGCAGACTTCCTTTTCTTTTGAGTTTTGGTTTGAGCTTTTGGGTTCATTCTGGTTTCATACAGCAACTTAGTGGAAATCATAAATGGAGCCAGGCTTATAAGTATCAGCTGATTTGGAGATGATAGGGAAAATACATGTGGTTTGGAAAACCAGCACAGGTTCTAATTGCAATCCTATCATACAAAGAAAATCTGCCTTGTCAGTAATACTGCATTATAAATGCTTCATGCATGGTAAAAGCTGAATAGCTGATATTTTAGTTCCCCCAACCTTCTGTAGCACTAGTCCTAAACTGAGCCCAGTAGAACTGGAGTAAACAGGTTATGAGTCACCCCGACACAAACTGTTCCTGACCCAGATGTAAATGAGCTTATACGGATAACCTGTCCCTGCCTGGCCCATATCAATCTGTGTCAAAGTGTGCCCTTCCTAGACAACTCTAGTCCAGAGAAGACCTTCCAGGGCATACTTTGTTGTTAAGTGATGTATCTCCCAATACAAACAAGCTAACCAAGGCTCTCATTTTAGTGGAAAAAAATTAAGTAACTGAAAAGCAACAAACCTAGTAAGTGTTTCCTTTTTCCAGCTACCTCTAGCCTCAGCAACTACCAATTATGAAGGATGCTCCAGTCCATAAAGATACAATAACTGCACACAAACTCCATAATTCATAAAACCCCATACACCATAACAAAAATCTGAATTAAGTAAGTTTGCCACAGTTAATCTAGTCTGATCACACCCTTTCCACTCCCATCCATATCAGGGGATGGATGACCGATATCAGTGAATTCCCTGCCTGTTCCAGCTTACACAAACCAAGCTAATCAATATATTAGAGGATGCTTAATCTTTGTCAGAGTGCCAGGTAAACTGGATGATTTTTTGAAAACTTGGACAAATTATCAGGTGCTAGGACCATGAAGCAGCAATAGTCTGCTGATTCCTGGTACCTCAGGCTGATAGTTGAGCCAGATGAGCTGGTACACAGTAAAGAAGAGTTGTGTGTCCCCTTCCTGAAAAAGGTGGTTTGAAAAGGTGAAACAAGCTATCCCGTAGATAAAAATTCTTAGAAGTAGCCAGTTGTTAAGGAAGCTCATGTTATTGTTTGGTTGTTTTCAAATTATGAATAAAAGAGAAGTTTTGTATAATCTGCCAATCTCTCAGACATGGACTCTGGTCGTTCACAGCAACTTTACACAGTCTTCTTCAATACAAGCGGAGCGGGTATGTTTCTACTCAGATCAAGCCCTTGACTTATAAATACAGTTATGAGACAAGAAAAAGAGTCCAGATACATTCTATATTTTTGTAGAGGAAGTGAACATTAGCCAAAAAGCAAAACTATAATCCATGAGTTCCTGTATTTTCTCTGTCTCATCTTGAATTAATAAACAAAGGTTAATCAAATACTTACTAGCTGAGTAAATATTTTCCCTCATATATATAAACCAACCTAGGTCAGATTCTCATGTTTTGGCTCTATCTTAAGAACTGTGCATCTTTGAAAATCTTCTCAAGGTTGGCAGATTCAAAATTAACTTTTTCCCCTTAACTGTGTGTTAGATCAAGGAAATGGAAACATGTAGTGCTTCATGTATACCATCAAAGATATGTCTTTTCCTTTAAAAACAAAATCAATAAAACCATTCATGCCAACGCCCATAGGCAATTCTATAATAACAAATCAAAATGCACAAGCTAGGGTCAATACATTTCAAAAAAGGAATACATTCTGGCTTTATACAAGCTACTCTAGATACTGAAAAGGGAAAGGGAAGGTCTTCCTTGTGTACATGATAAATGTCAGTCATACCATCACAGGTCCCATAGGATTTAGCTAAATTCTCCCAGACTGAACTCATCAACCTATGGTCTTATTAGCTCTTTCTACTTCCATTGGTCAAAGTAGTTTGCTCAGACCACGCTGGGTCTTTGTTTTTTCCCACAAACACTGGAGAAGGACAAACATAGTACTCTAGTCTGCAAGGAGTTTGATGGGGAAGCCCACCCTGTTGAAAGCTGTTAACAAAGAAAAAGAAGACAGCTACAGCTTTAGAGTATTAAGTATCAAAATCCACCAGCACCAATGTGTAGTGCTAACACAACCGGGTTAGTGCCTGGTCCCACAATTTTTATTGCCAGCTTCTGAAAACAAGCAGCGGTATTAGGGATGCTTCACATTCATTCCAGACTCTCTCTGTGTTGACAGGAATCATGTTTTGCAGGACAGGTGAACTGCTTCAAAACTCCAGGCCAGTGAAATTTGGCAGTAACCTTTGCTTCATGTCTCTGATTCCTTGCTATCCTGAGAAAGGGACATTGTGAGCCCAGAACAATAATTTAAGGTAGTATTCTGGAGAATCACCAATTCCATCCTGAGTCCCTAAGGTTCAATTTCCCTGCAAGATTTTCCTCTTGCAGTTCCCACTGGAAGATTTTGCAGTGCTAAGGACAAGTAGCCTTCAGATTCTCTAAGGTAGGGGTGTCCAGCTCACACTGGGTCCTGGTCCAAATCAAGACTTTGGCATTCTTTCAGGGCCAGTGGCACCTGCAGGATTTCAGAAGCAGCAGTAGTGGTGGGGACAATAGTTCTTTAGTAGGGAAAAGAGAAGATATGCTTTACTCTTTTTCCTTAAAAAAGCTTGCATCATGTCACTAGTATACAAAATGTCATAGGCATTTTTCTCCACAGGCAGCTGCCTTTCATTGAAGAGTTACTTCAGCTTGAGAAGTGAGGACCTTGCTACTTGGAAAACAACATATACAGGAAGTGCAATGTGCATGGAACTGTACTTGACTGGAGATTTGGAAGCAGAGGACTAAATGCTTGAAAGACAGAATTCACATATGTCTGCATGGCTAGGATAAGCTAGGAATAGAGACAGATATACAAGCAAGAAAAATCAGAGAATACAAAAACCTTTTAAAGAAATGTCCCAGCAAGGTGATGGAGTTTGTTTAAAAAGACTTTCCCTGGGGTAAGGATTTGTGGGTGCATCTATGTGTGCAATTAATTTGAAGCAATAATCTCTGGAGCAGTTTGAGCCAGAGTAAACTACTCCTACATGCAGCATCTAAATGTGCACCTGGGACAGCAACAATTTGAGCCAGGGTGGAATAGTTTACACCAGGGCCAGGGGCAGCGGGGGTCAGCCAAGGGCTCCAGGGGGTGGCATCGGGTGGCAGAGGGGCTGGATGGGCATCAGTGTGCTGAGAGTGAAGAGCTGTGTAGTTAGGTGGCAAGCAGGAGTCTGGCCCCCTGCTGGCTGGGCTGACTGGGTACAATTTACACCTGCAGTTGGCATCTACATGTACATTTAACTGCAGTTAATTACCCCACCATAAGATAGTACTGTCCCTACAGCAGCATAAATTAGTTTATTGTGGCCTACTAGCATCCTATGTGTAGATGGTGATACTTTACTCTGCAGCTAATTAGTCTACTCTGCAGTTAAGAGCACGTTTAGACATGGCTTTTGTGACATCCATAACACCTAAGTGGAGCTGAAAAAACTGGAATCAGGGGGAAGAAATTTTCAAAATATTTAAGTTCCATGTCATTAATGTCCTTACAAGGACAGAAATAAGTGAGAGGGGTAAACACTTAAAAGATGCAAAATTTCTTGAAAGTTTCAGAATTTTACTCATACTGTGAATATTACTGTTCCACTGTTTTTAGCAACTTAAATTAAACAGGCTTTTGAAGCAAGTAAATAGCCTCATTTTATGGCTAAGAAACCCAAAATATACAACAGTTTTATATGACCTACCTGTGATTACACAGTAAATCAATGTCAGAACTGAGATCAGAATTAGCAGCCTGCCTCTAGGCCAAAGTATGTCCATTAACCAGTATGCATTTTCCATTTTAATGTTACATATAGAAAGCAGGGGTGTGCAAAGCGGGCTCTATTCGATTTAGATTTGGCCTGAATCAGGGGCGGTGATTCAATTTGTTGATTTGAATCACTGTCCCTGATTTGATTCAGCCAAATCCAAGTCTGAAGATTCGATGCTGATTCAGAGAATCAGCAATTCGGACATAGACACAGCTTTTAAACGTTTTTTCTACATACCTCAAGGTACCAGCGTGGCTCATGAATGCTACAATGCTGGGGCAGATGGAACATCCCAGAGGAGTGCGAGGGGCCCTCCATGTGCTCGGCGGTGAACCCAGAAATAGTTTCATAGTTGGTAGGGTCAGAAGGGACCTGAGCAGATCATCAAGTCCAACCCCCTGCCATGGGTAGGAAAGAATGCTGGGGTCAAACAATCCCAGCTAGGTGATTATCCAGCCTCCTTTTGAAGACCCCAAGGGTAGGAGCCAGCACCACTTCCCTTGGTTCCAGATCCTAGTCGCCCTGACTGGGAAGTAGTGCCTCCTGATATCTAGCCTGAATCTACTCTCAGTCAACTTATGACCATTATTACTTGTTACTCCTGGTTGCGCTTAGGGGAACAGGGATTCTCCCATTGCCTGCTGGTCCCCCTTGGCCAGTTTATAGACAGCCACTAGATCCCCACTCATCCCTCTCCTGTGGAGGCTGAACAGATTCAGGTCCCTTAGCCTCTCCTTGTAGGGCCTGCCCTGCTGCCCCCTGATCATGCGAGCAGCCCTCCTCTGCACCCTCTTGATGCTGTCCACATCCCTCCTGAAGTGCAGTGCCCAGAGCTGGACACAGTATTCCAACTGCAGCCTGACCAATGTTGCAGAGTGGGAGGATCACCTCCTTGGACCTGCTCATGATGCATCTGTGCATGTAAGACAAGGTGCGGGTTAGCCTTCATGACTGCGTCCCCACATTGACGGCCCATGTTCATCTTGAAATCAATAATGACTCCAAGATCTTTTTCTGCCTCTGTGCTGACGAGAAGGGAGTTCCCCAGCCTGTAGGTATGCTGCTGGTTCTTCCTCCTTAGGTGCAT
>NW_017729024.1:133951270-133964081 GCF_001723915.1 Gavialis gangeticus
GAAACCCATCCTGTTCTCATCCGCCCACCCCTGTAGCCTGTCCAGATCTACTTGTAACCTGTTCCTCTCCTCTAGCATACCCACTTCTCCCCACATCTTAGTGTCGGGCAGTCACCGTGTAAGGACGTATACACCAACGTCCTGCTGACATTCACTGGCCCCTCAGGGTGGCTGTCCCCCTACAGTCAAGCTAGGTGAGATCTGGTGCCCTTTCTTTTTCCGCCTGCCATAACTTTGAGGAGATTCTTAAAAGGGAGGTGGGTGACTTCCCATCTCATGCCCAGATCAATCGCAGGGGCTGCCCAGTGCCTGAAGCCCAAAGCCTGGACCCAAAAACGATGGAAGAACTAGCCTGGAGCCAACTTTCCAATTCCACCTCCTTTTTTTTATTTTATATATTTTTTTGTTTTTCAAAAGACCTTTGCTCTCCTCTTCTTCTGGGCATCTGCAAGGTCTGGTGCCATGTTGTCTGGAGCCGCTACCCCAGGATCTTCAGCAGTCCACCTTCCTGCCCTGGTCTCTTCTCCGGGACTTTAAAGCCAAACCATAGCAGGCTTAATTACCTGCAAGCGCTGCTTCAACAGCTGGGGATTCCCTCCAGAGCTATCAGCTGGGGACGGAGCACGGTATTCGCTGCTTGGGGTTTCTGCCTGCCCCCGTCTCAGCCGGTGAGCCTCTCCAGGGACCTGCTTCCCTTCTCTTCCTGAGCAGATGCCTGGCCTTGGTCGGAACTCTACACTTCTGGCTCCTCGGTTTTCTGGCTCTGCTCCTTTGGCTTTCCTCCTCCCCCCATCCAGCCCCAGCCTCCAGATATAGCCCACACTGTGGATTGGCTCCAATCTGCTTCACCTGGCACGGAGGTAAAGCCAAGCTGGTGCAGATCGGGAATTCTCATTGTAGCCTGGACAACACAACGTGAAGTGCTTCATGCCCCTGGCCGAGAACACACCCTCAGTGAGTGCCCTCGGGGCTCTCACATACCTCTCCCCTTAACTTGCCGTTAGGCGTACTTATACCCTGGGGTTTCGGTATAACAAGATCCACACCCACCTCCCCAGGATATGTTCTGTCTTCACTCTCATGGCATCTTGAAAGAAAATCAGCCACTGTGTTAGCTTTTCCTGGATGGTACGTAATCTTAAAATTAAAAGGTTGTAAGGCCAGAGCCCACTGGGTAATGCATGCATTGTCCATTTCTTCCACTTTCAGCCACCTCAGGGGGGCATGATCAGTGATGAGGGTGAACTCCCGCCCCAATAGGTAGTACCGAAATTACTGGATCCCCCAATTTATGGCAAGTCACTCACATTTGATAGTAGCATACTTTCTTTCTTGAGGATTTAATTTTCAGCTGGCATAGGCTATGGGTTGGGAGACTCCTTCGATCTCCTGGGACAGCACAGCATCTAACGCCCACCCCAAAGCATCTGTCTGTAAGGTGAAAGGCTACTCAAAGTTTGGGGTGTCTAACACCACCTCACGGCAGAGGGCCTTCTTAGTATGTTCAAAGGTGAATGTGTTTTTGGCGTTCCATACAAGTGATCCCTCCCTTTTTCCTCACAACACATTGGTAAGGCGAGCGGTGATGTCAGTGAACTTGGGTATGAACCTCCTGTAGTATCCCGCTAAGCCCAGAAAAGCCCTCAGCTGCCTACAGGTTTGCGGGAGCTTGAACTGGTGTAAGGCCTCTACCTTGTCAGCTAACGGCTAGACTTGTCCTTGCCCTAGGAAAAATCCCAAGTATTTGGTCTCTGCCTTGCCTAGGACACGTTTCCTCAGTTTGGCCATCAGACCTACTTGGTGTAGCTCACGCAGCACTGCCCTCACCACCCTGAGGTGATCTTCCTACCCCTGGGTATAGATGATGATATCCTCTATATATGCCGCTGCATATTGTTGGTGCAAGGCCAATACCCAATCAATCAACCGTTGAAAGGTAGCGGCCACTCCGTGCAGGCCAAAGGGCATTCTTCTGAACTCGTATAAACCCCATGGGGTACCAAATGCTGTTTTTGCCCTGTCTTCTTTTCGCAATGGGACTTGCCAGTACCCATTTGATAAACTGAGTGTGGAGATAAACCAGGCTTGCCCCACTCTCTCAAGAAGCTCACTGATCTGTGGCATCAGGAAAGTGTCGAACCTGGAAATAGCATTCACCTTCCTAAAGTCAATACACAATTGTAAGGACCCATCAGGCTTGGTAACTGCCATGATGGGGCTCTGTCAGGGGCTCCACGACTCTTGGATTACCCCCTGTTCCAGCATTCTGGCTAACGCAGTGCGAATGGCCTCGTGCCTACAATGAGCGATCCTTCTCCACTTTTCCCTGACGACTTATCCCGGGGGCATGATTATGCAATGAGTTATTCCCCGGGCACACCCGGGGTTCTCACTAAAGACATCGTGGAACTCTTTTACGGGGGCCTCTAACCCTGTCCTTGGGCCGAGCTCTCAGCCAAACTCATCCTCTGGAGGGGAAGAGGCAATCAATAGACCTTCCTGCTCCTTCCATTCTTTAAGTAAGTTAACATGGTAAATTTGTTTTTCCCTACGTGACCCTGGCTTAAGGACATCATAGGCTATGGGACCCATTTGCCACATTATCACAAAGGGTCCCTGTCAACACTTCGTAAGTTTATTCTTGGTGTCGGGAAGCAACACCAAAACCTTTTGACCTACCCAGAGGCCCCTTTCCTGGGCTTTTTATCATATGTGACCTTCTGTAACTGCTGGGCTGTTCACAGGCATTCATGAGCCAACTCTCCCACCTGCCGTAGATGTTTTTGCAGGTTCTGCATGTACTCAGAGGAGTTTAATTCACTCTCCTGCCTGGCCACCCATCCTTCTTGGACTTGATCTAGCAGGCTTCAAGGCCGGTACCCATATACTAGATCAAATGGGGCACACCCTAATAATGACTGGGGGCCTCCCGCGCCGCAAATAACAATGGAGGGATCATTAGGTCCCACTGGCATGGTTCTACCTGCATGCACCTTCTTAACATATTCTTCAGGGTTTGATTAAATTGTTTCACCACCCCGTTAGTCTGTGGGTGCTAGACCATTGTGCAGAGGTGCTTAATCTGCAGCGTCTTGCACAGACCATGCATGACGCTCACCATAAAGTTCATCCCCTGATCGGTGATGATTTCTTTTGGGACTCCCACCTGTGCAATCCATTTCATCAATTCCTCCACCACCTGGGGTCCCGTGACCCACCGCATCAGAATCATTTCAGGGAACCTAGTTGCATAGTCCATGATAACCAGCAGAAATTGGTGGCCAGCTGAACTCTCAGAGAGGTGACCCATGAAGTCCAGTGCAATACGCAAAAAGGGGACCTCAATTATTGGCATGAGCTGTAACAGAGCTCACCCTGGCCGGTTCCCACTTGCTATTTGGTATGCTGGGCAGGCACAGCAAAACTTTTCAACCTGGTCATACAGCCCAGCCCAGAAGTACCACTTTGTTAAACTGGCTTCTGTCTTCTGGTGCCCCATGTATCCTCCCAGAGGGTTCCCGTGAGCTAGGTTCTAGAGGGGAAGCCTAAACTGGGTGGGAACCAGCAGTTGAGCAACCTCCGCCTCCCCCAAAGGGCTTTGCTTTACCCAATACAATAAACTGTTCCTAACCTCAAATCGGGGCGTGCACGCATAGCGAGCCGGGTCCACCACTTCGTCCTCCACCTTCACCAGCTTAGTTTCCCAGATAGCTTGAAATTCCCACTCTTCTTCCCAGGGCTTTCAGAAAGCTCAACTGCTGGTCAGCTGCTCGAGGTTGAGTTCCCCGGTGCTTTCGCCAGCCAGGCCAATCTCCCCTGTGCCAACTTTTTTTTTGCTAATCCAAGCACCTCATAGATCTTGCGCCAGTCCCGGCCCAGGATCATGGGGTATGGCAAGTCCTGGGCCAGCCCCACTGGCATTTCCTGTGTAGTCCCCAATACCGTGACTCGGTAAACCTGCTGTGGGTAAAAGGTACTACGCCCATGCATGCAGGTTACCTTCATTGGGCTGGCCTTCCGTACGTGCATGAAGGGGGCTAATTTACTTTGGACAAATGTATGGGAACAGCCTGTGTCACTGATCACCTCCAATCTTTTGCCCCCAACCCAAACATCAATTATGGAATGGGGTCTGGGGCTGGCCAATGTACCTCTTCCAACACTACAGTAGTAGTACACTAAGTCCATGATCTTAACTCTGGAGGAGTCTACTTGGCCCGAGGACTCACTCAGCTCTGTGAATGGTGAGTGGGTTGCCCATGTGGGGCCCCGAGATGGGGAGATGCAGTCCTGAGCCATGTGCCCTGATCTTCCACACCAGAAGCAGATCACGCTACTGTCCTCAGGCCTCCTGCTTTTCCAGGGTCCTCGGCTCATTGACCTTGTGGAGTTGTGGGGTCTCGCCATTCTGGGGCTTTGTTCTTGCAATTTTTTCCCCCGGGCACTCCAAGAATTCTCTGCCAACTACAATGCCTCAGTGGATGATCCTGGCTGGTGGCAGCAGACCCACTGTTGAGTCTCCTCATCCAAATCATACAGAAACTGTTCCAGCAGGATCTTATCACAGATTTCACTTTTTGAGCTTTCCAGGGGTCTCAGCCACTTAGACACCAAGTCAGCCAATTGCTGCAACCGTGCTCATGGTTCCTTTGTTTCCCATGGCTTCTGGGCCCTAAACGCTTGGTGTTATGTTTCAGGGTTAATATCCAGCCTATGTAGGATTTCTTTTTTGACTTTATCTTAGTCTCTGGCTTCTTTCCTAGGCATAGACCCATAGGCCACCTGTGCCTTTCCAATCAGCAAGACTCTGAGGTTTCCAGCCCATCGGGAACTTTCTAGCCCCACCATTCAAAGCTCGCAAGGAACACTTTGGGGTCATCATGGATGGTCATCTTGGGAATATTTAGCTCTGCTGCATTTCACTGTTGCCACACCTGCTGTTGAATCCACTTCTCTTCCAGGGCCAGCTGTCAAGTGGATTGTTGCTGTTGCTGTTGGAGGACCTGCCCCATTAGGTGCAGTGTTTGCTGAATTGGGTCCACGCCCACCGCAGCTGCCACCATGGGGACTTCCATCCTTTCTTCCTTCTAGGCTGTTGTCAAAATTCCCAGCCAATGCACCAAGTTGTCAGGCAGTCACCATGTAAGGATGTATACCCCAATGTCCTGCTGACATTCACTGGTTCCTCGGGGTGGCTGTGCCCCTACGATCGAGCTGGGTGAGATCTGGCACCCTTTCTTTTCCCACCTGCCATGACTTTGATGATATAGGAGATTCTTAAAAGGGAGGTGGTGACTGCCCATCTCATGCCCAGATTAATCACAGGGGCTGCCCAGTGCCCAAAGTCCGGACCCAGAAACAATGAAAGGACCAGCCTGGAGCCAACTTGCCAATTCCACCTTCTTCTTTTTTACTTTATATTTTTTTTGTTTTTCAAAAGACCTTTGCCCTCCTCTTCTTCTGGGCATCTGCAAGGTCTGGTGCCCTGTTGCCTGGGGTTGCTACCCCAGGACTTTCAGCAGTCCACCTTCCTGCCCTGGTATCTTCCCCGGACTTTAAAGCCAAACCACAGCAGGCTTAATTACCAGCAAGCACTGCTTCAACAGCTGGGGATTCCCTCCAGGGCAATCAGCTGGAGATAGAGCGCAGTATTCATTGCTTGGGGTTTCTGCCTACTCCTGTCTCAGCCACAGAACCTCTCCGGGGACCCACTTCTCTTCTCTTCCTGAGCAGATGCCTGGCCTTGGTCGGAACTCCACATTTCTGGCTCCTCGGTTTTATGACTCTGCTCCTTTGGCGTCCCTCCTCCCCCAGGTCCGCCCCCAGCCTCCAGACATAGCCTGTGCTGCGTATTGGCTCCAATCCACTTCACCTGATGCGGAGGTAAAGCCAGGCTGCTGCAGATTGGGAGTTCTCGTTGTAGTCAGGATGTCGCAGTGTGAAGTGATTCATGTCCCTGGCCAGGGACACACCCTCTGGGCTCTCACACTTACTGTCATCCGTGAATTTGAACAAGGTGCTTTTCACCCCCTCATCCAAGTTGCTGATGAAGATGTTGAACAGTGTGGATCCCAGGACCGAGCCCTGGGGAACCCCACTGCCCACATCCCTCCAGGCTGAAAATGACCCATCCACCACCACTCTCTGGATGCAGCCCTCCAGCCAATTTGTGACCCATCTGACTGTGTAGGCATCGACACCACAGTCACCTAATTTTTTAATGAGAATGGGGTGAGGGACAGTGTCGAAGGCCTTCCTAAAGTCCAGAAAAACTATGTCCACTGTGACACCTGAGTCCAAGGATTTTGTGACCTGGTCATAGAAGACAACCAGGTTGGTCTGACAGGACCTGCCTCTAATGAACCCATGTTGATTGCCCCTAAGCATAATATCCCCTGCTGGTCCCTCGCAGATGTGCTCCTGGATAATTTTCTCAAAGATCTTCCCTAGGACCGAGGTAAGACTAACAGGCCTATAGTTTCCTGGGTCCTCCTTCCTCCCTTTTTTAAAAACAGGGACCACATTGGACCTTTTCCAGTCCTCTGGCACCTTGCCAGAGCACCACAAATGCTCATAAAGCTGTGCCAGGGTCCCACAATGACCTCTGCCAATTCCCTCAGCACTCCGGGGTGGAGATCATCAGGACCTGCTGATTTGAACATGTCTAGTCCCACCAGAAGTTCCCTGACTAGGTCCTTACTGACCCTGGGCCTGGCTGCACCTCCCCTGGGTCCATCTGGGATGGACCAGTCCCTACTCAGAAAAATAGAGGCAAAGAAATTGTTAAAGAGGTTAGCTTTGTCATCTGGTGCAACCACCAGATTTCCAGGCTTGTTCTGCAGATGCCCCACATTACCCAGTACCTTCTTTTTACCCGCTATGTATTTAAAAAAGGACTTCTTGTTGTCCTTGATCTGGGTAGCTAGTCCCAGTTCCATCTCCGCCTTAGCCTTCCTAACAGCCCCTCTACAATCCCAAGCAATGAAGATATAATCCTCCTTGGAAGATGGCCCCTCCCTTCTATTGGGTGTATGCCGCCCTTTTAGCTTCAAGATGTTCCTGGATGTTTATGGTGATCCATGGGGGCTTTTGAGAACTCTTGCCCCCTTTGATCCGCATTGGGATTGTCACCCTTTGGGCTTGGAGGTTCATCTCCTTAAGGAGCAACCACTCTTCTTGGACTCCCAACTCCCCTCCCCTCCGGGACCTCAGTACCTCCCTGACTAGTCTCCTTACCTCATTGAAATCTGCCTTCCTGAAGTCCAGGGCTGCTGCCTTGCTGCAGGCCTTTCACACCCTGCGCTGGATGGTGAATTCTAGTAGGTGATGATCGCTATCACCCAGGTGGTCAAGAACCCGCAGTCCCCTCACCAAGTAATCGCCTGTGGCCAGGACCAGGTCCAACAAGGCATTTCCCGTGGTGGGGACTGTGCACCTCCTGAGTTAGATGGAGGTCCTGTAACTCAGCTAGATACCTACCTGAGCGGTTAAACCTGGCTGACTGCTCGTCCCAGTAGATGTCTGGATAGTTTAGGTCACCCATGATGACAATGTCCCTTGACTTAACTGCCTCCACAACCTGACCTGAAAATTCCCAGTCCAGCTTTTCCCCCTGGTTGGGTGGTCTATAGTAGACTCCCACGGGGACCGGAAGTACTTCCAGTCCACTGGGAAGTGTGTGGGGGGAGTCCCCCATGCCTCCCCAGCTTGGCAATTGGCCTTGGGGGGACCTCGGGTGCCCCCCCAGATGCAGGAGGCACCAGTCACCAAGCCAGGGGAGCACAGATCGGGGGGCCCTGCATGCTCCCCGACTGACTCGGAACTGCTTCTGGTCCATTTCTGGGTCTGCTGCCAAGCACGCTGGGGAGCCCCCCATGCTTTTGTGGGACACTCCATGCACTCCAGCATTTCAGTGTTCATGAGCCCCTGCTACCTAGAGGTATATAGAAAAAACATTTAAAGCTGTGTCTATGTCTGAATCGCTGAATCTTTTTGAATCTCTCTGAATCAATTTGGAGGGTGCCAGTTGGATTTGGAGAAACTAAAGGGTCCTCTGATTCAAGTCAGATTCAGAGATTTGGCTACCAAATTGGGCTGAATCTCTGCCAAATTGAATCAGGGACCGAAGCTTTGCACAACCCTAATAGTAATAAAAATAAGTAATGAATGAAGTGAGAAAAAAAATGTCAGGGACACACAAATTTGGAAGCTGGTGAAGCAGAATTAAAAATGGAGAAAACACAAAGAAGTACTTCCAACTTTGAAAGGATAAAAAAATCATCTTACATCTCCATCACTGGGTATAGCACACAAAGGTGGAGACAGAATAGATCTTTTTTTTTTCAAACAGAAATATATTTATTGAATGAGTATGGGGTGGCATGGTGACTCAAGGCAGTGTCTTTATTTTGGGTAAATAATTACCAGATTTAAGCCAAATCTTTTGTGGAGAATCAAAATAATTCTGCATTCCTAGTTTCCTACTGATTTATCTCCTAACCAGTTGTTCAAGTATCTGAAAATTACAAAACAATGTTGTTCCAGTGGTATTTGTAGCCTGATTTTAGGCAAGAGGTGTAAGTTTTACATGTAAGCTTGATCTCATGAAATTGCAAACAATTTTTAGATTAGAGTTCAGAACTTTAAATAAATACTGGGTGCATCTACACATGCAATTAATGTGAAGGGATAAACTCCAGAGCTCTTTTGAGCTGATGTACACTGCTCCTGGGTGCAGCATCTACACAGGCACCTGGGACAGCAGCAGTTTGGCCTAGGTTGGCAGCAGGTTCCAGGGGTCAGACCTGGGCTCCAGGTGGCAACTCCAGGAAGTTTTTACAAACCTAATATGATGTTGTCCACATCCCCCTTTTAAACCAGATTAGCAGAATGGAAGCACTGTCCCTGCAATATGGACCTATTTCTGTTTTGTTTCTTTGTTCTTTCTTTCTTTTCTGATCTTCTTTGGAGTATAAAAAGTGGAAACTTGGGAAAATAACTAGGGAAGAATATAAGAGCATTGCTTAGGCATTCAGGGATAAAGTCAGGAAGGCCAAAGCACAACTGGAGTTGAAGCTAGCAAGGGATACGAAGGGTAACAAGAAGGGTTTCTAAAAGTATGTTGGTAGCAAGAGGAGGATCAGGGAAAGTGTGGGTCCCCTTACTGAATGGGGGAGGCAACTTGGTAACAGAGGATGCAGAAAAGCTGAAGTGCTCAATGCCTGTTTTGCCTCAGTCTTCACAGGCAAGGACAGCTCCCAGACTACCGTATCGGGCAGCACAGTTTGGGGAAGGTGAGAGCAGCCCTTAATGCTGAAAGAACAGGCTAGGGACTACTTAGAAAAGTTGGATGTTTACAAGTCCATGGGGCCAGATGGGATGGACCCGAGGGTGCTGAGAGAGTTGGCTGATGTCATTGCAGAGCCACAGGCCATCATCTTTAAAAACTCATGGCAATCAGGAGAGTGGCAAAGGACAAACATAGTGTCCCTATTTAAGAAAGGGAAAAAGGAGGATCCAAGGAACTACAGATCAGTCAGCCTCACCTCATTCCCTGGAGAAACCATGGAGAGGATCCTCAAGGATCCACTTCTAAGCACTTGGAGGTGAAGAAGGTGATTAGGAACAGTCAGCATGGATTCACCAAGGGCGAGTCATGTCTGACCAAACTGATTTTCTTTTATGATGTGGTGACTGGCTCTGTGGATGTGGGGAGACTGATGGATGTGGTGTACCTTGATTTTAGCAAGGCTCTTGATACAGTTTCCCACAGCATTCTTGCAGGTAAGCTAAGGAAGTATGGGCTGGATGAATGGACTGTAAGGTGCGTAGAAAACTGGCTGGAGCATCAGGCTCAGAGAGTAGTAATCAATTACTCGATGTCTAGTTAGCAGCTGGTATCAAATGGAGTGCCCCAGTGGTTGGTCCTTGGGCCATTTTTGTTCAAAGTTTTAATTAACAACCTGGAAGATGGCCGAGTGCACCCTCAGCAAGTTTTCAGATGACACCAACCTGGGGAGAGGAGCAGATATACTGGAGGGTAGAGCTAGGATTCAGAGTGACCTAGACAAACTGGAGGACTGAGCCAGAAAGAATCTCATGAGGTTCAACAAGAACAAATGCAAAGTCCTGCACTTAGGTTGAAACAATTCCATGTACCAGTACAGGCTGGGGGCTGACTGGCTGGGCAGCAGCTCTGCAGAAAAGGACCTGAGGGTAACAGTGGACAATAAGCTGAATATGAGCCAGCAGTATGCCCTTGTTGCCAAGAAGGCTGATGGCATACTAGGCTGCATAGTAGGTGTGTTGCCAGTAGGTCAAGGGAAATGATTATTCCCCTCTATTCAGCACCAGTGAGGCCACATCTGGAGTACTGTGTTCAGTTTTGAGCCCCCCACTACAGAAAGGATGTGGATAAATTGGAGAAAGTCCAGTGGAGGGCAACAAAAATGGTGAGGGGGCTGGGGCATATGACTTATGAGGACAGGCTGAGGAAACTGGGCATATTTAGTTTACAGAAAAGAAGACTGAAGGGAGATTTACTAGCAGCCTACAACTACCTGGAAGAGGATTCAAAAGAGGATGGAGTTAGACTGTTCTCAGTGGTGGCAGATGACAGAACAAGGTGTAATGGTCTCAAGTTGCAGCAAGAGAAATTTAGTTTAGATATTAGGATGACTTTTCTCACTACAAGGGTAGTAAAACACTGGAACAGGTTACCCAGAGAGGTGGTAGAATCTCCATCCTTGGAGGTTTTCAAGACCCAGCTTGACAAAACTTTGGGTGGGATGATCTACTTGGGGATGGTCCTACTTTGGAGCAGGAGGTTGGACTAGCTGACCTCCTGAGGTCCCTTCCAACCCTCATTTTCTATCATTCTATGATTTCCCATTTCATTTTATTTCCTTTCTTTGTCTTTTGCTCCCTCCTTTCCTAATGGCTCTACTTACATGTACCAGAAGGCTTCATGCTAGCTGGAGTGCTCCTCTTGTGCTGTTGTGGCTGGAGTGAATGATCAGGGAGCATAGAGAGCATATAAGAGAAACAAGGACAGGTGACCTGAAAGTGCAAGAAAAGCAACAGGTATACCTTTCGAGGATCTAACTACTAACCCAGTTCATGCAGCTTTTTTGAACTCAACTTTCTTTTTCTCCTGTTCATTGCCAAACTCCCTGCCCCCAATCACTTTTTCTCCTATAAGCTGATACCCACAGCCTTCTGGACAGGGGTGTCATTCCTTCCTCCTCAACAGCCTTTCAACAGGTTGAGAAACTGAATTTAAATTTGGAGGAACCTTTAAAACCGTTCTTTATTCCCCACTGAAAGTTAAAATACCCTGTTTTTATATTATCTTATACTTTTAATGATTTATCAGTAAGAGAATTATTGCTGGTTCCTTTTTCAGTCATGCACAACAGTGTCCTCTGATGAAGAAACTATAATGATCCACCAGCAGGACCACCTTTATACCATCCTCTCTTTCTTTACAGTCTCAGGGCATGGCTGAATAAAAATGGTATGACCAGAGATACCTGGCCCCCAGCTACTCCTCAACTGCAAGTATAATTTGTGAGGACTGTGGGCAAATGGAGATGGAGTAATGTCAGTTTATCCCCAGGATTTTGGAACCATATTCTCTTTCTGGTAAGATGTTTCCTTTTTGCTTATATGCATTTTTTCCCACTTAATTTCACAGCAAACAATTTTTCACTCCCATGTTGTTACACAATACTAGCAAGTCAAAAAGAATAATTATTATTGAATTCCATGCTATTTTGATGAGAGTGCAAGACAGTTAGGCACAAATTTAAGTTTTTGTAATTATAGCCAGTTCTGTATAAACACAGGCTTGTAACTTGTAGCCTGTAAAAAATATACCACAAATGATAGGAAGTTTGGGCTAGCACGTTAAGCTCAGCAGTTTATCTCTGTTTGCTACCCTTCAGAATTAGAATGCTTTTTACACAAATTGTTAACATTCAGCCTGAGTCTGCATATAATTGTAGTACTTAACAGCACTACTCCACCCTTGTTAAGACTATAAACCCAGTTCTACAAGGAATCCTTGGATGCCTGTACACGAGTGCGGAGGCTGCAATATGCATTGTAATTACAGTGTCGGAGCAGACTTGATTAATTGAGTCTGCTGGAGAGTGGCAAGTACTGCACTCTAGCAACCTCCCACATCAATCAGTGTCCCCCCACTGCAAAATGGTGGTGGAGGCACTTGAACTAAAGCTCATTGTTCAAGCACCTCCTCCACCATTTTGAAGCGCAGGGGCACTGATACATGACATGCTGCACCACTTTAATTAGAGCGGCTCTTGAAGCTACTGTAATTAAAACACTGCCCCCCATACCCTCGAAGCATGTGTAAGAGTGCCCATTGTAATTAAAGTTTTAATGCTTGTCCAACTTTGATAATAGTACAGCTTGAGCCCCATGTAAATATATTATAGCATGTTATCTTTAAAAATGTATTTAGCTTCTTTGTATTAGTATGACTAAGCAACAGTTTCTTAAATGTAGGGTGTACATATACTTATTTAAATGAAACAGGTACCCTGCCCTCTCTGGCACTGACAATCTCTACCAAGAGTGGACCTGGTTCCTCCATGCAGGCCTTTCTCAGATGCAAAAGACTTGGGTCTGAAAGACAAGGTGAGCCCCAGTCAACACCCCTGTGCTTGCCAAACTGCTTGATCCTGCCAGCCACTCCTGCTGCTGGTTTTAATGGCATTCACCAGTGCTGGAAGTCATGCAAAGTAAGTTGGGGTTGGGGGAGAGGCAGGTGGGATAGTGGGGGTTGGCT
>NW_017729024.1:133969081-133971006 GCF_001723915.1 Gavialis gangeticus
GGTTGGGGGAGAGGCAGGTGGGATAGTGGGGGTTGGCTCGCTGTGGGCAAGGGGCTTTCATCTTGGGTAAGGGCGTGTTGGGGCTAAAAATAGTCCTGGGTCCTAAGAGGGAGGGGATTGTCCCTCAGTCCTGCCAAATCCCCCTGCAAACCTGCCTGCCCCATCGATCTGCTCACCCCTACCCCTGCCCTGACTTACCTTAGTTGGGCTGCCAGAACCAGTGTCTGCTGGTAAAACCAGCCCTGGGAGCAATTTGTGGGATTGGGGATAGTTTGGCAGCATCAGGGGGATCTGGGAAGGTTTGGAGGGGGGTGGAATCAGAGAACCTGATCTCCCCAAACCCCCCCCCAATGGACCCCTGCAGCACCCCAATCTCCTCAAACCCCCTGCAGACTCCAGTAGCCCCCTTCATCTCACCCACCCCTCTTCTTCCTACCCCAGCTCACCTTAGATCAGGCTCCCAGCACCTATCTAATTACTGAGTTAGATATGGGGGACATTTTTAACCCTATCTGACCCTGGGAACTTCTAACTGTAATGTCTGCACAAAGCCTTCATAATTGTCATATCTGGTGACTTTACTCCTGTGGAAGCACACATTTCTAACAGAATGCAAGAAGTTTTATCTGCAAAAAGGCAGGAACTTTCTTACGAGCAAGATACTTGAGTCAATCACAGGGTGGAGGCAATTTGGATTTACCAACTTGTGCACAACTCAAAACAGATCTGCTGACTGAGACTTTGCAGACACTTTATTGTCAGCAAAGAACTATTTCTTTGCCTCCCTTACAGCAACAGAACAAGACTGTTTTAAAATCTTTATCACAATCCAATCCCAAGCAGATATTCTATTTTCTGCTTCCTAGCAATGCTTCCATATGCTTTAATACTAGAAGGCCATCTACAAACAATGAAAACCCAAGCCCCCAAAGCCAATGAGGAAACAACTTGTGTATGACTATCATTGGTAAGAACATAAGTGTTTTATATTATTCCAATAAACCATCAGTAAATTGGTGCATCATAGAAACAAGTAAAATGCAATTTCCATTTTCCCAGGGTAAGAAAACACTGTTCCTTCTGCAGCCATGTAACTAAGATGAATGCTCCCAGAAGAGCTACAAAGTATAACAGTGACCAACTTTTAGAGTATGCTGTGCTCTTCAGCCACACTAATAGAATTAGTTTTATTAATCCTTTTCATCAGGTTAAAGCCTTTCTCTAGGTCACTTCAAAACCTCTTTTCAGTAAAATCTCTATATCTTTAATCATTTGTAATTCAAATCTTTAAAGGCCAGTATCTTTCTAGTTGCTATGCAGCAGTTCCATTTGAAGACAGTTATATTTTTCTGAATGTATATTAAACATTTGTAGAACATAAATATTGTGTAAGTTCCATATTTTTCACTGAAGGACCTCTCCCACCCTTACTTAGGAATATTCACTTAGGGACAGATCATATGCTACCATTTCAAAGGGAATGGGAAGCAAAGGTTTTCACATGCGGTTAACTTCACATCAATGAGTGGTACCATTGTAGGCCTATACATGAGCACAGAGGCCGCTCTGATGCACTGGAATTCCAGTGCGTTGGAGCAGACTCAGTTAATCAAACCTACTGGAGCATGGCAACTACCACACTCCAGCAGCTTCCTACATCTTGTATATCAGCGTCCCCATGTTTAAAAGAGACGGTGGGGGCACTTGAACTAAAGTTAATCGAATGAGCTTTAGTTCAAGTGCTCCCACTGCCATTTTTAAGTGTGGGGATGCAGATACAGGAGATGCAGTGGCACTTTAATTAGACCAGGTCTTGTAGCCAGAGCACGTATAAAGGTGCCCATTGACTTTAATGAACCTACACACCTAAGTGAATATAAGCATGTGTACCTCTGCAAGATTAAGGATTTATGTGGCAATTACAA
>NW_017729024.1:133976006-133984759 GCF_001723915.1 Gavialis gangeticus
CCACGCTCCAGCAGCTTCCTACATCTTGTATATCAGCGTCCCCATGTTTAAAAGAGACGGTGGGGGCACTTGAACTAAAGTTAATCGAATGAGCTTTAGTTCAAGTGCTCCCACTGCCATTTTTAAGTGTGGGGATGCAGATACAGGAGATGCAGTGGCACTTTAATTAGACCAGGTCTTGTAGCCAGAGCACGTATAAAGGTGCCCATTGACTTTAATGAACCTACACACCTAAGTGAATATAAGCATGTGTACCTCTGCAAGATTAAGGATTTATGTGGCAATTACAACTCAGAGATTTTACCTACATATAAATAGACATTACACCATGTTCCCCAAGAATCAGCTGCCTTCTCCTTTCCTCTGTTGAAAATAAGGGACTCTAGCCTTTAACTTGGTACCTTGGTGCAGATTGTTTCCCCTTCTGTGGGGGTTGCTACCCTGAGGGTTGAGATGGAGCCTGTTCTGCCCACCGATGCAGTCAGGAAAGTAGTGGCCCAGTGGCTTGCATTCCTTCCCACTGCACTGTGACCTGTGATGGAAGCAGCTCAAGAACAGATTAAAAGAGGCAGATCACACTTACCTTCTTGCATGAACATATTAGGCCGGCTCATAATCAAGCCCAACTAAATTACGTGCAATGGTTACAAAGACAACATATTCTAGCAGACTGACTGACCATTTTATAAATCTACAGATAAGGAATTGCCTTGCCCTAATGCACAATTATTATTTAACTAGCCAATTGCCCATCATGAATGATAGATTTAAAATAATGAAGAAGTGTTTATATGGCTGCGCCTTCCCCCACCCTTCGGGGCCAGCCATGTAAACACTCCATGCGCTGCCACCGCCACCTCCTCCAGCCACTGGCACGGGGGCTCCCTCCCCACACCCACCTCTGCCTCCTCCCCTGAGCAGCAGGGCTTCCCCTTGCCTCCCTGCTTCCATCCCTGCCGCCTCCCTGTCCCTGCTGGCTGTTGGGTGCATGCGTGCCCACCTTCACCCTTGCCCACATTTGCTGAGCAGCGGGGCTTCCCTCCACCTTCCCCCCATCCCTGCCAGCTGTTGGATGCATGCGTTGAAAACCCCTCCATCATTTCCCATTGTTCCTGGAATTCTTTAAAATGCCCCACAACAAAGGAAATGTTTGGTATGGTTTAATGATGGCTATAGAAAAGGAACTAATTAACCATGCAACAAGAAATGTAGTCTGCTATGTTACTTGTAGCATTCATAGCTGTGTAGATGCCAGAGAAAAGTTGTCTGCAAGTTATCAAGCACATTTATTATTGTTGAACAAGCCTAATCAAGATGCATTGGCCTTATCTAGGCAATGTAATAAAATTTTATATTTATATTGCTTCTTCCATATGCGGTGTCATTAAATGGCCTGAAAAGAAAAACTGCCTTATAAAATCAGGTATAGCAAGCACAGAATAAAATCAATGTACATATGGAGAATTAAGGAAATATAAAGCAAAAGTTGAAATATAATAGTAGCAACTATTATGTTGCTGATACACAAGCCAGAATAGAAGCCAGTGCACTCTTTCATCGTTGTATTGGCTCTACATTGCTGACAGTAGTAAAATCTATTTTAGTGCATAAAGCAAATAGTCACGGCTCAGAACAGGCAGGGAGAAAGTCTGCTGCAGCTTTTATAATACAGTGCAAATGCAATTTCTCCAACTATTGTTTCCCTGAGCATTGCTGACCTTAAGACATGGTCAATAATCCGGACAAAAATTTATTTCCCCCCCCCCAATTTCATTATAAATGAAGCCTTCTGTGACCACTGTTCACCTGCTAAGCTTCAAATACATCTGGAGTTGAGAAGCAAAATTCAGATCCAAATTGGGGTCTAACTTTCTCAAGTCCATTGTTTCTGGGGGGGAGGGGGAGGCTGCTTAGTGTCAAGCTTGACTGAAAAACAGAGCTTCTCTGTTAAAACAAAGTTACCTTTCCACAAAGCAGCACTCATTGCTATTAAGTATGATTCATTTTAATACTGGTTCTCTTGAAACTCTTGATTGAGTGAAGTTCTTGATTGAATGTCCCGCATAATCACATACATGTCTACACTCACATATATGAGGCAGCAACAGCACTTCAAAGTTAATCCTTACCATTTTGGCTACTCTTATGTTTACAAGTTCATCCCATTACCAGTGTGTTAGAACTGGGAAGCTAAGCAGCCATTTTTTTTGTCCCTAGAACAAGTGTGTCAAAGATCAGGCCCATGGAACCCCATTACCCAGACCCAATGCTGACCCTCAATCTAAGTTGCTCCATGTGATGCACTCTGAACTGGCCTGGCGTGTGAGACACAGGACACGTACCTCGCATGGCTCCCACTCCCAGATCTACATCCAGGATTGCCACATGAGGTGCCTCCCTCTGGATCAGCAGCACAAGCGCTGCCTACATCATGGGTTCCAGCACAGGTCCCAGCCCAGCAGGAGGAGGGGAGGGGAGGGGAGGGACAGTGCAAATCTTGGACTAGCCAGGGCAGGTGCCACATGTAGTGTAGATCTTAGAGTGGATACCCTGTGTGCTGGAGCTGGCAGGGGAAGGAAAAAAGGAGTCCTTGCACCTGATCCAGCCCGTGCACCAGGCCCTGCCCTAGAACAACAAAAATACGTTTTTACACCTAAGGGTATCAGATTCTTTTTGCTATGTAATACTTCACTGCCAGCTGGAGTTACCCATGCAAAGAGGAAAAGCCCCTTTAAAACAGAATTAATTGAACCTCCCAACAGAAAGAGATATATACCTGATTGTTAACCCTCAAAAACAACTCAAATGATGTGATGAATATGAATCACTAAACAACCTGGATGCTCCTCGTGGCATTTCTTGTATAGTGATGAACTAGAGGACTGATTACCCTTGAACATCCATAAATGCCATTCCTTCCTGAGAAAGGAATTCCTCTTTAGTTTATGTACATTTTCTTATATGCAACTATATCAGTCAGGTGTTAAACTATCACTACCTGGTGAATAATTCATTACATTGTTTAATGCATTTAACTGCTAAACTACCTACAGCAATCTCCTTGAGCTGTAGCATTAGAGCTCTAAAATTAAAACAGAGTGGAACTGTTTAAATCTGGTTGCGTCAGTAACTCAGAAGGCTCTGAGTTCCTTCCTGATGAAAAGGTTATAACGCTATTAGAACCTAATCCGATTATTTTATATTTAATTAAGGAAACTTGCAAGCAAGATGCCCATCTAATTGGAAATATGCATTGACTGAACCAAGCTGTTGAAAGAAGCAAAAAAAAAAAAAAAATTCAAAAGAGGATTAAAGGAAACACCTTTGAGCCAATACCTCCACAGCCATATTCATGTGAGATATTAAATTTGTAGAGACTACCAGAAAAGTAAATGAATTTACAGTGCTGAGCTCCTACTTCTTTCTAAGAATTTCTCTTCAGTAGTTACCATGAAATAAGAGTTGCATCTAATTGTTCAACATAAGTTGCCTAATATTTCATTGAAAGCCATATTACAATTTTGTGTGAAACAAAAATCCTTCAAAATTTGTATTACAGATCCAAAATTAGGGAAGTGAAAAAGTCTACTTTAATTTTTTCATGTAAACCAAACCTGAGAGGAGAGATCTTGTTTTGTTTCTGAGGTGTGTATATATATCTATATCTATAGATCTATCTCAAGGGTAATATACATAAACCTCGGAAACAAAACAAGACCTCTCCTATTATATATATATTAGTCAGGCTTTTGCAGGATTTTTTTTTGGATGAAATGCATATTCAGATCAATCAAAACAAATTTATGTCACACCTATTAAAACATTTCAGTAAAAAAAAAACCCTCTGAAAAATGGAAAAAAAGTCATCACTGGACTTTTTAAAAAGTGAAACTGGGTTTTCCTTTTGAAAGAATGCTTTGTTTTGGAACATGACACAGAGTTCTCACCTTGCTGCATCTATATATTTCATTCTCTTTTGGTTCATCAGATTAGGCTAAACTATATGAAATTTAACTTTTAAAAAAGAGATAATACAAACCTGAAAACAAAAATACTTCATTTGACCGAAAACACTATTTTTTGTTTCTACGAGAAAGTGAAACATTTCTTTCAGGTTGGCACCACTGGCAGCTGGTAGTGGTTTCTCAGGGAAATGGTCTCAGCCCAATATGGTCCATTATTTTTAACAGCAATCTAGATGATGGTGATCATGGTCTTTGCTGGTTAAGTGTGCAGCTGACATAAAGATTGGTGAAAAATAAATAATGATAGGTCACTCAGCATGGTTTGAACTATTTAGCTAAATGGTCACAATCTAGCAAAATGCATTTTAACACAGCCAAATGTAGGAATGCAGTTTATACCTACAAGACTGGAGACTGTCTCACTAAAGAAAATAACCATTTGAGCTTGAGCTCTCAATACAGTGCTGATGGGATGATGTGGTTTTCATAGATTTCATAGATTTCATAGACGTTAGAGGAGAAGTAGGAGTTGAGAAGTGATCTTGCCTCTGTACACAAAATTGGTACAACTACTGCTAGAATTTTGTGTTCACTTCCAGTGCATATGTTGCAGGGTAAGAGAAAAAAGGAAAGGAACAAGCTTGCTCACACCCTCCCCCTTACCAAAGTGGGCACCGGAGCCTGCCAGCCTTGCAGGTTCACTGCCTGAGCTGATGCAGAATGGGTCATTTCCCCCTCTGAAGTGAGGGGGTTGGGGGGCTGCTAGCAACTCCCAGCCCTGCCAGAGAGCAGCCTGAGCCAGAACAGAATGGAGCTTGTCCCCATCCAGGGTAAGGAGCAGGCCCACCCATTACCATTGCCAGCCCTGCTGGAGAACAGGGGAGGAGCCCAGCTGATGTCATGGGGGAGGCCCTGTGCAGGACACTGGGGAAGCCTGGGAGTTTTGGCTCCACTGTGGGTTTTCCCCACTTTGAAGTGCTCCCTTCACCTGTAGGAGGCGGGGACATGGCCACACCAGAAGTACCCGGCCCTGGCCAACTGGAGCACTGTGGAGGCAGCGAAAAGAGTGGGACAAGAAGGAGAGTGAGGCCTTCCAGATGAGAAGCGGAGGAGCGTGCACCAGGAACTGGTATGGGGGAGCAATTCTGCCCACATCTTTGTTTGTTTATTCAAATTGGACTCTTAGGAATCCCAACTGGGAAGACCGGGATTTATTCCTTAGGAAAGCCCTCCAACCCAAATCAGAAGATTGGGTGCAGTTTGAAATCCAAACTAGGGCCTGTCACAGGGCACTAAGGTGCCTGCTTCTTTAAGGGCAGAAACTGCCTAAAGAGAGGGCCCTAGCAGTCAGGCAGGAACCCCACAGGTGCAGGCTACTGTGTTAGCAGGCCTAAGGAGGGAATTAGCCTGCACAGCCAGACAGCTGAGCAGAAGAGTCAGGGCCCTGGGCACATATAAACTCCAAGGCTGGTATTAGAGTGGCAGATCCCTACCAGCAGCCAAGGAGGAAGGAGCCTCCAGGGAGGAATTGCCCAGAGATGCTGCAGCTGCCAGAGATGCTGCACTTAGGGGTAATAGGGATCCAAGAGCTCACCAGATACCCTTGCCTACGAGGCACTTAGTGCCAGGGAAGAAGTTTGACTCTTTTAAAGGGACAGAGAACACCCTGAACTTTTTGTGTTATGTTATTAACCCAGGGGCTCATATTTTTGGTTGCTGTTTTATAATACCGGAGGATCAGGCTGGGGCTATTGGGGAAGGAGACGGCCTCATTGGGGCCCACTACAGTGTAGAGACCCCAGTCCCAGAGTGGGCACAGTATTCAGGGGTGAGTGGACCCCAGCGCCAGGGGGGCGCCAAGAGTGAGACAGGGTTGCGGAGAGCCCAGTGATGACTGGAGGCCAAGCTAAACTAAGGGCTTGGAGGGACAATGTGTGCATACCATCTGTGAGGCTTGGAGCATGGTAAAGGGGTGGTTTGGATCCATGCATCTAGCCCATAAGTCTGAGGGTGTCCCGAGAGGCAACCATTTGGAGCAGGACTCAAAAGGGGTCCAAAAACCCACAGGGTTCAGTGGGGTCCATCCGGACCGTGCCCAAAATACAAACTTGAGGGCAGCTTCCCTATTTATTATAGTACAACAAGACATGGCAGGCGAGAAAGAGGGTGACCATCGGGCAGGATTGGCATGGTCAAGGAGCCCTAGGGGTATCACAGCCATCCCAGGGGACCCCATCCCATGACAGGCCCCATGACTGACTTAAAGACTCAGAGGTTTGTGGAGGGAGTGTAGAGGTGGAGGAGCTCCCAGTAGCCCCCTGGTCCTCACTCAAGATGGTGTCCATTGGCTGGGTCATTCATTTGGCTATCACACAAATAGGGAGAGGGTACGTGAAAGATGGACTTGTCATTGTAGAGATGGCAATATCATGCAGGTACAGGGGGTGTTGCCTCATGGGTTAGAGTGAACAAGGTTGGCCAGCACTAGCACTACCAACCCAGCAGGGCGGGAGGGCCTGAGCAAAAGAATTCTACATCTTAACATCGTTGTGATGGGTGAGTCTGGAGGTGGGGCCATAACTTCCTGCTGGAGGTCACTAATAGGTACAATCGGCCAGGCGCAGTTGTGACCTGTTACAGTGTACACATGCTAGAAAAAGTTCAAAAGAGGACCACAAAATGGTCCAGAGACTGTAAAACAATGTTAAGCTTAAGGAGTTGAACCTGATCATCTTATCAAAGAAAAGAGTGAGAGATCACTGAGCATAGGTACTTACCCAGGGAAAGGATAGGATGGGGGCTCAACTTTGCTAAGAAAGGCAGGAACAAGATTGAGTGGCTGGAGCTGAAAGTAGACAAAATTAACCTTGAAATAAGACCCAATATCCTAGCAGTAAGGGTAATTATACATTGTAACAGCTTATATGGGGAGGTGGTGGACTCCCCATTACTTGGAGCCCGTAAAACAAGATTAGTCAGCTTACTAATAGACCTGACTTAATCCAGCTTCTGAGAAAAATTCTACAGCCTGTGTATCCAGAAGGCCAGAGTAGATGATCCTAGCAATTCATCTGGCCTTAGAGTCTGTAACTGAATAAACAATTCAATGACAAATCAGACACAACCTTGCACTATGATAGAGCAGGAAAAAAGCAAGAACTTTGGGCTTCATAAGGAAAGGCATCATTTCATAGAGCAATAAGACAACAATTCTTTCTAAACACCCATAGTTCTGAACTAAATTCCCACAAGTTATTGACTAAAAGGATGAAGACAAAGGGACAAAAGCAAGATTCATGAGAGACATTCTACATGTGAAGAAAAAATAGACGTGATAACAGTATCAGTATCTGAGAAAGGTACCCTAGGTGGAAAGGAATTATTTATGGAGGCTATAAGCAGAAGAAATAAGTGTAGTCTCTAATATAATTTCTCTCTCAAAGGAGAGCAGTAAAAGTCCCACTCTTTTTTTTTTTTTTAAATACCTTAGAAAATCTGTACGGGGGCGGGGAATAATCCCACATTTGAAAGATAGAGACGATGATTTACTAGATGTTTTCCATGTATTACATGCATTTTGAATAGAACGACTCACAGATCTGGCACCGCAAATTTTGGATTGATGAGCTGAATTCAATGCTGATACTGAAAACATGAAATGAGTTTGTTTCTTCTTTTTCTCAGCACAGCATCTACTGAACACAGGCCTTACAAGTAAATGACAGCCAAGACTGAGCCTGACCCTTTGAATTAGAGATACTGCTCCAATTCAAAGGGAGGGAAAGAGGAAAGACTTAAAAAAGAAGAAGAAAAGGAATTATGAAACAGTGCAGGGAAGGTAGAGAAGCAAAGTATATGAATCTTCCAAACAATAATCCCAGTATATTCAGGCTTTGGGCAGAACATTTCATTCTCCTTTTTCATATTCTGATCAGTCAGCCAGGCATAAAAATGACCTTTCTTGCATACATATTATAACAAACCTGTTTCAAGCTAATGTTTATTTTATTTGACTGGATCTCCATTCTTTAGTGAGCTGATGCCAGATGTTCTCTATTTAAAGATTGTTCTAAAAGTTAACCTTAGGGCATCATGGTAGGTGATTATGCATGTGCATCCATAATATCATGATATACGGCATGACATTAGGGAAGGAGTCAGGAGAGCAGAATGTGGTTTGTTTGTTTGTTTCTTTTAATTATGCCAGTGGATGTTGTGAAAGATATATAAAAATCTCTCTCCTCTAGGATAACCTTGTGTTCCCAAAAACAAGAATTAGGCCAGTTTTCAGGGTCTGTCATGATGCTTCTGTTGTAGGGTTGCCAACCATCCAGGATTGCTCTGGAATCTCCAGGAATTAGATACAAATCTCCAGGAGCGTGCTGAGAATCACCCAGGAGATAAATGATAGGGCATTCATTAAAATAAATATTAAATGTTGAATCTGATTTATACAGTAGTCCAGTAGGTTTTTAAAAATGTAATAGTAATATGCATTTGCCTTCCTGCCGTGAAGTCTATGCACCATAATCCATAACTGATACATGCAAGCACGCGGGCACACTAGCGCTGTGTGTCATATGCACCCTGGCGTTCCAGAAACCTCCCAGAATAGATTCAGAGTTGGCAACCCTATTCTGTTGGCTTTCCACAAACTACTACTTTGTCCCTTTTTTTGCTTAATAAACACTGTGGATTTGCAAAGCAAAGGAACCACTGCCAGCAAAAGTGGAAACTGACAGCAGATCCCCTGAGTGTATATGGTCCAAGAGCACATGAGACCATAAG
>NW_017729024.1:133984770-133993383 GCF_001723915.1 Gavialis gangeticus
GGTCACTTCCCATCAGGCCTGTCACATACTCTGCACTCTCCCCACAGCTTGAGACCTTCCTTTTAGCCTACCTCAGCCATACAAGTCCTTGAGCCACTCCTTTATCTGGCCTGTTTTTTTTCCCGTACTCACAGGCCCACTGAACCATTCTCACTCCTCCTATTACTGGCACAGACCCAGGGAAATTTATCTGCATATTACAAAAAAACACTTGCTGCTTTTTAATTCGGCCAGCAACTGAAGCTTGACGGGAAACTTGTCTGTTTTAAATGGATGGAGAGTAAATCAAGGAATATACCTGTTCTACTCCTGGTCCTAATCTTACCCCACATGGCTGCAATGGAAAGAAAAATAAATCTTTTAAAAATTAAATTTAAAAAAAAATCGCAAAATTAAAAAAAAAAAAATCGCCATCTTTTTGCTTAATATCTCCCTCCAAACACCACTATTTAATTCAGTGTAGCCCATACTTTCCCAAACTAACCTTTCTGGAAGAAGGATAGGCATATTGTTGGGGAAACAGGAGCTTGTTGCTGGGCCTGCAAGTACCAGAGACACAGAAAAAGGGAGAGAGGAGGGGGAGGGAGATGCTTTTTGACTTTTTGAAATGTTATTACAAAAAATTTAAAAACAAAATGTGAAAGTGAAAAAAAAATATAGCCCTCCCAGGGGCTGAGCATGAAACACTTGTCAGCAATAAAATACTATATTGCCAGAGATTGAATTCTTCCTTCCTCTCAATGCTCGTCATGGAGTTACACATTTAGGAGTAGCTGCCTGTCTCCATCCTGCAAAGCACCCCCTTGATGGCCCAGAAGAGCTGGAAAGTGTCATCAGCTGGCTGCTGCAAGCTGATTTCTATGGCTTTTCAAAGTCACCACCCTGGCCTGGCCCAGCAGGAAACTGGCAAGACAAATCAAGCTCCCTTTGGCTGCTCCATATTAGATAGAGATGGCGTACAAAGTCTCAGAGAAGTACAAGTCCAGAACAGAAAGTGGGTGCTGAGGGCAGCAAACAGTGGCCACAGCCACTGCAGTCCAGGAGGGTATGAGAGGGGATCTTCACCATTACTACTTACTGTAAACTCCTATAAACCCCTGGTAACAGTAGTGAAAGAAGCTAGACAAGCAAAGAGAGGAAGTGAAAGAGGAGCTTTAGTGATGCTTTTGATAAGTAAGTGAAAGAAGTGTGTAAATAGAACATCTGCTATTACTAATCCATTTATCAGCCAAGATTTTAACTTTGAGAAGATTTCTCAGTCTGAGACAGACAGAAAAGAGGAAAGTGAAAGAGAATTAAAGAATTGTGTTTTGTTTAGTCGCCTTATTAGGAATGTAAAGGGTTTAAATGGAGCAACCTGATTACATTGAGATTTTCCAGGATAACAACTTCAGTCTCCTTTATGAAAAGGAAAAATTTCAAGTTACCACATGGTTACTTTCAAGTTCTCTTCCATAACTGTACTTTCTGAAGAATAGGAAGGATTTTTCTAAGACATTCATAATGCTGTTGTATTTTCTGATCAAACTAAAATTAATCATCATTACCATGCGCCTAAAAGGAATTTCTCATGGCTATACGTTGGTAGGGCTGAGGTGAGGTGGTAGCTGTGACAGTTCAGGAAATCTGTAAGAGGCAAGAATTTCTGTAGGTGCTATCTTTTAGCCTGCCTGATTGGGGTAGACTTAGACAAGCTCTTGAATGCAGTGCAGGAGCCTGGTGTAAGTTATGACTAGCTGTGAACATGTGCCAAGGACCTTCTGCCCTGCCTACTGAATAGGCAGACACGATCTTGGTCTCTGCATTCCTAGGTTACAAGGATGGATGGTTGCTGGACTGTCCAGTAATCACTCAGGGCCCAGGAACAAGACAGAGGGCTACTTAACACCCCGTCTGAGTTTTAACAGATCAGTATTGTATAAACATGAGCCTCTGCATAATAAACAACTGGTTCCAGCTGACTTTTGCAAGATTCTTTTAAAGTAACAGCACCTCACATCTTCCTAACTCAAACATAACAATACTAACAGTTAATAATCAGTATTACTATAAAACACAATTTCAAATACATATAAGCAACCTAATCAGGAGTGTTCATTTAGTTTCTGAGGTGTCTTGAACAGCTGTGTGGACCTATGGGTCTCCTTTAGTTGTAGTTATACCATGACCTGGGGCTCCACCGTCTCAGCCTGCTGTAACTGTTGCCCGTCTGAGACCTTCCATGAAATAGTTGAGTCACTATCTACTCAGTGCCTAGCTAGCTAGCAGGAAACATTGAGTTCAGGGTGAAATCCCATCCCTCTGCAGGTTAGGTACCCAAATTAGGCTGCAGCAATGTGCCTCCACCCACTAAAAATCTACATACAACCCAGAAGTGTCCCTGAAGGAAGGCGCCTACAAACTGCCCTTCAAAGACCCAAACAAGAATCCCTCTTCGGAAACACAGGGTAGTGAGTGGGTGCAGGTGCCCATCATTTATATTAAATACTCAGTAGAGCACTCAAAGCTCCAATTTTGATCTTATTGTTGTAAATACTCCCCCTGGAGGCGCACACGGCCATTTTAGTTTGAGCTTTCTCATAATATGTCACAGTAGTTCATGACTGGAGCATCTTTAAAAAAATCCCACAGTTTTTGACATTCTATATTCAGATTTGCATCCTGTGTCAACTGGATGTCATTTCATAATGGTACCCTCTAGTTGCTTATTTAGAAAACAGTTTTTCCTCTATAGTTAATGATCCCAAAGAAACTTTAGACAGAAATAGACGTTGCCTGACATGATATTTGTGCCACCATAGAAACTTTTACGGTGGCACAAATGCTGAGCAAATGGATGCCCCTTCCCTTTGTCATGCCACATCACTGGCACAACAGATGGTACTGATAAATTGTGCTGCTTTATTGCAGCTGCCACCTCTTTGCTCTGTGGTATTAGAACATGGGCAGCTCTGGGCAGGTGCTTGGGTGGGAGCGGGGCTTGGAACTGGTAAGCAGGGAAAGTCAAGGTTTCCTTCTTATGGAGACCTGCCCTGGGATCACCCAGGGGTACATCTCTGCAAGCAAAGAAAGCCCGCGTGGATCCCTGTGTAAAGGCTCAGGACCTTGAAAAATCCTGGGAGCCCCATGCCTCCATGCCAGAACCCATGTGATCTCAGGCCTCTATGCTAGGACCTGCACTGGCCCATGCCTCTGCGTGAAGCACAGATCAGTGCAAGTCATGGCAAGGAAGAATGGAGTGGCATGGGAGACAGGGAATCCCTGATACCCCATGCCTGCTTGTCAGGACCCACACTGACCCATGCTTCACACGGAGGCATGGATCAGTGTGGGTCCCTGCATGGAGGCACAGAGCACTTGGGACTCCACGGTTCCCATGCCACCCCATGCCTCCATGCCAGCCCACACTGGGAGCCACACTGACCTATACTTCCACATGGGGCATGAATCAGTGCAGGATGCAACTTGGGGCAGCAAGGGACCTAGGGAATCCCCAGGCAAGGGAACCAAATCACCCCCTTGTCCTGCATCAGGCAGGGGGCCTGATACGGGAAAAGGGCAACGTGTATGTCACCCAGTTAAGTAGATCAGCTGTGCCAGGACATTTCACAGTGGCTTCAGCCCTTCTGTAATTGACCTGTATCTTCTGCTGTCGGTATGATACCCCTGGCACATTATTTCCATTGCAAAAATGTATATTTCTTTTTATCTTTATACCAACAGCTCTGGCTCTTTCCAGGACCTCAGGTCCTCCTTTTCTACTGATTTTTCTGCAGAACAATCACAACCTATGCAAACATTTGTACCGTCTGTACCAGCAGTTCCCAAACTATGGTAGGACATGTTAAATGGTTTACAGCTGAAAAGCCTTAGCAGCAAGGTGCTTAGGCTTCTAAGAAATCCGGCAAGCTTTGAAGCATGTTTTTTTTCAATCTTATCTACACTTATCAGATATCCTTATCTGCTAAATGTATCTGAAACAAAATAGTTTCTCCAAAGAAATAGCACAGTATAGGCAAAGATCTTCATACTAGTTTTAAGTCTGGGGCCAAATGAGGGAAAAGCCATTTGGTTAGATTCTGTGGATGATTGTAATGGTTCCTCCTGGCTTTAAAATGAAAGTAATTCAGCTCTCTCTGCTCATCTTACTCTGTCCTTTCTGCTGAAATACCAACTAGTGCCAATTTCCAACAGCTATATTCATATGCTGAAAGCTAGACTGAGGACATCTTGCTTGGCAAAAAAACCAACACACGTTAATAACGTTTCTCCATCAAAACCATGGTCCCAGTTTCAGCCAGTTATGATCTAAAGGTGACTGATTCTCTTTTCAAACATTGGAGTGGCAGTCAGTCCCCTACAATATCATTATTTTTTGTTTTACAAATTTCTTCTGAAATTAAACAACTGGCACCATATCTACAGGCTGGGGAACTCCCTTCTTGTCAGTACAGAGGCGGAAAAGGATCTTGGAGTCATCATTGACTCCAAGATGAACATGGGCCAGCAGTGTGGGGATGCAGTCAGGAAGGCCAACCGTACCTTGTCATGCATCCGCAGATGCATCTCAAGCAGGTCCAAGGAGGTGATCCTCCCCCTCTATGCGGCACTGGTCAGGCCACAGCTGGAGTATTGTGTCCAGTTCTGGGCGCCGCACTTCAAGAGGGATGTGGACAGCATGGAGAGGGTCCAGAGGAGGGCCACTCGCATGATCAGGGGACTGCAGGGCAGGCCCTATGAGGAGAGACTACGGGACCTGAACCTGTTCAGGCTCTACAAGAGAAGGCTGAGGGGGGATCTAGTGGCCTGTTACACACTAGTCAGAGGGGACCAGCAGGCTTTGGAGGAGTCCCTGTTCCCCCGAGCACTACCAGGAGTGACCAGGAATAACAGTCACAAGCTGGCAGAGGGTAGATTTAGGCTAGATATCAGGAGGTGCTACTTCACTGTCAGGGCGGCTAGGGTCTGGAACCAACCTCCAAGAGAAGTGGTGCTGGCTCCTACCCTGGGGGCCTTTAAGAGGAGGCTAGATGTACACCTTGCTGGGGTCATTTGACCCCAGTACTCTTTCCTGCCATGGCAAGGGGTTGGACTAAATGATCTACTCAGGTCCCTTCCGACCCTAGAAACTATGAAACTATGAAATTGCCATGCTGCCAGCTGTTTGTATGTGACTGCCATCACTCACTCTTTTTGAAGAGAGTACTCAGTGCATTGAGCAGCCAAGAGCTGGTGTCTGAATTCCATTAGGAAGTTCACTCAGTTAGTGCATTTGATAGGATTGTGAAATTATTTAAAACATATGGTGAACCTTAGCAAAAAGGACCATATTTTTTACAGTGCTTGTTATAATATGTTTTAAAGGATGATTATATCTCAATAGCTTTTTCCACGTACCCTGTCAATATTAGAGTTTGGCTTTGTTTTTTAATCTAATTTACCAAATACATTAATGCTTGTTTGAAGTACCAGGGCATAATTATCAGTGTAGCTCCAATGGTCTGAAAATGGGACAGTAATCTCTGGTAATCCCTAGGTATTTAGAATTACCATGAAATAATACTAGAAATAGCTTAGCAAATGATTTAAGAGTATTTCCCACTGTAATTACGTGCAGATAAAGGTCACCAGGTAGAATTTTCCTAACGTGGTTTGAAATACATAAAACAGTAGGAGTCCTAATTCTGAAGCACTTTACATTCTATTTAGCATAATTTGGATGGAAAAGTAGCAACATCCCACCATCCAATTTAATATATAAGTAACCAGTATCCTGGTAATAGGATTTTTCCATCAAATAATAGGATCCTCAGAATGTATGCGAGGGCTGAGGGGAAATGTGGGTTTGCATGGGGAAAACATCCTGAACAATCTGCACCAGTTCAGTACATGAAGAAAGCAGAAACTTTAACAAGCCAATATGCAAACATTCTTCCTCCTCTTGCTACACTGTAGGTGTTTTAGGCCTGTGTACCCACAGGTAAGCACTACTTCAAGCCTTTGTCTTCCAAGTCATTCTGCCATTAAAGATGCACTGGAAAGCAAGTTAAGAACCATTACTCTCTCCCTTTGTAAAAACAAGGCTTGTCTTGTGGTTTAGACATTGGCATCAGACTCGGTAAATCAAGGTTCATGTCCCAGTTTTGCTAAATTTCCTTTTAAAAGCAAATCTCTTTGTGTACCTTGGTTTCCTATTAGTAAAATGGGGATAATGATGTTTCTTTTGTCTATTTGATCTGTTTAGATTGTGCACTGTTTGGAACAAGGATTGTGTATTCACTGTTCATCGTTAGGTACTCACCATTTATCATTCATTGCCTCCTGGTTAGGAAGTTGCATTTGTCTGGTCAGGGATCAAAATCCACATGCAATTCAGGTAACCACAAAGAATGGATGGTCTAGCTGAACTTCTTACAAACAGCCCCTAGGCCAAACATTTTCTTGCACAAACTAATCACTAGAAAAAAAAATCCCACAGTGAAGGAATCAGAAAAATTGAAGTCTGTTTGCAAACAGCCAGTGAACAGAAAAAGTGCTAAATCCACTGACCATTTTATTCATAAGTAATAATTTGACCAGAGTTGTGTACTAGGCCATACCAAAAGTCAGTGTGATTGAAATTCAAAAAATCTTGTGCGATATATATCATTGGATTCAGTAGGTTTCAGGGACTGAATCTGGTAGCTGTGAAAGACTTGGTTCTGGAAATATGAAAAAAAAAGATACTAACTCTCAAAATAAAATGGTTTTAGGTCAGAGAAGCTTCTATGGGCACATAAGATTCCTTTGAAAAAGGCAATAGGGCAATCTGGATTTATTAGAAAGAAAATAATTTATTATAATAAAAATAATGTTTTACAAAATTACAAGTAAATTATATTTTACCAGGAAGCAAAAACTGACAATCAAATAAAAACGCTCTGAATGGTCATTATGGCAACACAGATGTACTTCTGCCACATTGCACTTCAACTCTTCCTACTCAAGTTGCTCTAAAATAGATAATCGAATCAGAATCTGTAACAGCAGGATACAGGCCTGGTTCACAAACTACTGTTACTAAGAAATATTTCTTGGAAACTGAAAGTGGTGAATAGTATTTCAAATAAATTTGTTTCCTAAATACAAGCCAAACAAAGCTCTTTATGTGTGTTTTCTGATGGGAGTTGACCAATGACACTACTGCAAACAGATTTTTTTTTCTCTTTGACAAGCCCTCTGCACTGGTTACCATTAGCATTTCATGGAATTAGACCGAGAAGTTCAAAGCCAGGGCAGAATGTGCAGTTCTCAGAATATCAACTAATTCATCTACTGGGAGAGAGGAAACGCTCCAATAGATAGCTTTTTAAAATGTGTTGAAAGTGCTGCTGCACAAAGTGGGGATACAGGGCAGAATCTCTTTTGATTTATTTCAGTTTATTTATTATCATACATGTGCATATATTAATGGAATGTCTGTACATGTTAAATACTAAGCATGTGTTTTTAAAGGGACCTGGCACCCACCTCTTTTTGAAAATCAGTAGAATATGGTACTATAATCGGTTTAAGATGACATTTTTTGAATAACTGACTTGTTGGGTTTTTTGGTTTGCTAGTAGAAAAAATTGTTTTGAGTCACTTCAAGTCCGTTTTTCTGAAAAGTGAAAGAAGGGGGAAATTAAGTTGAAATTGACAGAAACTGATTATGTTTTCTGGGTGTTGCCTTGTCTAATTTTGTCTAATTTAAAATCCTTTGAGAAAATGAGTCTACAATTCTGGGTTTGCCCTAGATATTGCCATTATAAATCTTTCTGAAGCAATTTTATTATAGCAGACCTATAGACCTTGCTTCAGTCTGACATAAAACATAAACTACATGTATATTTTATCTGGAGGTTTCAGAAGCTTTTCTGTCAATTTCTGTCTTCGCAGAGCCGTGCCCATGGACAGGGGGGCTCCTGCATGGTGGCCACCTCCACATGGGCACAGCTCCACAGGCAAGCAGCAGTGGTGGTGGCCACCACATGTGAGCCATCCCCCAATGGCCAGCACGCAGCCACCACCCTGCAACACTGCAGAGCTTGCAGCCAGCTCCAGGGCACAAGTGGTGGTGCAGTGGCAGCCACCGCATACAAACCCCTCCCGTGTCTCCTTCCCCTGCCGGCCACCTAGCTGGGCAGCACGTGTGGACCACACATGGCAGCCACCACTACACCACCGCTGCCATGCCTCATGCCATTTGCCTGCAAAGCCATGTGGCCGGCCACAGGAAGGCAACACGGGGAGCAGTGGCAAATTTGTGGTGGCGAACCCCCATCAGGCAGGACAGCATGTGTACGGCCCACAGAGGGGCACCCCTGCCCTTACCCCCTGACCCTCCCCCCTCTGCTTGATCTGGCCCCCCAGCACCATCCCTTTCCCCTACCCTACCCCGCCCTTTCCCCCCCACACTCACACTTACCTGCTGGGGTGGATGTCAGGGTCTGCATGTGTGTGTGTACCTACTGGTTGGAGAACTCCCTTCTTGTCTGTGCAGAGGCAGAAAAGGATCTTGGAATCATTATTGATGCCAAGATGAATATGGGCACGCAGTCTGGGGATGCAGTCAGGAAGGCCAACCGTACCTTG
>NW_017729024.1:133993651-134019030 GCF_001723915.1 Gavialis gangeticus
CTTGCTGGAGTCGTTTGACCCCAGTACTTTTTCCTGCCAAGGCAGGGGGTTAGACTTGATTATCTGCTCAGGTCCCTTCTGACCCTACCAACTATGAAACTATGTCTGTGCCTGTGTGTATGGGGGGGGGAGTTGGGGGGCTGTTGAGGGGGAGTGAGGGACATTAGGAGGGCTGAGGAAGCTGTGGGAGCGGGGAGTATGGGGCACCAGCAGCACCCAGGGGGAGATTCTGTGGGGGGGGGCTTTAATTTTAATCACAGATTTGGGGTTTTTAATCAGAGAAAACCAGGAGCCCTGGTGATGAGCAAACCCTGCAGAGTCCTGCTGCTGTAATTCTGGACTGAAACTCCAAGAGACCTCGGGGGCAGCAGGAAGAGGAAGTGACAGCCAGAGAGCTGCACTCTAGCACCCCCTGGCTTCTGGCTTGAGCCACTGCAGGCATGTGGCTGCATTTCCTGAATCAAAGGTAAATGTCTGTTCACTTCTGTGTCAGTTTAATCTGTGCAGCTTAAACTAACCTACAAAGACTGAATCAATTCAGCCTTGGGCTTTTTGACTAAATGTGGTAAGGAGACTAGTTGTGGAGGCACTGATGTCCCATAGGGGAGGGGAGTTGGGAGTCCAAGAAGAGTGGTCATTCCTTAAGGAGACAGTCCTCCAAGCCCAAAGCATGACAATCCCCACGTGGATCAAAGGGGGCAAGAGTGCTCAAAAGCCCCCATGGCTCACCAAAAGCAACCACGAATGCCTCAAAGCCAAAAAGGAGGCATACACCCAATGGAAAGGAGGGGCCATCACCAAGGAGGATTATACCTCCTTGACTCAAGATTGTAGGGGGGCTATTAAGAAAGCTAAGGAACTGGGACTAGCAACCTGGATCAAAGATAACAAGAAGTCCTTTTTTAAATACATAGGAGGTAAAAAGAAGGTGCCAAATAATGGAGGGCCTTTGCAGGACATGCTTGGTAATCTGGTGGTAGCACCAGATGTCAAAGCTAATCTCTTTAACAGACTCTTTGCTTCCATTTTTCTGAGAAGGGACAGGGACATCCCCCCCCCACTGGGATTCTGGACGGACCCAGGAGAGGCGCAGCCAGGCCCAGGGTCAGCAAGGACCTAGTCAAGAAACTTCTGGAGGGACTAGATGTGTTCAAATCAGCAGGTCCTGATGACCTCCACCCCAGAGTGCTTAGGGAACTGGCAGAGGTCATTGCAGGACCCCTTGTAAAGAACAGCTTTACAAGTACTCATGGTGCTCTGGTGAGGTGCCTGACAACTGGAAAAGGGCCAGTGTTGTCCCCATTTTCAAAAAAGGGAGGAAGGAGGACCCAGGAAACTATAGGCCTGTTAGTCTTACCTCGGCCCTAGGGAAGCTCTTTGAGAAAATTGTCCAGGAGCACATCTGTGAGGGACCGGCAGGGGATATTATGCTTAGGGGCAATCAACATGGGTTCATTAGAGGCAGGTCCTGTCAGACCAACCTGGTGGCCTTCTGTGACCAGGCCACAAAAGCCTTGGACGCAGGTGTCGCAGTGCATGTAGTCTTCCTGGACTTTAGGAAGTGCTTCGACACAGTCTCTCACCCCATCCTCATTAAAAAATTAGGCGTCTGTGGTGTTGACGCCTACATAATCAGATGGGTCACAAATTGGCTGGAGGGCTGCACCCAGAGAGTGGTGGTGGATGGGTCATTTTCGACCTGGAGAGATGTGGGCAGTGGAGTTCCCTAGGGCTCAGTCCTCGGGCCTGCACTGTTCAATAACTTTATCGGCGATTTGGACAAAGGGGTGGAAAGCACCTTGTTCAAGTTCGCAGATGACACTAAGATGTGGGGAGAAGTGAGCATGCTAGAAGAAAGAGACAGGCTACAACTAGTTCTCAATAGGCTACAGAGGTGGGCGGATGAGAATAGGATGGGTTTCAATACGGACAAGTGCAAGATGTTGCACCTGGGGAGGAAGAACCAGCAGCATACTCCCTTCTCGTCAGCACAGAGGCAGAGAAGGATCTTGGAATCACTACTGATTCCAAGATGAACATGGGCTGCCAATGTGGAGACGCGGTCAGGAAGGCTAACCATACCTTGTCATGCATCCATAGATGCATCACAAGCAGGTCCAAGGAAGTGACATTGATCAGGCCACAGTTGGAGTGCTGCATCCAGTTCTGGGCACCACACTTCAGGAGGGATATGGACAGCATTGAGAGGGTCCAGAGGAGGGCCACTCGCATGATCAGGGGGCAGAAGGGCAGGCCCTACAAGGAGAGGCTACAGAACCTGAACCTGTTCAGCCTCCACAGAAGAAGGCTGAGGGGATCTGGTGGCCGCCTATAAACTTGCCAAGGGGGACCAGCAGGCAATGGGAGAGTCCCTGTTCCCCCGAGCACTACCGAGGGTAACAAGGAACAACAGCCATAAATTAACTGAGAGTAGATTCAGGCTAGATATCAGGAGATGCTACTTCACTGTCAGGGCAGCTAGGAGCTGGAACCAACTTCCAAGGGAAGTGGTGCTTGCCCCTTCCCTGGGGGTCTTCAAAAGGAGGCTAGACAGCCACCTAGCTGGAGCCAGCATCGTTTCCTGCCCATGGCAGGGGAGTCGGACTAGAAAATTTGCTTAGCTCCCTTCCGACCCTACCAACTATGAAACAATGACTGTCTGTATTTAACCACAATGCTACTTGTTGCTCTGTAAAAATCAAGGCTTATAGATATAGAGCACCTGATACTTCCCACTGCAGAAACAAAGAATCAAGTGGGGAAGGAATAGCAAGGAAACCAGTTCTGCATTGCAGTCAGATTATAGGAAAGTCATTCTAGAAGGGACCTCATGAGGTCATTTAGTTCAGCCCCCTGCTCAAGGCAGGATCATCCCTGATTAAGCCATCCCAGCCAAGGTCTGTCTAACCTGGATTCCACAACTTTTCTAGGCAGCCTGTTCCAACACTTGACCACCTGAAGAGTCAAAAAGTTCTTCCTAGTCTCCAACCTAAACTTCCTCTTCTGCAGTTTGAAGCCATTGCTTTTAGTCCTGTGTCCTACACCCACAGAGAAAAGTCTATCTCTATCCTTTCTATAATCACCCTTCAAGTGCCTGAAACTTGTTATTAAATCATCCCTCCATCTTCTCTTCTCTAGACTAAATAACCCTAGTTCTTTCAGCTTTTCTTCCTAAGTCTTGCTTCCCAGTTCTCTAATCATTTTGTGCCCAATCTTACTACAGAAGCACAAGCAGGAGGAAGGTACAGTTACATGATGCTTCACAATTGCATCTCTTGGGTTCCTAGAAAGTTATTGCTTTGTATCCCTTGGGGCAGAGGAAATGTGGAGCATTTGCCATGGGAAAATAAGAGAAAGGAAGAATTATATTGCACTCGCTGAAGGGATGTCACTGCTCATCCCCAACATGCACTGGGGAGAACCAAGAGAAAATATTAGTTTTTCTTCCTCTCCTACAAAATATGTCTGCCCTGTATGAGCATGGCTGAGCCCGCAATGAGAGTACTTCCATGAAAGTGAAACCAACAAGCTTTATCCTACAACATTCAATATTGTTTGGCTCAAAGAAAAAGAAAGTGAGAAGGAGGACTTAGCTCATTGCAGGATTCAGAAATGTCCAGGAATAGGGTGGAACAGTTAGTGACCATGCTCAGGAGCTGATACTAGAGACTTTCCTGGCTGGGCACACCAGTTACCTTCTTGTCCTGTCTATGCCAGGAACCAAGTCCTATTTAATGCATGATTTACTTCCCCTGCCTTCAAAAATGCAAGGAAAGTATTTTGTTCTACACAACATTGTATATTGGAACTCAATGAGGAGAAATTTTAAGTGGTTGTCTGTGATTTATGTAACTTACCTTTTGCTCTGCCTGCTGCACCCTTAAAGGAAAATTTCAGTTTGCTGCAGTCAGCAGTCATTTTGCATTCTACAGAAGACACAAACATACCCACAATGTGCTCTTTCATCTAGACATTATTTCTATTATTTCTTCTTCAATTGTTCTTTTAACTAAAGTACATTGTGACAAAGTATACAGTGAAAATATATATATTACAGGTAATATATCAAGAAAAGCATAAAAGTTCTTACTTTGTATTGCTACCAGTTGGAAAAAAGGAAAGAAAGCTGAATAAAAGGAAGGGGGGAAATGAACTGCACCATCAATTGTTCTTAGGGGAAAGGGTTTTATGTAGTATTTCCTGATGTGTTATTTCTCAGAGTTTGACTAGAAGTTCAACAGCATTTCTTTTTCCTGAGGCAGCCTCTAACAGCCTGTATTCCTTATTCAGGCTGCAACAGCAGCAGCAGCACTGGGAATATTTTTCTGAGAAAGAACTAAACTAGTTTCTTATTTGAACTTTCTTTTCTGCAGAAGAGGAAAAGTGAAGAGGAATTTGAGAGGTTCAATTTAACCACAGAACACAATGTAAATACTTTAATTTTATTATCTTCCATATCCCTGAAAATAGACTTGAGTGGTAAACACAGTGCTAATGCGATTTGAGTGCTAACTATCTGTGCCAGAATCTGATAGTATATATGCAACATCACAAAAGGATTCTTGTACAGAATCTCGAACTAGGAGATTTGTGTGATGAAGACAAATTTGATTCCTAGTTCAAGTGTCTCCGTCATTCTACTAAGATAACTGGATAACACTTTCTCCTATGCCATTGAAAAGTACATACTGTATGTATATAGCTAACTGAAGGATAAGAGTTTCTTTCATTCCTTCCTGCTTTTTTATGTCTCATCATAATTTAGAATATTTTGTTCAATAATTGGATCACATCTGGCCACATTATGAAAAGAACTCACCTTGCACCCCTTAATGTTCTAAATGGAGGCTGCCAGGCTCTTTTGAATGGCCACTGTTCATTTAAGTGCTTAAATGGTAGCTGAATTATTTTGAAAGTCTGACCCTGCATACATCCCAAACCCAGCTAGTGCAAGGACATAGGTTCCTTTGCATAAACATACCATGAGATGTGCATGCAATTGCAGATCTTAACTATTCATGATACAGATATGATTAATCAATGTTTCTTCCTTCTTAACAGGCACTTCTTGATAACTTGACAAGTCATTACAATACACAAGCTGTACAAAACCTTAACTGGCATTCCCAAATCAGCAAAAAATGCAAATGTAGTTAGAGAATTGAATGTTCTTAAAGGTAGAGTGGTGCCACCTGCTGCTGGAGGCAGTATCTGCATCTATATATTCAGTTTCTAAAAAGACTCCACAAGAAAACAAACTTTTCTGCTGAGCAGAAACACTTTGCTTTGAGAAGACAGATGAAAATGGACTGGCTTAGTGTGAAAACTATTTCATGAATATACTGTTCACATCAAGTTGTTTACACCAGTGCTAACTTGTCTATACACCGATTTATTTGTCTCATTTCTTCTCCTAGACTGAATTACTGAGCAGATACAATGTTTCACAAGCACCAGCAAATATGTAAAAGACAATGATCTGTTATTATACTCACACAGTTATGCATTCAAAACCTAGGAGAAAACAAGACCTTTTCTGTCTGATGTATTACAAGAGTAACAATTATGGCCATACGTTTGGTGTCACACATACCCACACATTTTCCTTGTAACCTCAGTTTAATTCCCGGACCTACCATCCTCCCCCCAACACCTCTTAACTTCCAGTGAGGACATGCATATGTTTGTAAGTGTCTGTTTAATTTTGCTGTCTGTCTTCTGAAACAGGTGCAAAGCAGACACTGCACATTTCCCACTGACCATCAAAATAGAGTGAAATAGTACTGCCAAACCTGGGTTTAGGAACATAACATGCTTTTTACAGAAAAAAGAAAAAAAGGTCTCTTCTTTTTCCAACTAGAACATTTATGTGAAGACAATTTATAGTTAGTACCTCTACATACATAAAACAGAATAACACAGAGTCATATTCTATGGTCCAGATGAGCACAAGTTTGAACAACAGAAGTCAAAGGCAATTTTAAGGAACAACAATGTGACCACAAGATCCTGGGGTCAATCTGTGTTGTTTGAAGGGTCCAGAGCAATCTAACCTGGTAGAGGGCTAACTATCACAAAAGGAAGGAATGCAGAAGACAATGTAAAGACATTGTAAAATGAGGCAGAGAACTGGGTTCCTACTAACTTAATTAAATTAATGCTAGAGGAAAGTTTGACCTACTGTGGTTTCCCTGAATTGAGTACTAGATAGACCTACCACCTATTTGCTCTAGAAGAGATTGGTAGGGGTCGCAGCTTTCTTTATAACAGGAAACATGCTAGAGAATGCTGGTATCCGGAGATAGGATGGAAATGAAATGTGAGAGAAGAAAATAGCACAGTGGTCAGTTATCTGCCTTAGAGATCAAAAATGTTCACTGACAGCATGGCACTGTTTTTCAATTATGAAATATTTCAATCTGCATCTCAGTCCCATATGTAAAGTCATTGAAAAAACGGTTTACTATATGAACAATGAAGGGTTTAACTCCTACTGTGCTACAGGTTTTTAGGTATGCAGTTTTGAAAAATGTCACATCCTCATGGGTGAATCTAGGACTTTGAAAAGGGGGGTGTGGGTGATTAAACTGGCAACCCTGGGGAAGCTGCAGCAACCCCTCCACCCCCTCCGGGCAGACAGTGTCACAGCAACACTTGCCAGGGCCTTTTTTGAGTCCCTGAAACAAATATGACTGTCCCTCTGCCCCCTACCCTCCATGCCTCTGCTCTGGGTGCCCTCCTCCTCTGGTACTCAGCAACACCTCCCCTCCCCTCCCCCTCTCCAGCAGGGTTTGCCACTAGGGGTAGGAAATGGGGACCAGCCTGCCACTGCTGTTGTCTCACAATTGCTGCTGCAGACCCTGGGGTGGGGAGAGCCCAAGGGCCACTCTTGTACTGCTCCAGCCCAAGTCTTTGGCGAATGGCTGTGCAGGGTACCAGGTCAGCAGGGGACAGTGGCAGTAGCAGACAGGTCCTTTCTTCCAGCACTTGCTTCTTGTCTATTCCCCTTCCCAGAGACAATCCACTGTCCTACCCAGCCCAGCCTGTCACCCCCTATAGCTACTTGCTGTAGCTGGAGTCCCTGGGCCAGCAGGGGAAACCCAAGGAAGGGGACAAGGAGCAGGGACTGCTGTTGCCACTGAGCTCAGCACCCCATGTCGTCAATCCCACCATCAACTCCTGGTCAGCCTGGGGCCACCCCTGCCCCTGGTCAGCTGGGGCACCGCCCCCCCCTTCCTCACCTGCTCTCCGCTTGTTCTCCCAGGTTTCTTCCACCAGCCTGGGGATCTAACCGTGCCTCAGGGAATCATGGGGAACTGGAGCCTGCAACAGGTGACAGACCCTCTTAAAGAAGGCTGATATCATGGCACTGCAGATTCCATAAATCTCAGGCAAAAAGGGGCTGTGCAGCTCAAGCTCACCTATTATAAATGTCAGCCTCTTTATATGTGAACCTACAGAGTATCGCTTTTTTATGAGACATGACGTCAAATCTAAGTGAAGTTCATAGGTCATTTGTAAGAAGCAGGGGGAAAGAGCTTTTTTTTCCTGAATCGGTGCCTTGCCAGAAGTCATGCACCTATACCCACACTAGAGGGTCGCAGGGCAGCGGGTAGGAAGTCACTGGAAACAATAGTTTCCCATGTAACAGATCCATCACGCTTATCCAAGACCTTGCATACACGTTCACTTTAGCCCTATAAAGTGTTTCAGCACCTTGTAGTGTTACAGAAATAGAATGCTATGGAGGCATGCACATGTGCACAGCCTCCTGGCTGGAGTACTGAAAAGTCCGTGCAAAGGCACGCATCTGTAAAGGCCACAGCAATTACCACCGCAGCAAGAACTGATTGGATTGCCTGAAAACTGCAGTGACAACAGCTGATTTGGCCCTCTTTCTTCCTCTCACCTTCCCCCTAGTACAGGATGGCAGAGAAAGAAGGACTGTGGGATACTGTGGGATGCAGCAACCCCACACTCATGCCATAGCACTACAAAAAGGGTCCTGTTGAAAAACAAACTTCGGGCTAACCTGCCATCTTTTTAGCACTCCAAACAGCTTGAATGCATGGAAACTTGTTTTTTGTAGCACTGTAAAAAGATATACGGTATCACAAAAGCAATGCGTGTCCAAAGCTCAAGATTTTAACTTGTAACATTAAGTTTAGCCTTTGTTTTGGAAGGGATACAGGATTCTCTTATGTATGAGCAACTTCATTTTATAACATCTCACCTGGAGTTATGATATGATGAAAATATAAAGGAAAAAGGAAATCACTTTCCAGATCAGGCATCCTCATTATAACTCCAAGAATGGTAGTGAATAAAATTAGCATATGTCAACTGGAGATCATTCAAGCTGCAGAATTTAGAGTTTGGTTTAGGTTAAGCACAAACTTCATATTTGGGGCTTTTATTCATGCTGTCACCATAGAAGTAATTAATAATACTCAGAACATGGAAGTTTGGAACAAGCTTTTGATTTGAGCCCATAGCCAGTATGAATATATTTTTGGTTCACTTCCATTTCTTTTACTCCCCACAGAAGACTCTGATACTTCCCCCTACAGAACAAGTATTTGCTGTGTTTGCTTTGCAATACATGTATAGTAGAAACTCTTTAAATATTTCCCATCACTACTGTGCATATGCATAGAAGCACAGATTAATTTCCTAAAGATATGGTTTGTAACTAAGCCAATCGAGTGAGGTAATGTAAATGCCTGTGTCCCAGAAGGATAAGGTGAATATCACACTCTACTGATTCATGACCACTGTGGGTGACCTTGCTAAGCTTTTTAGAATTGCATGTTAGGCAAATCTCAGACTGTCTTTTCAGAAGACAGGTCTAAACAGGCAATATTTACTGCTGTTTAGTTTCACAGTTTTATAGTTAGTAGGGTCAGAAGGAACCTGAGCAGATCATCAAGTCCGACCCCCTGCCATGGCAGGAAAGAGTACTGGGGTCAAACGACCCCAGCAAGGTGTTTGTCTAGCCTTGTCTTAAAGACCCCCAAGGTAGGAGCCAGCACCACTTCACTTGGAAGTTGCAGCTAGCAAAGAAGGTAAAAGGTAACAAGAAGAGTTTCTACAAGTATGTCGGTAGCAAAAGGAGGATCAGAGAAAGTGTGGGTCCCTTCCTGAATGGGGGAGGCAACCTTGTGACAGAGGATGCAGGAAAGGCTGAGGTGCTCAGTGCCTTCTTCACCTCAGTCTTCACAGGCAAGGTCAGCTCCCAGACTATTGCACCAGGCAACACAGTTTGTAGGTTTTGGCACAGGTAACAGTACTATCCTACAGCAGAGTTAATTAATTTACTGTGCCCTAATACAGCCCCATGCGTACACATTGATGCTCTATTGCAGAGCTAATTAGTCAGCTCCACAGTAAAGCACACATGTAGATGCACCCAGTGAGGCTGCATACTTTTGTATACATGCAGGGTTTCCATATCTGTGCTTCTTGCAAACTGACTCAATATTGGAGATGTGCATTTACATGGTGATAAGTAGAAAACATCAAGAGGTGAGCAAGTAACTTACAATAGCAGGCTGAAAGCCAGGTGTCTCCCTTCTACTGGAGATAATTGACAATAATTCCCAAGTAATTCCACATGGGCTTACATCAGCTAGGAAGGAGATGATCCCAGCTCACAGGTTGCCTGGGGCAGTCCATAGCTGACACTCAGGTAGAGAGCATTCAGAAGTTGCCCCTTTAAGCTGTTCCACCATTCCTCACACTGAAGGAAACCTGAATAAACTAAGTAGAAAAAAATTAGTTTCTGCAATCTATCCACTCTTCAGAACATTTCCTAACTATAGAATTTGCTGATACTATAAAAGAAGTGATAACAAAAAAAAACGATTTAACATACCCTTTGCTCATGATGTCATCATCTCTTTACACTGCAAATTTCTAATTGGCAAGCAAATTCTGCCATAAGTATTCTATCTCTTTTGCTTTGTTTGCCACTGGGAAATCTCTAAAAATCATAGTGACCTTTAACAAAGAAGCCAGAGAAGAGGCTATTTAGGGCCAATGATTCCAATAACAGAGGGAAAAGATCATTAAGAAGTGCTATCTGGCACTGATAAATTGGTTCCATTAGTCAAACAGCCTTATCTCAAACCCAACTGGAAACTTACTTATTTTGAAAACCTGTGAAAGTACATCTTTAAAAAATGTGTCCAAACCCAAAACCAAAGATGTCTTTTACACCAGTATGATTTCTATGTTGTCCCAGAATTACTCAGAGCCAGAGCCTCGCAGACCTTCTTCATTCAAGTTCTAATGGTCAGTATTGTATACCATGAACCACTGCACAACATGGCAAGCAGTTCTCATTTGCTCTTATGACAGCCTCTTTAAGGAATGACTTCCAGCATTTTCTTTCCCTGATCAAGCCTAGCTATAACAACAATAAAGATTTCAAACCACTTAGGACCAAGTTATTAACTCAGTTAATTAGCCATGGTTAGTAAGTCTCAGAAGTGATCCATAGTGTTCTATGGAACTATGGACTGCAAAGCCCCACTGAAACATTAGCATCACTGCTATCAGATGACAATATGTTAGTCACTTCTGATGTACAATATCTTTATTGTCTACTGTGGCTGTTGCCTTTTGAGACTTTCTTGGGCAAAATAGCCAACTTGGTGTTCCTTATCTCCCTTTCTGGGATTTCCAGATGGTTATCTGTTCCTCCATAGTACATGTTTGTATCAGGTAACAACTTCATGCAACCACAGGTAGTATGTTATAATATTTACTGGTATTTATGACTATTTGTGGCCTGCCAAAAGTTCATAAGCCCCAGAGGCCAACTAACCTGCCCCCCTCTCTAGCTCTTCTGAACCACTGGCCTGTATATTTCCTGCCATACCTTGATGGAACCAATTATGCAGGAGGTACCCCGAGCCTTAGAGTAGGGTTTCCTTTGGGTTGCTTGGCTCCCCTCTTTTTATAGTTATCCATACCCTGACCATCTTGGCCTGGGCCTATTTGAAACTGCTACCTTCATCCCTAGGCCCACTTAGTCCAGCTTTGGCTTTTCAGTAGCAGCGGCACAGCTGTAAATCAGGCTCTGTGGTTGGGATTCTGCTTCATCCCCCAGACTTAAAATGGTTCAATTCGCTCTCTCTCACTCCATGTATGTGACCCCCTCACCAACAAGCAGTTGATCTTGCAAGGGACTTTAAGTCTCCTGGGCCGCATCCAGAAGAACATGGATGTTTGGTTCCCTGGGGACAAGGAGCAGCAGCGTACCTTGCACTGCATCTACTTCTCTCTGGGGAATGCCCGTGCCACATGCACTTTGGCACATGGCATGCCATAGACACTTTGGCACATGGCAAGTTACCACAGGGCTTCTGTGCTGGCCCCAGAAGCCTTACCTGGGGTCCTGGAGGCTTCCTGGGGCTGCAGCTGTGGCAACCCTGCTGTCTGGAGCCTAGCCAGCAGCCAGAGCATGGCTCTGGGTGGCCTGGCTCCACTTCCCAGCTGCACGCACTGCCTGTGCGTGTGCTGCTCCATTTTTTTTTCACAGTGGTTTCCGTATTAACTGCTTCAGCAGTGGCTTGTGCCCAGCACAAACTCTACCTTTGATGTCTCAGAGGCCAGGACCACCAATACAAGCCAAGATCTGAGTGCACTTCAAGCCAGGGCCAGTAGTGACCAAGAGACCTGCTAAGATTCAAGAGCAATGAAGACCATATGCTCCTTTGCCTGAGTTTTACAACCAAATGAAGCCCTGAAAGCTATTCCCTAGGTTTCAACTACAGGTCCCCCCCCGGCACAGGTGGAGAGATTAATTCTATATTTTTCTTGATCACAACATTCTTACATGGTCTACTGAGTGCATCTGCAATCACCAGATCTTTCAGATATAAGTCAATGTACACATCATGCATTTGGAGTTGAAAATATACACTTTGTATTCTTGGTAAACTGGGAGCATTTATCAGACTCCTTTTGATAGTGGCCATAAGTAGCTTACACTCAGCTTTAACCACCACTGGTCTCATATAAAGAAAGAAGGAAAGGTAGATATGCACCTTTATAGGCTAACTAAGACACACACACACGCACCCCACAAGCTTTTATGAACCAAAGTTCACTTCACCAAAGGCTCATATACAGAAAGACATAGAACCTTTTATACTTATGCATCACCACCAGAACAGCTTCCTCCATTTGAGTGTGTTGATATTAGTTTTTGCTAGCTCACATATCACATTACCCACTGAGCACTGGTTTTGATTATCCTGTTGTACAAAGACCAATATCCTTCTTGTACTTAATGTTATAATAGTACTGTATCACAGCCTCCTTAATTAATTTGTCAATTTCTGATGCCATTTCTTAAAATTTATGTGCCCTATCCATTCAATATCTTGGCACAACAGTACTCTCAGGTTCCTGGCTCAAGCAACTAGATTAGAATAATCTAATCTAATCTCAATTAAACCTAGAAAGGCTTCCCTAAATATTCCACTACTCTAAAGAATTTACAAACACTGCCCTTGTCTTTCAGGGAAGACATGTTGGTGATGATGTCAACCACACTGGGTGCATCTGCATATGCAATTAGCATGGAGAAATAAACTGCATCACATACCATGGCAGAGTTTATTGCCCATAGGCACTGCACTTGAATGTGCGCCCAGGTTCCCAGCACATTGAACCAGGTCAGAGCAGCCTTGACTGGCAGGGAGACCAAGGGTCAGCCTGCCAGTCAAGGACTCCTACATCCCACTCAATGTGCTGCAGAGTGCTGGCTGGGGCACAAGAGTGATCCAGTGCAGGGCTAGGTGACAGACAGCGCCACAGTGAAGCACGCTTGTCCCCAGCCAGCCCATCAGCATCTACTTGTGCGTTGCTGCACAGTAAAGAACTCTGCCGCTATTTACAAGTACTACTCTGCAGCAGAGTTAATTAGTTTCCTGAGGCCTAATAGGGCTGCATGTGTAGACATTGAGACTTTACTGCAGAGCTATTTAGGCAGCTCTGCAGTAAACGTGTCATGTAGGCGCTTCCACCGTAGTATAACTATATCCCTTGCAGGATTAAATCTTCTCCTAGGTATGATTTTTCTTTGTACTGAATTTTCATTTCTGTTTGTTTCCCATAGTCTAATCAGCTTCAGCCCTTTCCAGTGCTGCAGTCTGGTCATACTCGCCTAACTTTCTACAAATCAAGATGTTATCTCTGTAGGCCTTAGTTAATACCCTCTGTACCAATGAAATTTTATTACCTTTTTTCAGTGAAACAAATGCCAAACACAATCCAAATAGGAGTGCACAGAAGCAGCATATCACAGAGGAAGGTTGGACACGTGCACAAATATGAACTCTGTTTTGCTAAAGGCACCTGCCAGATCCCTGGTGACACATCAAGCGCAGAAAAAAAAATGTATCCATCATATGTCTACAGATTCCTGCCCTTGTGTATAGTAGAAAATTTCCTTAAATTCTTGGGGATCTATATATAATTTTTTTTTGGTTTGGTTTTTACTACAATGAGCACAGTGTAGTCACTTTGTTAGTTTTTCTACAGATTCTATGGTACTGTGAGCGATAGACCTACCAGGTCCTATTTTAGCCTTTGTCTTAGGATGAGACGAACTGCGCTAGGGGCATGAACTGTGGGATGCTTGGTAAGGCTGTGCGAAACAGCACCGTTCCACTTCGCCTTGAGTTTTGACGGTTCGACAGAATGGCATTCTGTTTTGAATTTAGATTCAAAACAGCTGGGCTGACTTCTCATCCTCAGTGCTAGATCGTGCCAGGGTCAGGGAGTCAGGCCAGCCAGGCTGCTTCCTCATCCCCTGGCGCTATTCCCTGCCTATAGCTTTCTATCAGTGCTGATATAACTGATTTTGGCACCACACTGGCTTGTGCACCTGTATCCACCTTAAAACTAATAAATATCCCATATGCTTGTGGGCTGCCCATTCTGTCACTGCTGCTGCAACATGGTCCTTCACTCCTGTGAGGAACTCTTCTGAGCTATCAGTGCTATTGTCATACTCTCTGTCCATGATGCGCTCAAATCTGCTGGTGCTTGCAACTCTTACAAAGTAATGCCATCCACCTTTATTTTCCCAAATGTAGATCATGCTATTGGTGCATGGAGTTTGCCATAACATGTGCAGCTCCTTGAATTATCTGACCGAGCTCTACATGCCTTTCTGCAGCAAATTCCTTCTTGTAGCACCAACTGCAGGGATGTGTTTAAGCCTTAAATCATTCCCATAAATCAATCCTCTCTGTCTTCATCTTCTTTTTCACCACCTCTATTTAAACAATATTATTTGTATGTTACATGGAGTGCCATACTCCCAGAATTTTTGTAATGTGGTTTCATAGTTGGTCTCCTCTACCTGGGTTAACTAAAAACTATTAGACAAAATGTTTCAGAACCAGCCATCATCAGCTACAAGATTGCCTTCTGACCACCATATGCATCATACCAGCAAAAAAGGAGAAGGAGGCACCCTATTTAAATCCTCCTCCTGTTGTTCTCCACATTTCCATTTCTAGTTCAAGGAGAGCTTTTATCTAATCACATTCTTCCACTCAAGCATCCTGCATAAACTAACAACCATTTCTAACTGACACGTGCCAGAAACTCTTAAAGATAACCTCTTCCCAAAATCCAATCCTGGCCCAGGAATCCAGATTGCACCCAATGGTTTCACTTGAGCCAAACCAAACTATGATAATGATAGAAATGAATTACATTTTGAGCTAACCCAAAAAGAATCACTATTTGCCAGGACACTGGAGACAATAGATATAATTATAGCGTTAATCCCTTAAGTCCATCACTGATGAACCAAACAATCTCAACCAATAACTCTGTTCTACAGTTGATCATATCTCTCAGCTTAACCCTATCTTGGGCTCATATGAAAGATGGACACCCTCCATCAGATTTAACTTTAGAATGATTAATTCCTGCATTTGAAGTTTAAGATCTCCTTTTTAGTTTTCAGTCAGCTCTTCCTCCCACACTTCTTGCTTGCCGGGGCCAATAGCAACACTGATCTCGCATCATCATTTTCCAACCAATCTAAATTATAGAGCCAAGAGCAAGGGGGGTCTCATTCTTCATGAAATAATATGGATAATATCTGCACCTTGGCTGCTCAGTTACATTAAATAGCCTGATGAGAAGAAAAATATCCATGCTTTTATTCCAGATTTCATTGTACACAGGGCTCCTTCCAAAATTCCCACTAATTTAATAGACTGCCACACCCTTAAGCATTGCAACCTCACTGAAACCACTGTTAAAATGTTTTATTATTAAGTATGAGCTCAGGAGCCTTACTTTAGGTAAACATGTTTTGAAACCTTAAAAACAGAATGCAACCTGCCACGACTATGCAAAATTGTTGCTTTTCTTTCATAAACTCTTTATGATTAGTTACACTGTGACTGCATCTACACAAGACACTGACTTCACAGTAGCCTGTGACTATTGCTCAGTCGCATCATGTGGGAGAAAGTGTGATACAATTGTACTGCACAGTAGTCACGAGCAGTACTGCACGAGTAGTCACAGTAGTCAGCACCACAAGAAAGACATTCAGCTTCGCCACTGCGCAGTAACTCCAGTTACTGTGCAGTCATTTAGTACGTGCTTATATGAATACTAAACAACTGAGCAGTAATGACTGCCCAGTCAGCGTCTCGTGTAGACATGGCCTGTAAGTACTTAATTCTGGCCTCTCATAAATAGGCATGTTATTGTTGCAACTTTAGAAAAAACCGTTAGCCAAAGTTTGGAACCTTGCTCAGAGATGTTTTTCCTCATCAAACTGAAAGTTGGTGATCCAAGTTGGTTTTATTCTTTGCATCTATTTTTTTTTTATTTAATGTCATATTTCACTGATCAGAGCAGAAATAAAAAATAGCAGGAAGGTTTCAAGCTCAGAAATCCTGCTCTGCCAGTAAGCTCTGTGCCCAAAGAGTTACCTCTCTCTCTGTGTCATCTCAGAATCATACAACCCCTCCCCTTCTGCCATTGTCTCCTACACCCTCACCATGCAAAACCTATATGCCTTACTTTGGGATTTCCAGAAGAAGAAAGGTCTGAGGCCAGGAGCCATATGATCTAGCTCAATGCTGTGGGTAGCAGCTTCCCCCTCCACTAGCTGATTTTATTATAAAAAAGGGTCTCAATTTCTTTCAATTCAGCCTGAAAGAGTGCTTGGCAAACACCTGGCTTTAACAAGGACTGTTGTTTTCTTTGGTTCCAAGAGTCCACAGAGAGCAGCCATTACCATATTTCAGCATAATGTTATAAAATAATGGCATAACCTATGCATCTATGGATACAATCTACAGTCACTGCATAAAATCTTGTACAGCCTGAAGGATATTGCTGCCTTTCCAGAAAGCAAATTAAGAGAGATGTGCTTGGCTAACTTGCCCAAGCTTAGAGATCTGACAATGGAGTTTACTTTCATAGAAAGTGGAAACTTTTAGCCCTGTATGTCAGCTTATTCCTATACTATTAAACAAGAAAATATGGATCAAATTTTGGGGGGGTATAATTTATTCCTGACCTTTGCTGGAGTAAACTAGTTGCCCTGAACTTGTCAAATATGGTTTTGATTGTAACCTAACTGCCTCAATGCATTTTTACATATATTTCAGCTAAAACAGACTACACACATTCCCAGAATTCAGGGATACTATGTACATTTGTGACACTACCCAGAAGGCTTCTTTCCATAAACTAATGAACATATTACATGCATCATTGTACATAGGTTGGAGTTTTTTTCATTTATAATATAGTAAATGGTTGAACTTCATTTATTAAGTGACTTGAGAATTCATCAACTCCAATATAAATAAAATATATTTCCTGGTATTTATTTGCTTTGGATTATCATGACTGCTAGAACACAGAGGCAGTGTTTCTCCTACATTACAGAAGAGACAGTGTAAAGCAGTGTGGTAAAATGTTATTACTGAGATCTATGAATTATTTGCCTATGACATTCAAGAATAGGATGTGAGGAAAGAAGTATGACTATACATACACATGCATGCCTGTCCATCATCTCCCAGTCACACACACGTTAGTGAAAGTGTTTCATTCAAAGATTTTTATTTATCAGATAATAAGCCTCCTGGTTCTGTGTTCTGTCCAATTAAACAAAAATAAGAAGCTCACTCTAGATTATGAGATCAAGGCTTGATTCAGAAGTGGAAGTGAAAAAGGATGTACATTTAACCTGTACCTATAAAGACAGATTAATGGTAAGTATGGCCTAGAATCATACATGAATGACTCCCAGAAAGAATGCATCTACAGGAAGTTAAACATTTACACTTGCTAAAATTCCTTTGATGCTTCTGACTTACTATCCTGCTGTCTTCATTAGTTTACCTTTACTGATGCTTGGTTTCAAATTTTTCAGTTTATGACCTGATATTGGGATAAGGCCTTCATCCTTCACCCCCTGCACATGGGTATTTGACATTTTCTGGCAGCATGCATCTGACCTGTATCTAAATATGCTAGGAGACTGAACAAATTAACACTTATTGAGCTCCATGCTGCTGTGGTAGAGTACTACCAGTTCCCAGACTAGCTGATTTAAAAGTTAGCTTTTGTACCTATGCACTACATTGCAGTCTGCAAGGTAGACAAAATGGTGGATTTTCTTTTTTGGGCTTTCTATCATAGCATTATCAAAAGCATTGATTCAAACTAAACCTGGATGTTATTATTGTGAAACCTAAAAAATATATTGTCATGTTTTTTGTCTAAGGTATGTACTCATCTTAGGTCCTCAGATTAACCTTTTTCAAACCTATCACAAAACTAGCATCTGATAAAAAAAAGAAGTTTAATTTATTTTCTGTTGCTAAATTTTCTGTTTAGATAAAGACAGACCTAGCCAAGTGAGCGCTGCAATTCCTCTCAAATGCCGTCTTGGAACAGCTCCTCTATCTTGCAGTTCTCCAAAAATCCCCCAGTTCTAACAATGATATGTGAGAAACCTTGTACAAATAAGGTCTCACCATATAGAATTCATTTTGTTTCACCTTATATATATTCAAAATTGAATATATATGTACAGAGACATACCTGGACACTTGAGTGCTTTGGTCAGCAGTGATGTACAGGGCAGGATCAGGGGCTGAGCTGTCAGTGGCTGAAGCAGTAATCAAGCCAGTAAAATAGCTGCTGCTATTTTGCATGCTCCCCGCAAGCTACAGTCCATGCCTCAGAGACCCCACACCATCATGCTACTGTATATATATTCAAAGGATACAATGTGCTGACTATAGGAAGACTGCCTTAATCTCTCCTTCTTCTGATAAAATCCACAAATACATACATGCAGGGCCATCCCAGCGAGGCACAAATCGGGGCAACCACCCCGGGCACCACGCTTTGGGGGACCCCGCAGAGCCAGGAAAAGAGACCGTGGCTGCAGTTTAGCCCACCCACCTGCCCACTGGGTTGGATGGCTCTTTGCTTGTTCTGGCCACCATCCGTCCCGCTGTGTCCAGTGTGCCGGGGCTTTCACTCCCCGCAGTAATTGTGTGCCATGGGACAGGAAGGGGGACCCCATGCAAGCTGTTTTGCCCTGGGCCCCACACCCTGCTGGGATCATCTCTATATGCACGTGTATACACACACACATTTTTGACATCTTCCTTACCTAACTCAGATGAATCTGGATTTTTCATTTTCTTTCTGAAGGCCCAATGCTGAAACACTTGCATAAAGCTGCAGCCCTTAGTTTTGGACCTTATATTAATAAAAATAACATGAAGAGGCCCTATTTCTGATCAAAGAGTTTCTCCTTCCTCAGATAGATCAAGTCTATATAATAAAAAATCCTTCGTTTCACCAAGAGAGTGGGAAAGATGCAACTGACTGACAATTTGATCCATTTAATTCTGGTTACTCAGAAATCCAAATTAAATTTTGGAAGTTTTCTCCATCATTCTAATTTACAACAAACTTCCTTCTTCCTTTTCTAGTCCATTTCCAAATTTGGATAAAATAAGAGCCCAATGTACCTAGGATTTTACAGAAAAATTTAGAACTATGCCACAATCAGAATAAGTCTCAATTAATAAGAGGCCAAATCCTGAGATTCCATCTTATTTTAAATTTAGCCCTATAAGCTTGTGTGGATGCTAACAAGTCCTTACCTATTTACAGACTAAATAAAAATGGGAAAGGTTCTAAGATCAATTAATACTCAGTAAATAAAAATAATGATAAAGAATTCATGATAAAGTATTAAGAAGAAAGAAGAAATGAAAAGGTAATATCAGACTATATTCACACACACACACACACACACACACGGTAGTGTTACAGTGATGATGTCATTCAAGAGGCAAGGATTTCTTAGGGTGGTATCTTTTATTGGACCAAATGCAAGGATAGGAGAGAGTTAGACAACTTTCAGATGAAGACATTCTCCTTCAGGTCACATACGCATACCTGCCCTACCTAGTACTGTTGAGCACAATAAAATCCATCTCTTAAATATGATTCCTACTGAGCTAAATTTGTAATATATGTTATATAATTTTTCTGGCTACGGACAGACATTACACATAAACTGATTTAAGTGATCAGAAATGGATTTAAACCTGGAACAGAACATTAGTTCAGTGAACATAAACCAGTTTCAAAATGGCTGAAACTGGTTTAAGATAAACTTGGTTGAATGTAATATCAGACTTAACTGATTTAATTTTGTCCGCTTAGAGCTTTTTGGAGCTAATCAATAGGTCAGCTGGTAATGTCCCTCTCTTCCTTCTTTGGAAAAAGCTGTTTAAGAAGAGCTTGAACTAATGAGAGAGGCTTTTGTTTTGCTGATGTGTTGATGAACACTGTGGTTTTATCAGCACCCTGCTGGTTTGTAGCCCTGTCAGGTTTGCAGATAGTATGAAGAAGCAGGGAGAGTAAGACTGAAAACTTCAGTATCATCAACAGTTGCATGCACTGCATGCTGCTCCCTTTGCCTCAGAGTGCTAGCCTGGGGCTGGGGGCTGGCAACACACCCGCCCCTTGAGCAGTGAGCATGGAAAAGCCTTGGACAGTGCAGGCAGGGTGTGGGTTTACAGCCCTCCCTAATCAAGGCATCCTGCCAGGGCCTGGCCATGCCCCCCCTCAGCTCAGTACTATGCAAGGGAAGGGAGGGCTGCTCTAATGCCCCTTGGCTTCTAGCCTGAGCCACTGCAGGCATGTCCCTGCATTTCTGGAATGAAAAGGGAATGTCCATCCACCTCTAAATTGGTTCAAGCTTTCCAAGTTAGACTAACCTGCAAAGATTTAATCGATTCAGGCTCAGGCTTTTTGAATGTCTGTCCCTAGCCTCAGAGGGAAAAGGTTTTTTTCCATAACATCTGTAGTAGACATGCTAATAGGTCTGAAATCTTCCCATTGTCTTCAGTGGGAATTGGATTATGCCATTACGAAATTATAGAACTCTTTTTAAACAAATCTGACTTATATAAGGTTCAGACATATTTAGATTTTATGATAAAGCTTGGGCATCCAACTAATTGGTTAAATTTACCCACTGCCTTCCATTTGTTTCTTTCAATTAGGTCAGCATATTGGCAGCATGTAAGGAATTAACATACATAATGTTAAGTTTGCCCATGACACTCATTTTTAAAATACATTTGCCAATGTGGGATAAGCAATTCCTTGCTTTTCTATTGTGTGTCTTTCTCTAAAATAAGTATCTTTCCATTCTCCAAGTTGCCCAATAATCTTTGCAAGTTCTTTGCCCAGTTGTAAGCCTGTAGGAACAGGGAACACTCAATAATATGAAAACTCTCTCAATTTTAAATTCTACAGGCTTGGATTCATTTTTTAAAGATTTAGGTATGCAGTTTATGCTTGAAATGAATTCTCCACTTGACATTTTCATCTTCCTTTTTTTTAATCCCAGAAGAGTTGCTTGCTGTTCTTTTTATTCCATTTCTAAAGCCTTCCCCTGGATTTCTGTAGTCTGTTATTGATGTTTCATGTCCCTTGTTTTTTTCTTAAAGCCTGCACAGAATCTGGCTTAGAAGGTGATGGTGGTAGTGGTTGTTTCTCTGTGGAATGCTTCCATCTTTTTTATCTGAGTAATTATGTTGCCTCTCTGAGGTCTATTCTCTTTCTTTTCATAAAATGAAATGATTGTGCCACAAGTGTTCCCCTTCAGGTATCCGTAAGAGCTTCTCAGCATATTTTAGGTGATATTATGGACTGTGATACCAATTAATTTCTCTTAGTTCCAACTGCTAAGTACTTGATTGTCAAAAGTCCAGAATTTTTCTGCTTGTGGGAATTTCTATTTCTGCTTCCAATATATTCTAATGCTATAAAAGCATGTTCCAAACAGGGTGGGATAAAACTCTATTTTGGTATATCTCTCTTGTACTTTCTGCATACAGCCAAGTGCTACAGTTAATGTTTGTGCCCTTTTTTTCACTTTTATACCTTCATTCACTCCAGATATTTCAAAATAATTTTTAAAAGACAAAAAAAATTAAAAGACAATATCAAGAAGAGCGAAGCCAAGAAAAGCTGGGGAGCTCTCCCCCAATGGGCAATAGGCCCAAGGCTCCTGAAGCTGCCACTGGAGGAACAGCCTTGGGAGTGGTGCAAGACCACTCAGGCTGTTGATGGGCACAGGGACGGTGCACAGAGACCCGGCCCTGGGAGCAGTGCGAGACTGCTGGGGCCCATCACAGTGCACAGTTTGGTGCTTTAGGTTAGTGTTCTCTGTGTATATATATATATGATATTTAGTTTTATGTTTATGTATATTATAACTTAACACATTGTATATAGTTAAGAACTTTGGGCTTGGGTTAACTCTATAGAGGAAAGAGGGAACTGCTTGAAATTCTGGCATCCCTCTCACAGCACCCCCCCTGCCTACCCATCCCATTCAATTGAGAATAGGCCATACCCTTGGGTGTACCCGGGTTACAGTTTATTCTGTTTGAAATGGTTCAGCCTCTGATGAGGGAATAGACATTATAGCACATGACTTCTTTGACCAGTTACACAATGGGGAACGCTGAAGCGAACACTTTACAGACATTCCACAGACTGCAAAGACGTCTTCCAAACTACTTAACTTGGAATCAAAGGGTTGGATGGGTCCTCAAAGATCATCTAAGTCCAGCTGCCTGCCCAGGGATAGGATTTGTTACTCCAACACCAAAACAATAGAATTAATAAAGAGTACCTGTAAGGTTTAAGAAAGAAAATCAGGATTACTTTATGGACAATACATTCTTCATAGGTGGGAAGGAGGTGATGTGGCAGGAGGAAGAGGGAAATTCAGGGCTAGCCCTGCTTCTCCTTGTCTTTTAAAATAATGTCATCCAACCCCTCTCCCTCCTCAGTCCTTCACTATCAAACATTGTTTCTTGGGTCCTAGGAAGCAAAGGGAACAGCTATCCCCAAAGCCTTCCAAAAAGTCTCCTTCTTGCCATTACCCCCACAAACTTCTCCATTTCCCAAGAACACCTGAAAATGTAATGCTGTAGAGCAAGGAAGCAGCATGAACTCTACTGCAGTATGCAGCAAAGAATGTTTGAGAGATCTGCATTTAAGAGAGGTTTTACTGTAAACACAAATGACCTGTTATACCATATCATATTACCCTTATAATTCAGACTTAGAGCATGCAATAGCTTGTGTGGTATAAAAATCTCAGTAGAAATCAACTGGTAGACTTAATGTAGATATCAAATTCATGCTCCATAATTATTGAAGAGGGAAGATTGTTGTAGCATCACTGGGAATATCAGAAGGGCCTGAAGCAACTCAGAATGTGAGATCAGAGGCATCAGGGAGCAATCACATCCATCTGAGGAACCGGAGAGAGATGATAGAAATGGCTCCCAGTATATGTGGGGTAATAGACCAAAGACATGCCATGTGAATGAAAAAGGTCAGCTATAAAAGTAATTAAGTAAACAGTACATGGAAAACCTGACAGAAAAAGAAAACTGCTTTGATGGTTTACTAGAACATTAAGCAAATGTTTTTGGCTACCTTGAACATAGGTTCTGTTAATATTCATTAAAGTTACTCTCTGCCTTTGTAAAGAAAATGATGGAAAACACTAAGGAATTATGAATATGTAGCACTGTAAGCAAAATTGTGACACTCAAGGAGCCATGTATTAGATCAAGCAACCTATTATACAGTCAAAAGCAGTACCATAACTAGTGAAGCCACAAGCAGGCCCTCGGCCCTTGGTGCCAACTTAAGGCACTAGTATGCCCCCCTCCCTCTCTCCCCAGGAGTCTGTGTCATAACAGATGCAGCCCAGCCACAGGAGCTGGGCAGGCGCAGCCCCATAGCCAGCAGTGTATCTGGAGGGGAAGAGAGAGGTGGAATGACACCCCTGCCAGGAGGTGGGTAGGGGAAATGGGGTATCAAGAGCCCCAGTGGGGTCTCAGGGAGCCGTGCTGCTGTCCATCTCTTACCTGTAGCAACCTAAACCTGCACTGCTATGGCGCAATAACAGCTGCCACCCAAATGGAGAGCCCTGGCATGTAAGACTCCAGTCAGACTCCTCCTCCCCTGTCCCCCAGCAGCAATCTCCAGTGGTCAGCATAATTCCCACGCACACACATACACATGCACTTCTGCCCAGGTGTGGAGGGAGAACTCAGTATGCTTCTTATTAAAAGAGTACTTTTATAATATATCTTCATTGTTTCAGCTTCTACAATTGTCAAAGTAGTTCTTAAACAGGGGCTATATGGCCAACTTGAATTTTGAGGCATCTGCAGTCTCTGAGATCGTGAGTTAAAAAGCCTACGATATGCATTCAAAGAAAGACATTCCATGGGACACTGAGCTGGACAATGCTCAAGGAAATTTTCAGACTCTTCAAAACATTAAATAATCTCTCCATTTTACATGGAATAAATCTGTGTGAAAGCAAAGTTATTTTACCAAGTTACTTTCAACTTTAACTCACTACCGGTGATTTAAACCATATCCAGGGAAGAAAAGGTGACCAGTTCCAGTACCTGCCATTGTCATTTAATCCATAAGCCCAAGGAAAGCCATCTTTCAGAAAGATTCCCACACAGTTATTTCCCATGCACACAAAGCTTCATCCTTAGTATATGTTTATTAAGTATACACATCCTTATTATGTATTAGGGATGTATATATTTCATCCTTTGTATATGTCTATTAAACAGTCCATGGTCTGCCAAATATATTTTTAAATTTTTTAGAAAGCTTAGTTTAAATACGTGGAACCAGGGGTATAGAAAACAGAGCAATAGAAATGAGCAATAGAAGTGGTGATACTAGAATGAAATAGTAGTAAGTCCCCAACGTAAGTTGCATAATTGGGGGTTGGGCCACTTTAAGTAGGACATAAGAGAAGTTAAACCACAATATCTGGGTTGTGCACACAAACTCTGACTAAGCTAAGGCTTTGACAGTTCTTTAGATAGAACACTTTTTAGACATAAAGTATCATAAAATCTTTAAAAGGAGTAGTTCTCACAAGAGAAGATGCCAAATGAGGATAGTTCTGAAGGAACAGCTGCAACTTTACACAGTACTTTAGGAGATGCTTAATTTTAAGTCCATTCAGGCCCACGGGACTATTAGCATTCTTGAAGTTAGGTATGTAATGAAATACTTTGCCAAATTAGGCCCAAATGAAGACTTCAGCCCTCAGTGAGGTGCCCTGACATGTAACATGTATAAGGGCCAGCGCACCACTGCAATCTCTGGAAACTCCTTGGTCATAAGTGAACATTACAATAATGGTCTATTCAGAGAACAGACAGAGCAGGTCATTTGGCAGTAGGCTCTGTTAAGCATTAAAGTCACAGAAGACCTGAGCTCTTCCCAGCACCAGTACTCTGCTGAATTCTTGTGGGTAGAAATTCCATAGTTGAATAAAAAGAACACAGTACTAGGGGATTTTACTACCAACCACTTGATCAAAAAGGTGAAAATAATTTCAAATTTATTAGGGAAATTAGAGAAGCTGCTAAATGGAACAGGTAATAATAATGGGAGATTTCAACTATCCCCACATAAGCTGGACAAACACAACATCAGGGTGAGATGTGAAGATAAAATTTCTAGATGTAATAAAAGACGTTCTAGAACAACTTGTCTTAGAACACATAAGAGGCCTAATTCTAGACCTAATCCTGAGTAAAACACAGAATTGGTTCAAGAGATAGTTTCGTAGTTAGTTTCATAGTTTCTAGGGTCGGAAGGGACCTGAGCAGATCATCTAGTCCGACCCCCTGCCATGGCAGGAAGAGCACTGGGGTCAAATGACCCCAGTAAGGTAGTCATCCAACCTCCTCTTAAAAACCCCCAGG
>NW_017729024.1:134019826-134022233 GCF_001723915.1 Gavialis gangeticus
GTGCCAGAATAATTTTCTCGAACAGCTTGCCCAGGATCGAGGTAAGGCTGACTGGCCTGTAGTTCCCCGGGTCCTCTTTCCTTCCCTTTTTGAAGATGGGAACCATGTTGGCCCTCTTCCAGTCCTCCGGCACCTCTCCAGAGCACCATGAGTGTTCATAAAGCCGCGCCAGGAGACTTGCAATGACCCCAGCGAGTTCCTTCAGGACTCTAGGGTGAAGATCATCTGGGCCGGCTGACTTAAAAATGTCCAGATACCTGTAGGCAAGTCATTCTGTAGTAGCATCAATAACAGTCACATTCAATATCCTAGCAGGAGGAGTAAACCAAAAAAAAAAAAGCTGCCACATATCCTTCAAAAAATGGATGGTGTGCCCAGATGAAAAAAACAGGAAAGCTCACAAACTCTGGCAGGTCCAGTGTAAAAGCAAAATAAAGCAGACCAAAAACATTTGAGAAGCACATAGCAAAAGATGCTGAAGTTAATAATAAACATATATTTTTAAATACTTCAACAATGTAGCCGGCAAGAGAATCTTTGGCTCCATAACATGACCAAGGTATAAAAGGTGCACTCAGCAATAATAGGGCCAAAGCAAAGAAGTTAAATGAGATCTTTTCATTGACTGAACAGTAAAATCTCCAAGGTTGCAGATGATACTAAATTAATGCAGATAGTCAAATCCCAAGCTGATGGAGAGGAGCAGCAGAAAGATCTTACCGAGTGAGGCGAGAGGGCAAAAAATGATAGACAATCTTCAGTGTTGACAAGTTCACAGTAATGCATAGAGAGAAAAATTCATTCAAGTGCATGTACACAGTGCTAGGTTCTGACCTACCTGTTATGACTCAGGAAAGAGACCTGAGAGTCATCAAAAATAGTTCTATGAAAATGGCAGCTCAGTGTGCAGTGGTGACCAAAAATGTTGGGCATCATTAAGAAAGGAATTGAAAACAAAGTGGAGAACATCATCATGCCACTATACAAATCCATGCTGCGTCCACACCATGAGTACTGTGTGCAGTTCTGGTCTCTACATAGTAAAAAAAGATATATTAGAATTAAAAAAGGTACAGGAAAGGGCAACTAAAATGATCAGGGGTATGGAGGAGTTGCCATACAAGACAGACTGAAAAGGGCAAGGGCTCTTAAGTCTGGAAAGGAGGCTGAGGAGGGATATGATAGAGGTCTAATAAAATCATGGAGGGTGTAGACCAGGTAAACAAGGAACTGTTGCTCACTAATCACTAGAATACTAGAACTAGGGGAAAGACACTGAAATTAATAGGAGGCAGGTTTAAAACTAACAGGAGAAAGTACTTTTTAACAAAGTGCATAGTTAACTTGTGGAACTCATTGTCACAGGAGGCAGATAGTAGAGACAGCTCCAAAAAGAGACTAGACAAATTCATGGGCAATATATCTATTAATAGCTATTAAACAGAAATGTTGGAGATGTTTCTTCTGTCATCTCTAATCTAATGACAGTGGAGACCAGGGAGGATAATGAATAGGGAATAGCTCATTCTAGATATATCTGGTTCAAGTTCCCTCTAAAGCAGGGGGCGGCAACCCCCAACATGCATACCAGAGCGTGACACATGAAACCATTTTGCTTGGCATGCCACAGCTGGCCTGGACTCTGGGCAGGCCCCTGCCACAGGCCACAGAGCCCCAGCTGCTTGCAGCAGACAGAAGAGAGGCTGCAAGCAGCTGCACTGTGGTACATGGAGCCTTAGCCAGGCTCATTGCTGATTGCAGGTACACATGAGTTTTGAAGCAGACGGCAGGGAAGGGGCTAGGGCTGTGCTAACACAACAAGGATTGGGCCCCTCTTCTGCTCCTCTCCATCTGCCCCTGGCACGCCAACATCTGACAAGTCAAGACTGGGGGTGGGGGGTGGGGAGGAGGTTGGCACTCTGACCAAAAACATTGTTGACCCCTGCTCTAAAGCATCCACTCTTGCCACTGCTGGAGACAGGAAACTGGGCTACATGGACACATTTAGCATCCTAGCCAGCAGGATTACACCAGAAAAAAATTCCCCACACATCCTTCAAACAATGGAAGGCATGCCCAAATGAACAAAAAAGAAAAAAGCTCACAAACTTTGGCAGGTCAAGATCTCCACCCCAGAGTGCTGAGGGAATTAACGGAGGTCATTGCAGGACCCCTGGCATGGCTTTACGAGCACTCGTGGTGCTCTGGTGTGGTGCCAGAGGACTGGAAAAGGACCAATGTGGTTCCCATTTTCAAAAAGGGGAGGAAGAAGGACCCGGGAAACTATAGGCCAGTTAGTCCTACCTCGATCCTGGGTAAGCTTTTTGAGAGAATTATCCTGGCACATGTCTACAAGGGGCCAGCAGGGGAGATTATGCTTAGGGGCAACCAACATGGGTTGATTAGA
>NW_017729024.1:134022984-134024896 GCF_001723915.1 Gavialis gangeticus
TGTACACCTTGCTGGGGTCATTTGACCCCAGTACTCTTTCCTGCCATGGCAGGGGGGCAGATTTGATGATCTGCTTAGATCCCTTCTGACCCTACAAACTATGAAACTGTAAGTGTAACAGAAAAATGAGGCAAACGAAAAAGGATCTGAGGAGCATCTAGGAAAAGAAGCAATATTGCACTTCTTACGTTTTTATCCCACTTCTTATGTTTTTATCCCCTGCCTATGACCTCAGTCAACTTTATCCCCTGTGTATAGCTTTCATTGACCATTTCATCAGCAACAAGATTGTTACCAGGCAGGCTGAGATGTTTTTGGCAGGTTGAGCACCAGTTGATTTCTCCTGGAAGATCCAAATATAATTTGTTTTCCTCTAATCAACTCAGTAACAACAATAGACCAAATTAAGTCTTTCCATTTATTTGGTTTCTGCAATCTAGTATTTGCTAAGTGTTCAACTACATCTTTGTGGCTTATACTGACAGCTCCCAAGAGATGTCCCATCCAAGTACTAACCAGGCCTGGTCCTACTTAGATTCCAAAATCAACCAAGATCACGCACATTCAGTCCTGTACAGCTGTCTGTTCCCAAGATAATTATCCTTTTCTGTTGTGGAAATAAGGGTCAGTAAACAACAAACAATTGTAAAGTTGAGTTAGACAGTGAAAACAAATAGCAGCTCAGTTGAGACAGAGGTGACTTTTTTGCTTTTGTATTTGCCAGAAAATTAACAAAAGTATTACTATAAATACATATGTCTTTTTAAGTACAATAATTTTGCTCTTTCAAGGACAGCACGGAAAATATTTGTAGAAACATATATGGGGGAGTACTTAATAGCCCACATGTATTGTAACACATCCAAATACCCAAGCAGTTTTGTTGCTCAGATCTGTTCTAAGATTCCCCATGCTCAAATGAACCAGTTATCAAGCACAATAAGCAAAAACAAGTTTTCTTCAGAAAACATGTTTCAGTGAATTTTCTATTTTTGTGACCTGATACTTCAGTGAAGGTTCTGCAGACTGGTCCCTGCATCAAAGCAAAATTGATTAAAGGATCTGGCCTTCAATGAACTGTTGAGGTAGCAAAAAAAACCCCAAAAACCCCACATACATACACACACAACAAACTTCACAGTCCCTCCACCCCACTAGGAGATGATAAGAAGGTGTGAAACGTTAAGAAAATTCAGTGAGTCAATGAAAAAATATGTACTATTCTTTCAATTACTTTTTTAAGGAATAAAGGGAGAATGAAACATAGAAAAAGGAGCAGAAAGGCACACAGAGGGAACTGGGGCAAGGCAGCAGATGTTGTAAAAGATCCACTTTCATGTTCCCTGTGCACTTTTAATGTGCAGCCGTATGTTGGCAGAGCAACAGTCAGAGTCCATAGTGAAGCTATATCTTCCACATCTGGAAGCTATTTGGCAGGGTGTAGAGTTCAAATGTTTTCTGTTTCAGCTGGTTTCAGACATACCTTCTAGTGCAGAAGCTGAGCTCAGGACAGTTCAATGCACAGGCTCATTAAGGAGTTGCTATAGCTTTAGCAGTATTCATCTGAGCTCTTATCAGAGGCTCGCAAGGGATATTTTTCTTTTTTCTATATCATGCCAGTAACACTAAGAAATGGGAATGATGATAAAAACCCGGGGAGGAGAGGAGGAAAAGGAGAACGGCACCACAACTGAGTGAAGCCTGGCCCTGTATCAAGAAACAAAATGTACTTGGACTAAATCCAGTGCATGAGTTAACTTGAGTGCAGAGCAAACCATGCAGGAAATAAAAGGTCTGTACTGCACAGTAATGTGGAGGGGCACAGCACAAGCCTGATCACTCTTCACAGAAACCCACCACATTCTGTGTCTTCCTTGAAACGGGGAGTACAAAAACCTCTCCCCATCCTGGA
>NW_017729024.1:134024907-134027217 GCF_001723915.1 Gavialis gangeticus
CTTGAAACGGGGAGTACAAAAACCTCTCCCCATCCTGGAAGAATTGACCATTTTATGTCTCATGCCTGAAGCAATTCTGCAGCAGAGAAGGAGAATTGGTATGCCTGGGTCCGGGCTGCAAACCGTTACATTGCCCTGGAATGCAAACTATGGGCCTCCCCAGCTGGACAGCACTTGCAGGAGGCAAACTCTCCTTTGAAATGGAATGTCTCCCTGCAGAGTCGGGTTTTCAGCACTACCCCATATACTACCAGGCTTTGGTTTATAAGCCTTCAGACATAATTTGATTTAAAGGATATCCAATGGATATAGCTGGGTATTTGAACTACTTGATATGCCTGGTTAGGACGTAGCAGCTGAAAGAAACTACCAAGATTCATATTCCCTGCCCTGTGCACTTATATAGGTGGCATGGTTATGGCTGAGGAGCTACTAATCTTTGGTGAGAGTTCTGGCATGTCTGGCTGCAACTTAGTTCACCATTCATAGAAACACAGAAAAGTAGGGCAAATGATGACCACAGGATGGCATCTAATCCAACCCTCTGTTTGAGGTAGGATCACGCTTAAACTATCAAGCAAGTCTCTATCTAAGTCAGGGATGCTCAACCTCCAGCCCACAGGCTAGATCCAACTCATGGTACTTTCTAATCTGGCCTGCAGGATGCTCCAGGGATCCAAATATTTGGTGGTTAAAGAGTGGTGGTACTGCTTCCCCACCACCAAATATCCAGACCCCTGGAGATCCCTGGGCTCTGTGTGCTGGATTGGGCACTGGATCCCAGCATCCAGGGCTGGCCAGGGACAGCGCCAAGGCCCAAACCCAGCATGCTGAGACAGGAGGGGGTGATACCAAGCCCCTAGGGACCAAGCCCAGCCTATGGGGACAGGAAGGCCCCAGAGGCCAATCTTGGCACATGGGCTGCTTACAGACATAAAAACAACCCCAGAAGACAGCACTTGAAGCTTGGCGCACCCCTGCACCAAGTGCAGCACTTGCCCAGAAGAGGCATTGCATTAGTTTGACCCAGTTCACCCAATGTCTGCCTAGATCAGGCACTTGGAGCTTTTTGGTACTTTTATCTCATAGCTGATTGAACCAGTTTTATCTAAAAGCACCAAAAAGTCCCACTGAAATGCCCAACCTATATCGAGGCTGAGGAGCCAGATCAAACTAGCGCATTTCCTCTTCCAGTAAAGTGCAGCTTTGGGGATTTTTTCACATCTCTCAGCACCCATGGACATCAGTCCAGCCAGAGGACTAGTCCCACTGCACTCATCTGAGCCACAGGGCCAAGCAGTTGAACACCACTGGTCTAACCTGTATTTAAAAACTCTGTGAACAGTCAACTACCTGGCGTAATGCCCAAAACATTAAAAACACCCTGTAACTTGCCACAGGTAAAGCAGGAGGTGAGGTTGTCATCAATGTCCTGTCACCACAAGGACAGGAAGTAGTCTGTTAAAATACCAACAATCCATCTGACGACTATTTTCAGTGTTCGCCAGTATTCTTGAGAATTGTGCGGTAACACAGCAGCTAAATTAGCAAACTGAGAGAGAATGAAGCTTCTCCTCTCTCTCTCTCTGTTGATATCCTGGCCCCACCCTGTGCTGAACACTCAGGTTGCCAGGTGGAAGAACTGCATGTTTTAACACATATAACTACTGTTCAAACAGATCATTAACCTAAGCCGACAATAAATTTCCATTCTGGCAGACATTAAAATGGAACCTAGTTATACTAAGTTTTGAGACAGTCCAAAGATCATCAGAGTTTTCCCCACATATTAATTATTAGACATTAGTTAGTTTTCTCAGTTTTACCTCTGATGGATCTCAAATGATATTCAGGACTCTGGAGTGCTACATTAATTAATCTTTGTAATGGTATAAAGTACTCCAATTTACCAAGTGTCAAGCCTTAATGACTGACTAATTTAGATTTAGAATATTCTGCTCCACCAACTCCACCTTCCAATTCCCGACCTCAACTCACCCCAGGATTAAAACAGTGGAGATAAATGGCCCAATGAAATTGCCAGCATTTGAAGTTATGCGCCAAGATGGTATCATTAAATCACAAGTTCAGCTGCAGGAACATTTCACACTACAACACATATCTTGTCATTCTTTCACCTTCCGTTTTCCCTGACTTCACACCATGTTGTGGCCTACTGTTCTTACTTCCACTCTGCACTCTCAGTGGGGACAATTTTGTAAAAGGATTTGTGTGTTTATACATTTTTTCAAGGCGTATCTTTTTTTTTTTTTTTGGTTGGCTGGTTAGGTATTTTGCCTTGCTTTAGAA
>NW_017729024.1:134027228-134033552 GCF_001723915.1 Gavialis gangeticus
TTTTGGTTGGCTGGTTAGGTATTTTGCCTTGCTTTAGAACTTTTATGGTTACAAATTGAATTGGTCATTCCCTCACCAAGCATCTGAACAATCTGGGGGACAGTTTAGAAAGAATGGGAAAGAATAATGACTTAGTAGCTAATGTTTGTATCTTTACTCTCTCTTCAGTCGAAATACCAAACTAAGGAAATTGCTTCTTTTCAGAAAGACTTTTGTCACAATTTACGCTAGTTCTGTACTTTCCATGGAGAAGCATACTTCATGTCATAAGAAGAAGCCCCAGGACCTAACTGGATGGTGGCCAATCTCTTTTGCTAATGGTTTCCAAACTTTAAAAATACTTCAAGTCAAATAAGTTTTAACCAGTCTATATAAACATCAGCCTCTCAAATGGTTTTTATGGCAACCACTTTTGCTTTTTTACTCCTATCAGCTCTTTCTATCTAACCAGCACACGTCTAATTTCACTAATCTCACCACACATGGATTATGACCTTTCACACCTATTATTTTTTCATAACCATCTCAGGTCTATAAATAACCCATCTGTAATGTAGTCCTACAGATCATGCACAGTGGTCTGCCTCTGGATTGTTTGAACAATCTCATAAAGCAGTGGGGGCCAATGTTTTTGGCAAGTGTACAACAAATTAGTCTCATGCCCTCTCCAAGTGCCACTCTGATCCCCTTCCTCTGCCCAATCTGCTGCTCTGCCTTCTGCTCCCTATTCTATACCCCATACTTGGTCTCCACTTCTCTTTCCTGCCCTGTGCTCCTTGTCTGATCTTCTGCTCTGCTTTCTGCTTACAGCCCTATCAGCTGCTGCGCTGTCTGTCTCCTCCCTGACCTGCAGAGAGCCGCAAACAGAGAGGCTCCCTGAGCCACTTGTAGCAGTTGTGCCAAAGGTTGGCCATGTCTGCCATAACTGATCATATGGCAGTCTGATATACTCACCCTTAGGGATGCGTCAGCTGGTGCAGCCTAAACTGTAGAAGTTAGCTAACAGTGCCTCATAATATACCACATCCTACCTCCTGCTAGCATGAGTTTTCCTGACCATTCTGAAGGAGAAGCAAATACAGTGAAGATGGGACTGTGTAATTTCTTTCAAACTTCCTCAGAGTCAAGATTTTATAGCACTCAGAAGAAAAAAGGAAAGTCCATGGGTAATGCAAATATCATGACAAAGACCACCTTCAGAGGACAGCCGTGGCACCACATAATGGCCAGTCTGATCCTGTTCTGCCCCTTCTGGTCCCTTGACCACCACCCTATGCTCACCCACCATGCCTTAATGTCGGATTAATACAAATATGGGAGGCTGCCCTTAAATCTTGGGTGTTTTACTCTGCCCTGTTCATCATTGGGCACCCATGTTCTGGCCCCAGCCTCTACCTGAGCAAGGCACTGCTACTTCTCTCAGCTCTGGGCTCACCCACAAGCATAAACTGCAAGATTCGAACATAATCTCCTACCCTTCCTTGGGTCTGTATGTTGTAAAACCTTTTCTAGGGGCACAGACTGAAGTTACATTTGTTGTGCATTCAGCCCCTTGAAAGCTCTCTATAGCCATGCCCTTACAGAAGTGCCCCTCAGGGCACCTGTACCCACTCCAGCACAGGCTGAGCAAACCCCACCCTGAGTTCCCTCCCCTTCCTTCTTCCTTCCCCCACCCCCATTGTGTGGACAGTGCCAGAGCTGGGGGGTTAGGGGGGGCAGGCATGGGGGTAGGGGAGAGAAGCTGTAGACACTTAGCTCCTCAGCTGGATCAGCTCCAAAGTGGAGGTTGATCCCCAACCCTCCTGACAGAACAGTGAATGCCCATTGGGTGAGGACGGTCGGTCTAACTCATGGCGCTTTGTGCAAGTCATAGAAAATTAGGGTTGGAAGGGATCTCAGGAGGTCATCTAGTCCAACCCCCTGCTCAAGGCAGGGCCATTCCCAAATAGATCATCCCAGCCAAAGCTTTGTCTAGCTGCGTCTTACAAACCTCCAAGGATAGAGATTCCACCACCTCTCAGGATAACCTGTTCCAGTGTTTTAGTACCCTTGTAGTGAGAACATTCTTCCTAATATCTAACCTAAACTTCCCTTGCTGCAACTTGATATGGTTGCTCCTTGTTCTGTCATCTGCCACCACTGAGACCAGTTTAGCTCCATTCTCTTGTAAAACCCCCTTCAGGTAGTTGAAGGCTGAAGGGACTTCAGGAGGTCATCTCCTGAAGCACCATGAGTTAGACTGAGTTAGTCTGCACTCTAGGTTTCAGCTTGTCTCCTGCTGCTCCTGCAGGCAGGATCTCCCATCCTTCACCTGATTGGGCCCTGACTGCCTGCTCTGGCTCAGGACTCAGCTTTTATCTCCCTGATCTCTATCCATTTCCAGTCACATGTCCCCCCCACCCCACCCCCCAGCTCCCTTACTAACCCCAGGTGTCTCTCATTAGCTCACTGACTTGCCTGCTCCTCTCTGATGCCATTTGCACAGCTGAGCTGGTTACTCCATAGCTGACCTAAACACAGCTGCCTCCATCAGACTGCAGGTCTAGCCTGATGTGCTTCCCTCTTAAAGTAACAGGTGCCTTGGCCCCATTACAGGGGTTAGAGGCCTCCCTCTCAAAGAACTTCAGTTGCAAGTAGGTAACTTGGATTACTTCTTTAAGGGTCCTGTTCAGGGCCCAAATCAGTGGTTTTCAAACTTCCTAAAGTCATAGAACCTTTCCATATTCTGTGGGCCACAGAATCCCTACCCCTATCCTAAACATTTTTAAGTTTTTAAAATTCAAATAAATATATACACATAATATATTATTTATTCTATTTAGTTTTCTTTATTTGTACAAATCAAAATGATTATGAAAGGATAGATATATACTTATAGGGTATGCTTGCTTCCAATGCAATGGATTGCATCTGTTGCATCCCTGGGGCTGTGTACATCCCAGATGTACCTGAGAGGATCCCCAAACTCATCTGGCCCTCTAACCACCATCCCATGCTACTCATTCATGTGGGCACAAATGACACAGCTCAGAGCAATCCCAGCTAGGTCATGAGTGACTACAGTTCTGGTGGCTGGGCTTAGCGAGCTGGGGGCTCAGGCAGTTTTTTCCTCTATCCTCCTGGTCATGGGTCATGGGCCCTGGAAAGAAAGGTGCATTGGGGAGGTGAACAGAAGACTCCGGTGATGGTGTCATCACGAGGGGTTTGGCTTCTTTGACCACACTCTGCACTTCAGTGAGAAAGTTACTGAACTTTTGGGAAGGGATGGCCTCCACTTCACCTGGAAAGGGAAGAAGCTTTTCTCAGCCAGAATGGCTGACCTACTCAACAGGGCTTTAAACTAAGATTGCTGGGGGACGGGTGGTCAATAAACAGTTCTAGCCCAGGTCATGCCAATCACAGTAGCAACACCTTCGGTAGCCCAAGGGAACCCACTCCGACAACAGCTCAAGGAAAAGTCACGTCCCATAACACAAGGAAGCCTAGGGCTTCCCATGGCAGGCTCAATTGCCTGAACACAAATGCCAGGAGCTTGGGAAACAAGCAAAAGGAACAGGCTCTTCTCTTGTGCAACAAAAATTATGACCTCATAGGGATAACAGATCTGGTGGGACTCCACCTACAACTGGTCTGTGGGTATAGATGGCTATACCCTGTATAAGAGAGACCGTGTTGAAAAGAGGGGTGGGGGTGTAGCTCTCTATGTCAAGGAGCAGTACACCTCCCTACAAACCAGGTTCACTAACCAAGAAGGGTGCCTTGAGACCGTTCTGGGTTAAAATACAGGGAGAGCATGGGGAAGGGGATATAACTGTAGGAGTCTATTACAGACCTCCCAACCAAGAAGAACTGGATCGAGAATTCAATGGGGAACTGGCTGAGGCCACATGCTCCTGATGTATGATTGTCATGGGGGACTTCAACTTCCTTTACATCTTGTGGGAAGAGCATAGAGCCAAATTTGACTGGTCGTGTAGCTTTCTCACCTGCATTGATGACCTCTACCTAACATAGAAGGCCGATGGGCCAACTAGGGGAGAGGCACTGCTAGATCTGGTTCTGGCCACAGGGGATGATCTGATGAGCAATCTGAGGATCAAGGGGAAGCTTGGTGACAGTGACCATGAACTGATCACCTTCTCCATCCAATGCAGGGTGGGCAAATCCCTCAGAAAAACAGAAATCCTCAACTTTGGGAAGGCAGACTTTCACAAATGCAGCAGACTGGTCAGTCAGGCACTAATAGCCCATGGCCCCTTGGGAAGGGGAGCCCATGAGGAATGGCTATTCCTTAAGAACTCAATCCTAGAAGTGCAAGGAAAGTCCATCCTGTCCCATAGGAAATGCAGTCAGCAGGCAGGAAAGCCCCCTTGGCTAAACAGGTAACTGCTGGACCTCCTGAAACTTAAAAGAGAAGCCTACCCCAACTGGAAAATGGGAATCATCGCCAAAAAAGACTACTCAACACCTGCCTGCACCTGTAGAAAGCAGTTCAGAAAAGCCAAGGCAGAAACTGAACTCAGACTAGCTGTCGCAATCAAGGACAACAAAAAGTCAGATATGTGGGTATTCATAAAAAGAACAAAGTCAACATTGGACCCCTCTGAGATAAAATGGGGCAGCTGATATCTGACACCCAAGAAAAGGCCAATCTCCTAAACAAATACTTTGCATCAGTTTTCCACCTGCCTAAGGGGGTCACACAGTCTGACAGAACCCAAAACTTCCAGGGAGTGGGAGATGAGCCCATAATTGATGCTGATCAGGTGAAGGAACACTTCAAAAGGCTAGATGTCCATAAGTCCACAGGTCCTGATGGAATGCACCCAAGATTCTTGAAGGAACTGGTAGACATCATAGCATGCCCTATGGCAAAGATATATGAGAATTCATGCTGCTTGGGTGAGGTGCCAGAAGACTGGAAAAGAGTTGACTTGTGGTCCCAATCTTCAAAAAAGGAAGGAAGGAAGATCCAGAAAACTACAGGCCAATCAGCCTGACATCTATCCCTGGAAAGATCCTGAGGAAAATCATCAACGGATCCATCAGCATCAAGGTAACAGAAGGCAACCTTCTGAATGCCAGTGAACATAGCTTTGTCACTGGAAGATCTTGCCTGACCAGCCTCATCACCTTCTATGACCAGGTAATGTATTGCTTCAGTAAGGGAGACAAGGTTGATGTTACATACCTGGATTTCAAGAAAGCCTTTGACTTGGTTTCCCATGATGTCCTCATGGTTAAGCTCAGGAACTGCAGCCTTGACCCTCTCACAGTCCAATGGCTCCAGGGTCAGACCCAACAAGTACTAGTTGATGGGAGTGAAGTGCAAGGTGACCAGTGGAGTCCCTCAGGGCTCATTTCTTGGGCCGGTACTCTTCAACAGCTTCATTAATGATCTGGATTCAGGCATCAAATGCAGACTGGTAAAGTTCATGGACAACACCAAACTATGGGGGAAGATGGCCACACTAGAAGACAGACTGGGGATACAGACTGACCTGGACACCCTTGTGAAGTGGGTGAACCAAAATCTGATGGCATTTAATATAGAGAAGTGCTGGATGCTCCACCTTGGGAGGAACAACCAGCATCATACTTATAAGCTCAGCAGTGCTACACGCACTAGCACTATGACCAAAAGAGACTTGAGGGTCCTGGTTGACCACAAGATGAACACGAGCCACCAATGCAATGCCATGGACAGCAAAGATAACCAAAGTCTGGCAAGCATCCATTGATGCGTCTCTAGCAAAACCGGGGATGCCTTCCTCCCGCTTTACTTGGCTTTTACTCACAACGGGATTACTGCATCCAGTTTGGGGCTTCCCGGTTCAGGAGGGATGTGCATAAGCTCGAGAGAGTCCAGAGGAGAGCCACCCAAAGAGAGGAAACCTTACGAGGAGAGGCTGAGGGACGTGGGACTCTTCACCCTGGAGAAGAGAAGGCTCAGGGGTGACTTGGTGGCAACCTATAAGTACATAAGGGGAGTGCATCAGGATCTGGAAGAACAGTAGTTCACCAGAGCTCTTCAAGGAATAACAAGCTCCAACTGTCACAAAATCCTAGAAGGCCAATTTAGATTGAACATAAGGAAAAACTTCTTCACAGTCCAAGTGCCCAGGGTCTGAAATGGACTCTCCTCTGGGGGTGGTGCAAGCACCTACTCTGGACTCATTGAAAAGGCATTTGAATGTTTATCTTGATGGGATAATTTTATCTCTGCAGACTTCCTGTCTATGGTAGGGGGCTGGACTCGATAATCTCATGAGATCCCTTCCAGCCCCCAACATCTATAACATCTTTAAATATATGGATGTGCCT
>NW_017729024.1:134038552-134040206 GCF_001723915.1 Gavialis gangeticus
TGCCCAGGGTCTGAAATGGACTCTCCTCTGGGGGTGGTGCAAGCACCTACTCTGGACTCATTGAAAAGGCATTTGAATGTTTATCTTGATGGGATAATTTTATCTCTGCAGACTTCCTGTCTATGGTAGGGGGCTGGACTCGATAATCTCATGAGATCCCTTCCAGCCCCCAACATCTATAACATCTTTAAATATATGGATGTGCCTGTCTTCCTTCACAGAAGTTTTAGATGTTTGGCATGATGGTTGACAACTGTAGGCACATATCTGGTTTTGCTCCTAGCTTATTCCAATGTTTATTCTTTGTAGCAGCACATAATGAGAAACCTCTCACATATATACGTAGTAGCAAATGGCATGAGATATCTTGCTGCATGGTAAACAATTTCTGGATGCTGGTTCAAAAGTTGTAACTACAAATTCAACAAAGATGTTGATGGAAATAGTGACTTAAGAGGATAGTCCATTCAAATGTCAATAAGCTGCTCATGCTCCTTCAAGGGTAATTCGTGTGAGCTGGTTGACACAGATTCACTGAATGGAATGCACAGCCAAGCCAAGGAGTCAGTCATTGCTGGAAAATATTCCCTAAGAGTTGTTGCTAGATCAGACACACGTTGAATTATGCAATACTTAAGGCCTTTATCTAGTTCAATGTCATTAGTAGTCAAACATCATGAAGGGAGAGGAAACAGTCAAGATTGCTTCTTAATGCATGGGGGACAAGAACCTCCAGCTTTGCTCCCAACAGGAGAATCAGCACACGCCAGCTGAACTCCCCAGCTTTGGCTGCAGCCAACACCCGGTGCCTTTGGGGAGGCTTAAAAACACCCTGATACATGTAGCAGAAAAAAAATGGAGGGGAGGGAGTGGGGAGCAACAAGCAAAGCCCAGAAGTCTGGGAAATACCCATGGTAGAAAATAGCATAGCTACACCCAGATCACCCCCGGCCAGTGGGCTATCCAACCTCTTCTTGAATACCTCCAGATAGAGAAGCCTTTAAAAGACTTTATACATTCCTTATCTTATTAGGAGTATTAAAATAATAAAATAAAGGTCTCTTAACATCTAAATTACATAATATTGTGAATGTGAGCTTCAGGATGAAAAAAACCCATCCAATTGTTAGGATGAAGCACAACCTTAGCCCTAAGAAAGACAGTGAATAGAAGGTCTAACAGGGTTCATCTATACATGCAATTAATGCACTTGAATTTTCTGTGCAGAAAATTCAGGCACATTGAACTGCACCTAGGCACACATCTGAACATGTGCACATTGGGAGAAAATGTACTCCTGAGGGAAAAGTTACGTCGAGGGCTGCTTCTGCCCTGCTCTCTCCCCATTGCAGCAGCCAGGGGGAGCTCCAGACTTCTCTGGGTGCCACCCCTGGGGTTGACAGGGGACATAGGTTCTGGTCCTAATCTCCACAGGGAAGGGGAAGCCATCCCAGCTCTTGGGACAGCTGCTTCCCAGCTGCATGGTGATCAGGACCAGTCCTGATCTCCACAGGGCAGGGAGAGGTGTTCTGGCTCTGGGAGCAGCTATCTCCTAGCCAGGCAGCAATCTGGGCTGGCCCTGATTGCTGCATGGCTGTGAGACTGCTGCCACCAGATCCGGGACAGCTGTCCCCCCCGCCCCCCCGCAAAGATA
>NW_017729024.1:134040217-134053737 GCF_001723915.1 Gavialis gangeticus
CAAGCCCCAATCGCCACATGGCTGGGAGGAAGCTGCCCTACAGCCAAGACAGCTCCCCCTGCCCCACAAAAATCAGGGCTTAGCCAGGCAACAGTGGCCCCTTGCTACCTGGGAGCGCTCCCAGTCAGAGTCTACAAGTGCACTTCAGGCAAGCGATCCCAGTCAGGGTCTACAAGTGCCATTTTGCTAGTACCTGTATATATTAGTATTAGCAAACAATACATTAAACTAATTTAAAGTACAGTAATTGATGTATATGTGTAGATGGTGACATTATACTGTGCATTAGATTATATTAGTCTAATGCACAGTAAAATGTCTCATGCATCCACAGTGTTGGGAGCATCTCTTCAGAGTCAGTTGGTACAGACTCTTGTACTATGAGGGCCTTATTTATGCAATGTTAATTAATCAAGCAGACTTCTGCTTCAGCACTTCTGATTGAGATCTGAAATAAAACACTCAGGGCACATCTACACAAGACAGTATGGTGCTGTAGCAACATGCTATGACACCATAGTGTTCATTGACAAAAACCATGATGCCACCATTACATGGCCATAGCAACATGCCATAGCAATGCTCTATAATGAGCAATCTCCCTCATTATAGAACGTTACTACAATGACATAGTAGCCAAAAATAACCATATGCGACTGGCACAGTACAGTGTGGTCTGTTACTGCGCCATCTTTTAGTACTTCCAAAAGGAAGTACTAAATAATGATTCAGTATTAAAGGCACCATACAGCCATGTGTAGATGCGCCATCAGAGAAAGACCACTGCATGACCCAGATTTAACTTTTGATAATGAAGCAGTCAGACACCATGTGTCCCCGGAGGCTGGGGAGGTACGGCAAGCTCCTGCAGGTGGTGGCAGCACTGTCAGCAGTGGGAGCATGTTGGTGGCAAGTGGGGAGCTCCTGCAGGCAGCTGCAGCACTGCCGGTGGTGGGAGGGGGGGTTGGTGAGTGCTGACCAGTGGTCGGTCACCGCCTGCAGATGCCACCGCTGCTGTCAGTGGCAGCAGCGTAGTTTAGGTTACCCATGACAACCATATCACTCGACTGTACAGCCTCTGAGAGCTGTCTGGAGAATTCCAGGTCTAGCTCATCCTCCTGGTGTGGTGGTCTATAGTAGACCCCAATACCAAGTCCCTTTCCGCCCGACCCACTTGTAACCTGACCCACAATACCTCAGTTTAGCCCTCCTCTGATCCCATCTTGGGTATAGAGGATGTATATTGTTCCTTAACATAGAGAGCAACACCAGCCCCATTTTCCTCCACTCCATCCCGTCTGTGCAACCTGTAACCCTCAACCCTGTAACCCTCAATGCCTACTGCCCAATTGTGAGTAGGGTCCCACCAGGTTTCAGTTAGTCCAACCAGGTCAAGGTTGTTGCTTGCAAGCAGGAGTGCAAGTTCCTTCTACTTGTTCCCCATGCTCCTAGCATTAGTATAGACACATTTAGACACCTTGGTACCCCCCTGTCCTTATGTTTATCAGGCCCTTAGTGCTTACCTGGACTGATCCAATGCATTGCTCGTTGCTCACTGATCCTAGGTTCTCCTTCCCCATCTCCTGACTAACCTAGTTTAAAGCCCTTTGGAGATCATCCAACTTGTAAGAGAACAGTCTTACCTTTAGAAGAGAGATGAAGACCATCTCATCCAAAGACATATCTGCTTTGGAACCAGATCCAAGATCTGAGACCAGTCTTTCTTGTCTTGCAACTTTCTATTTAGACCCAGAAGTGGCTTTTTTCCTTGAGACGGTGGTGGACAAAAATGGTGTTGGACTAAAATTCTTTAGTGGTGTTGGACACAAATGGCTTTGTAGCCAAAGCTTCTTGAAACAAAGTTCATAATCTGATCCAGTACTCCTTACATGTTCATAGAGTAAAGGTGCAGCAGACAGATTCTCAAAGGAAAGTTGACCCCACCAAGGCGGACAAATATCTACTATAAATGTCTGGTGCTTGGCAGACCACTGGGCAACATCCATAGCTTTTAGAGTTAGGTCAACAGTCAAAACCAAAGACTGCTCCAACCAAAGAATATAAACTCTGAACTACTAGCTAACCTATCCTAAGAGTAAAAGCTCAGTATATACAATAAACTGCTTTTAAATTAAGGGACTACAATTGCTAAACAAAAAAACTAGTCCAAAGGACCTGAAGAAATCTATGTCCATTTGCTGCCACTGCAGTTGAAAGGAACTCAGGTGGAAGAGAGCACCACTTCTTTTTTGACCCCCCTCCCCCTCCAACATTCAGGACCAGGAAGAGGAAATACAGGAAGAGTTTGTAAGTGCTTGCAAGGGCACAGCTATGGGAAAGTCCTACCATTTGAGCTGCACTGACTGGCACATTGCATGAGTGGGAATATGTGAAGTCCAAATCAAAGAACCACCCAATGTTCTGTTTGCTTTTCTAATTGCTGCCAGACATTGGCTGATGGCTTTAAATTTATATCCACTGTGAGTGCCAGATCATTCTCCTTTCAGTGTCATGCAGACTGTTTCCATTTAAAGCATGACTCCCTTTGTTATTGTTTAACCTAGTTCTCAGTAATTTAAATTTTCCACATTAAATTATATTACACCACCCTTGATGAACTGTCCAGAATCCTGCTTCTTTACCTCAGCTTTTGCCCCTTATTCCAGACACAGATGATTGGATGCGATTTGCTATGTAGGTCAGAGATTTGCTACATAGGCCATCGGTGTTGCTAGAGAGGTCAGAGAGTTTTCTGTGGCACCTGAGCCACTCCCTCTCGCCTCAGTCTCTCCACGCAGCTTCCAGAGCTCTCAGACACTGCCAGGCCAAGAAGGCAAAGCAGCAGCCAGGTACACAGACCGTCTCCTACATGACAGTACAGAACAACAAACTTTAAATCCCTGAGTTGGCCTGAAGAAAGCTCTGTATCCATTTATATGACACCAACAATGGACATTAAGGAGTTTTATGAAGAAATTTCACTCACTCCTGTTTTAGATGACCCAGAAAAGCCAGGGGGATTTTCTTTGGCAAACAGTAATTCCACCCAAAAATGCAGGGCTTTTTTTCCTGGGAAGGGCTAGGGGAGATTGAAGGATTGAGGGGTAAAACAATTTGTGAATTCAGGCCAAATTCAGCAGATAGTTCCTCAAAAAGCGAGGAAAATTTTTGAAAACGTTGAAACATTTTGTTTTGACATTTTTAGGCTAATACATTTCAGTTCAGAAATGCTGATATATTCTTGTAAGCAATTTTAAATTAAATGTTTTGATTTTTCATTTGGAAATTGGCTTAATAAAAAGGAGAAAAGATTTAAAAAATTAAATAATCAAGAGGTGATTAAATAATCAAACATGTTTCATTTTGGCTGTGATGATGCTTTTCCTCCCCTATTTCACATAGAAAACCAACACAAACTTTTTTCCAGTTTTCAGAGATCTCCATCCTGGAGCACATTTGCTTTCTATTCTTTCTTTTATTCTTGTTCATGTTAATGTGATGGCCATAAGCTCCAATAATCAAGATCAGAGATCTCCCCTTGTGACCCTGTACAAAAATATACAACCCTGCCCTGAAGAGGTTACAGTCTAAGCTGAAGCAAAGCATGGCCAAGCAGGAAGAAAGGAAGACTGCTGTGAGCACAAAGGTTGTGTTCATTTCATAGGTTAGTTATGCCCCTGATTAATTTCATTTTTTTATGCTGTGACAGCAACCACTGTTTATCCCTAATATGACCACCTGGCCTTTCACTTGTAGAAGTCTTGAAGGAGGTCTGGAAGAGAGATCTGGAAGCTGAGAACCTTATGGATCAGTTCAGATGGGGCATTCAAAAGTTAACTCTGACTTCTGGGTTTTTATGTATCCTTCTAATCACTTTAGGAACTGTAGAGGAAAGATAAATTGAGAGCAAAAAAGTTGTGCAAAACTGCCCATTCTCTCTTAGTGTAGCCACCCCAGGTCCTGAATAAAATATTCCTAGTGATAGGGAAGAGAGAGAAAGCTGGAGTAAAATGAATATGAAGAGGATTTGATTGTTAGCATGGGACTTCGTCAGAACACTAAAACACTCCCTGGATCTCTAGCTCTCAAGCTAATTTAACACAGCCTGTGCCACATAGTATCAACACAGGTTTGGCTAAGGGCGTAAAAATCCATTTAATGAAAAATCACACTATTTTGACTTTTTTTTTTCAGTCTTCATTAGAACAAAAATTAGACCACAAAATTAGATGACATTTTTCAAGAATCAGACACCCACTCCCAAGAATAGAGGTTAGGGCCGTCACCTGAGATGGCAGAGATCCATACATTCAAGCACCTGCTTTGCCTGATTCAAAACACAAGCTTAGCTAATTCACCCACACATTCCAGATGAGTGCCCTAAGGAGTGAACTATCAAGTTTCTCCCTCTTTGCATAAATAATTAAGCATTCATTAGGAGACAGAAAGTTTGCTTCTTTCAGTGAAACATTTCATCACACACTTCCCAGCCCGCTCTCACTGTCACACACAGCCTCCCCCAATTCCAGCCTAGGTTTAGAAGTAAGGAAAGGAGCTGCTGATTAGGCCTGTCTGAAGCAGCAAGTATTCACTTTGGATTTGGATTCGGGTGATTCAGAGGGACAGTGATTCAATTTCATGATTTGAATTACTGTCTCGATTCAATTTGGCTGATTCGGATTCAGAGATTTGGGGCCAATTCAGAGATTCAGCCATAGACTGTAATGGGGAATCACTAAAATACCTATTACTTTGTCATTTTTTTGCAGATTTGAATTAAAACAGCAGGGATGATAGCCCCTTCTGGGGGCATGAAGCTCGCCAAGTTTTGAGGAGATAGGTGCAGGAGTTTCTGTGAAAATGCACCTCAAGTTTCTGAAAGCAAATTAAAAAAGCAAATAGGTGTGGAGCGAGGAGGGTGGTATTCACTCGGTCTGCAGGTGGAGCTTGGGGATCCCCAGCAGTGGGAGATTCACCTTCAGGAACACCAGCAGCTCCACCAAACCAGGATCCAAGCAGGTGCGGTGGGGTGTCAACATCCCCAGCAATGCTGAATACCCTCTCACTTGAAACCCTGGTCAGTGGACAGGCGTTCCCAGGCAACTGTGGCCAGATCCTGCCACACCTGGTTGCAGGTTGCCCAATAGGCCAAGGAGTCACAGTGCAGCAGCTCCACATCCTCGGTGAGATAGGCAGCCACCAAGGCCTCCCTACTACCGGCCTGATCGTGGGGTCTGGTGCCTCTGGACCCCAACATTGAAGCCATGCCCTTGGCCCACATTGGCAGCACCTGTGGTGGAGGCTCATGGTTGGAGTGCTGGCTCAGGAAAATAGATCCCCCTCTTCCACATCCCCCCGCTTCTGCCCTTCTGCCTCCTTGACACTGTTCACCAGCACCTCCGTCCAATGATCAAGGGTTTTGCTGCTGCAGATGCTCCCCTTCACCCTTAGGTCCCACATGCCTGCCAGCATGTGGACAGTACTGGACCACGACAGATCCAGCCGTTTTTTGATGCCCTCCTTCAGCTTCTTCACCAGTGCCTGCACCTCTGGTGAAAGCAGCTTGTCCCAGCCAGGAACATCGATCCCCTGGAACTTCTCCATTTCATTCTCTAGTTCCTTTACTATGGGGATCACCTGATCGCTACAATCCAGCCTGTGGACTGGTCCCATGCAACTCATCTGGTCCATAGGGCCAAATAAGTTTGACATCCCTGTGCTAAACTATACAATGCAAACATATTTAATCTCTTTTTCATAAGAAAAGGTCTCCAGTGATCTCAGTGACCCTTCTTTGAATTTATTCTAATTTAATTTAATCTTTTTTTGAGTACTGGTGACCAGACCTGCACACGGTATTCTAAATAGGGTTTTACCAGTGACATAAGTACCTCTTTGTCTAAATAGGGTCTTCTAAATTCTAAATAGGGTCTTACAATGATATAAGTACCTCTTTGTCTCCACTACATATATGCCTAAGATTGTGGTAGTCTTTTTCACAGCTGTGTCACACTGATAGCTCATGAGCATCCCACAATAAGCAATTCCTCCCATCTTCCTCAGATATCGCCGGTCTATGTACCCCCATCCTATAGATGAAGTCCTTTTTACTGATTCCTAAGTACCTGGTTTTGCATTTCATACTGATAATTTAATTCTACTTCTTACCTTTATTCCACAAAATTATCTAAATCTTCCTGTATAATCATCCATCTCAGCAGAATAAGACAGGAATGGTTTTCAGACTTGTCTTATTAGACATCCACATTAATAATCTGAACAAAGGAGTACAGATATTTGCATCTGAAACTGGAAGGAGTTACAAACAGCAATAAGACAAGAAAACAAAGCAAAAGTATTTGGAAAATGTTGATTTTCTTCTTTTGTAATTCAGCAATATGCATTGCAACTGACTGAGCAAGTTTACTTTAGCAGATGCCTGGGACATTGTATCTAAAGTGGACTCATGATCAGGTAAACTAGGGGTTGGCAAACTATGTGGACATAGGGGATTTCAGTAGCATTCAGGCAGCAGGGGGTGTTCGCCCATACCACATCCAGTGATGGGGAGCTTTGCTTGTGGCATGGCTAGGTGGTAGAAAGAAGCAGTAGCCAGGTCATATCCAGTGTTGCCAAGTTTCAAAAGGAAAAAAAAGTGGCATTGCCTTTAAAAACAAGCCCAAAACAAGCCCATCCATTTCAAGCTCAAAACAAACCCAAAACAACCCCACAACCCAATGGGAAGCTACAGGGAATTTTGGGGTGGCTATAGTCCCCCCCAAGCCCTTCCCTAGCACCATCTCTGCTGGCAGAGCACGTGGCAAGGCACAGAACAGCTCCACAGCCAGGCTGGGATCTTGCAGTGGTGACAGCATGTAGGGGTGTGTGAAACAGCTATGTCTCATTTCAATTTCAGATTTGGCCAGTTTGAAGGACAGTGATTTGTTTATGTGTTTCAGATCACTGCTCCTTTTTGATTCAGCCAAATCTGTTTTGGGGTTTCGACGCTGGTTCGGAGATTCAGATTGGTCAGTGAGAGGCAGGCACAGCCGGGCGGCTGCAGGTTCTCCCATGACTCTTCTGGCTGTGCCTGCTTCTCCCCTCATGGGGGGAGCTGCAGGAGAAGCCCCCATGGCTGCCCTGCTTGGCCCCATCCCCTGCCCGGCCAGTCACAGCCTAGTCCCAGCACTTTAAAAAAAAGCAAAAAAAAAAAGCCCAACACTCACCAGCTCTGGCAATGGCAATTAGGGCCTCTGAGGTCTCATGGCAGAGCACCTCTGTGCAGTATGGGGCAGCGTAGGGCAGCAGGGATTCCCCCCTCCCACCTGGCACCTGCACTGCAGCTGTCGCATCATGTGGGTGCAGCATGGCTCATCAGGGCACCGTGTGGTGTCTGGGAGCTGGGGCAGCTCTAGCAGTCAGGCAGAGCCCAGCACCGCTCAGCTGCAGTGGCCCCAGCTCCCAGACAATGCGCAACACCCTGCCGAGCCACACTGCACCCTATGTTTCAGACAGTTTCATTTCATTTCAGAGATGTTTCGGCACCTTCTGTTTCATTTTGGATTCAGTGTGCCAGAATTTCGTACAGCCCTAACAGCATGGTCTGGAGCTGAGGCAGAGCCGCAATCTGCAGCCTGCATGCCCCAGGCAGAGGTGCAGGCAGCAGATCATGGCTCTGTCCCAGCTCTGCCACTCTGTCACCACTGCAAGGAGCTGGGGCAGAGCTGTAATCCACTGCCTGCACGCCCCTGCCCAGGGCATGCAAGCTGCAGATTGCAGCTCTGCCCCAGCTCTGGACTACACATCATCGCTGCAAGATCCCAGCCCAGCTACGGAGCAGCTCTGCACCCTGCTGCACACCCTGCCAGGACTTCTAGGCCCGGTCTCCATGGAAACCCAGGCCTCATGCTATCACAGCACAGCTGCTGCTGAGGTCTTCATGCAGGCAGGGTCTGCTGGGAAATGAAGTCCAGCCACCAGCCAGATCTGCCATTTTGCCCACCCCGAACTTTAATTTTTTTGTTTAAGTCACCTATTACAAAAAAGCCCCAAATAAACAACCTCCAAATAAAACAAGCCCAAAAACCCACAACTCTGAAAAAATTAAAGTGACTTTTTAAAAAAACAAGCCCAATTTCATTTATTATAAGTGGACTTAGCAACCTTGGTCCTAGCACCAACATTGGATCCAAACCAAGTCATTCCAGCCTGCTGCCACAAAAAAAGTTGTCAACTATCAAGCTGGCCTGTCAAGCTGCCTCTTTGTGATCATGTGAGGGACTTGTTATACCTTATGCTTGAGCTGTACAAGTGTTGATCAGTGTTAGTGTTAGTCTGGAGCAGTCACACTCTTAGTTTAGAAACCTTCTCTGACTGTCCCCCACCTGCAGAGCTGTGACTTGCCACTAGAGACCTGGTGGGCAGGGGCAGGATTGGGAGCTGTAGCTGTGAGTTGCCACTAGTGGGCTGGTGAGCCACAACAGGCTTCTAACCCTGCTGTACGGGCAGGCAGTATGAGAGATCCTGGGATACTGAAGGACTTCAACCCGGGGCACATCTGTGGGGAGTGGCCACATCTTAATGGAACAGGAGCTGAGTAGTGCGGATCAGAAATAATCCTGCCCTAGAGTGGCATAACTTTGAGCTGCATAATGAGTGCTTAAAACCACTTTAAAGTGTTAATGTGTGGATAATCAAGGGGTTAAGAGCTCCAGGAGCCACCCAATATTGCCATGCAACAAGGCCCTTATTTTAGAAGCTCATGCTATGCAATGAGCCAATCAAGACAACTGTGACTTCTTTTGTTCCCCTTCCACTAAATTCTTTCTGTTAAGGAGAAGCTTTTGATTGTAATATTAACAGATCAGTTATGGAGAATGAAGAAGTGGCAGTCACACTCTGAAACTGCACTAATCTGGCTCACAGTCTGACTAGGTTTTTTCAATACTAATCCTGTCATGCCTCTGAGGAAGTATTCTTTGAATACCCAGTACCTGAGTGGCAGTGTCCACAGCAACAATCTCAGTAGAAATGGTAACAGTCTTACCTACATCAACGACTAGGCCATAAATATTACAAATGCCATGGTCTTAAACTGCCTATTCTAAAAGAAAAATTACAGGGGATAAAAGTCATATCCCAATGCAGATCCAAAGGAATTTGCAAAACAGGGCCCTTGTAATTTCTGGACTCATTTTTCCCTTTGGTTACAGCTGTCTGCTAAGACATTTTAGGAATTTTTAATCCTTGTGCCTAGTTTCCTAACTATGTGGTACAAACCTATGCTCAGTTCAAAGTAATGAGTGATACAATGCTCCTATGAAAACTGTCCTTTCCCTTGTCTTCACTATGCAAAGGGATGATTTCATCAGGGATGATCTTGCTTTGAGCAGGGAGCTAGACTTAACTTGTGAGATCCCTTGCAGCCCTACCTTTCTATGCTCCTTTGCAGTAACTGGAAAGAAAGAGCTACAATGCTCAAGTTTTCAAGTTGGCCTATGCAAGAGATGGAAGTTCCACTGTGTAAAGGATTTTCAGATTTCAAAACATGGTTATAATCCCAGTAGAAGCAAAAAAGCCAAAACGTCCAAATTCTTCATATGTTGCAGGATTGTTGGTTGTAGCCATGTTGGACACAGGCAGGAAGGAGGGTGTTAGTGCCCGAAAACTTGCAAAGAACTTTTTTCCAACTATTTAGATGGTCTAATAAAAAATATACCAAAGAACATCTAGCCAAAGAACCTTGCCTGCCAAATTCTGCATAAAAATAATCCAAATTAACAGTTCATCCACAATCATTCCAAACAGGTAATTTCCACATTAATGCATTATTACATATAGTAATTTTTTAAAAAGTTCCATCATGAAAATGCAAATATTTCAGTAAGAAAAGATTCCAAGAGGAGGTTTATCCACTGACTGAACTTTTCCCCCTCCGTTTTTTTTCAAAATGAATTTCCAACAAAATCTACCTGATTTTGCAAAATATTTGGCTTTCCATGGAACTATATATTTCAAGGGAATGTAGTTCTACTGAAGTCTCTCCAACCATCTGTGCTTCCAAGCCCCCCAGAATACAGAGGCTTTCAAGTTTCTGTATAAGAAAAACTGTGAAATGAAACCAAGGCCAGGAGCTTCATATTTCATACCAGTGGTATTTCATACCATTAACCATACAAGTTAATATTGCCTTACCCCCAGATAGATGCTTGTGTACGTAGCGGAATTAAATTTTTAGGCAAACAGCTCAAGAAAATATTATTCCTGAAAGCACATTCTGCTTTGATTAAAGCATGAACAAAGAAGTCATTAGCGATTAACAGCCTGCAAATCCATCCCTCTCTGTGCAACCTCCTGCATATGGGGCACACAGGCACACATCAGTAGGCCCAACCTCAAATCTGCAACATTTATCATCTACCCCTGGTTATTTATAAGCCAGCCCTTGCTTATCTGCCTCTCTACTGAGAAAAAAACACCAAAGCCACATCCCTTCTAGTGCTATTCTTAGCTTTTTGTTTTCCCCCAGCAGTGCTATGTCATTTCATATTTCACCAAAGAAACAGACTGACTGAAAATTGATTTCCAAAGCAAAAAGTGGCATCCAGCAAGTTTCCAAAAAGTACAATCTGATACTAATCTTCATTTGGCTATACTGCACACCACACAGAGGCATTGTCAGATGAACAACAGTGTATACTCAAACAAGAAAGAGCTAAGTTCAGAACTAAGGTTAGAAGCCTTAGAGATGGTGAATTCTAAGTTTCATGTAGTAATCACGGATCAGAACCTGACTTTCTGATTGGCTGTAAACGTATGATCTTGTATTCACATACACAAGCTTTATTTTTCTTTTTTGTAAGTTTTAGAAGAAGCAGAAGTTTCAGTGTACTATTATTAGGCATGTGTATTGTTCCAAGGCATTTGAAGTCCAACTGTTTTGTGCAATGCTACCACAGAGCCACCGTTATTCCTTGTTAAGTAAGAGCTACAAGAAGTTCTTGTGGGTTATTCCCTCAAACATTAAACACAATTATAGCATTAAAAAGATCAATGTGCATTTTTAAAGGTATTTTTCTCCCATTGATTGTTTTTGTCTGGCTTTCTGCCAGATGGCCTATCTGCCTAAAATCTGACAATAACTTTTGGGTATCCAGAAAGTGCCTTGATTAATTGCTCCACAGAGACTGACTGAAATGCTTCTTGAATTCAATCCATACATGGAAACAAAGGATAAAAACACCTGATAAGTCCACGTATGAATAACAAGAGAACTGGTCATATCTTTTGATGAATTGACCAGAGATTACTGGGTCAATTCCTTTCTCAGGAATTCAATCCGATCTTAAAAGTAATTCTCAGTTCATATTTATATTTCACTAGCAATTGGAGCTTTCATTCAACATTAGGGTCCCACTGTACTAGTGGCTGTCATAAAGCATTTCTTGTCTCATACAAAATAAAGTGTTGCAACTGTGATGGTCTAGAGCAGGGGTTTCAAACTCACCTTGCTCTGCATGTTAGATCCAGATCATGGAACCAGTGATGTAATTTTCAGGATGAACAGGGAACCAGCCTCAGCCCTGTGCTGCCCCTACCTGGCCATTAGAGCTGTGCAGGGCAATGTTGCACTAGGCAGCATATGGGGATCGGGGTGGGGGGGGGCAAGAAATGAGTGGAGCAAGCAGAATGGTGGCTCCCCCCCATCCTCCGGAGCTCTTTCCTCCAGGAAGCCTTTGTCAGAGCAGAAAGCCCAGAGCCCATATATGGAGGAGGCAGGAAGGGAACAAATTGAGGCCCCCAGGGTCATCTCCCAGGCACTCAGGGAGCTTGCTACCCACCTGCACAGGGCTCCATGCGAGCCATATCTGGTCACAGCAGTAGGGCAAGTGACAGCAGCAGCAGTTAATACAGCCATCACTCACCCCTTGCCACTGACACATATTCCCAAGGGGCTCCATACCCTAGATTTCTTCAGCAGGCCCCACACCCAAATTCCCAGCCCTTCTAACAGCCCTGTGGACCTCATGACCTAGTTATGGGGGCCAGATACAATCCACAGGCTGCAAGTTTGACATGCCTAGTATAGGGAATATGTGAGAAGTAAGGTGTGAAGTTCCTGCTTGAGTAACCAAATCAGTTGTGTAAGACTCAGACTCCTGCCCTACAGCCCTTGTAACTGGATCAGTCATACCTAAACTAATCAAGGCCAGCAGACCCTCCAGCCTTTTCCTCTGATTGGTTCTGGGGCTTCTTTTGGGAAACTCCTCCAACACCTGGGACTTGCTGCACAACCTATTGGTCTCTAGTCCCTGAGCAGTTCCTGTCCTGGCAACATCTCTAGTTTTCCTAGTTCCTGATCCTACTCTAGGCTTGCTCCTGGATTTTGGATTTCCATGCAGATCTGTTTCCTGGCTCCTGACCCTGGTTTGGAACTCACCTTCTGAATTGTCCCTTGGATTTAGTAACTAGGTTTCTGATTCCCGGATCCTGACCCTAACCCAGTATAGGGTTTCTGACTTGTGGATTCTGACCCAATCCCTGCAGTCCCTAGTCCCACTCCCAGCTCTACCCACTAGGCTGGTCCTGGTGGACCATGACGTCAGGTTTGTTTGGTAATATCTTTTATCAAGCTAACTGTATCATTGGGAGAGATGTTAAACAGCTGGTCCAATAAAAGGCCAAACAATCCTTGCTTCAGTTGAAACAAGACATAAAAAGTGTAAACAAAACATGGGACAGAAAGGCAAATTGAAGGCAGGATAAGGTTAGCAGAGAGATGATCTAATGCTTCTGTTTTAGTCACTATACAACTCAATGATGACAGATCACTTAAAAGATCAAATACTTTGTGGGGAGGGGTGTTAAAAAACGGGGCGGGAGTGGATTAGGAAAAGAAAGATGTCTCCATGGCTAGGGAGCACTTCTCTGGGATCTCAAAGGTGTAGGTCCAATTCTTAACTCCTGAGAAAGCCATGTAGTCTCTGTTTCTCCATATCCTAACCATAACTTGAGAGATATAGTCATTTTGTATTGCATGGAGCTGTCGTGAGACTAAATATGTCAAAGACTGTTAAGTGTTATGTTCTTATGTTTTCACAGAATCATAGAAGTTGGGTCAGAAGGGACCTTGTAGATCTTCAAGTCCGACCCCCTGCCTGGGCAGGAGGAAAACTGGGCTCAAATGACTCCAGCCAGGTAGGCACCAAGCCTCTTCTTAAAGACCCCCAGGGTAGAAGCCAGCACCACTTCCCTTAGAAGTTGGTTCCAGATCCTAGCCACCCTGACTGTGAAGTAGTGCCTACTAATGTCCAGCCTGAACCTACTCTCAAACAGTTTTTGGCTGTTATTCCTTATTACTTTGGGAGGTGCTCGGGGGAACAGGGTCTCTCCCATTCCCCACTGGTCCCTATTGGTAAATTCATAGATGGCCACCAGGTCCTCTCTCAGCCTTCTCTTGTTGAGGCTGAACAGGTTCAGATCCCGTAGCCTCTCCTCATAGGGTCTGCACTGCTGTCCAC